>NW_016803417.1:4426249-4485941 GCF_001698545.2 Rhinopithecus bieti | reverse complement strand
AGCTCCGCATCCCGGATTTACAATATCTCCTGCCTCGGCCTCCCGAGTTGCCTGGCCTACAGGACCCTGGCTGCTCGCCCGGCTAGGTTTTTTTTATTTTTTAGTAGAGACGGGGTTTCACCGTGTTAGCCAGGATGGTCTCGATCTCCTGACCTGGTGATCCGCCCGTCTCGGCCTCCCAAAGTGCTGGAATTACAGACTTGAGCCACCGCGCCTGGCCTTTTTTTGTTTTTTTGCCATGAAGTCTTGCTCTGTCGCCCAGGCATGATCTGGGCTCACTACAACCTCTGCCTCCTGGGTTCAAGTGATTCTCTTGTTTCAGCTTCCGGAGTAGCTGAATTATAGGTGTATGCCACCACGCCCAGCTAATTTTTTGGCTTTTTTGTTTGTTTGTTTGTTTGTTTTTGAGACAGTGTCACATTGTCACGCAGGCTGGAGTGCAGTGATGCATCTCAGTGCAACCTCCACTTCCCTAGTTCAAGTGATTCTCCTGTCTCAGCCTCCCGAGTAGCTGGGATTACAGGTGCATGCCACCATACCCGGCTAATTTTTTTGTATTTTTAGTACAGACAGGGTTTCACCATGTTGGCCAGACTGGTCTCAAACTCCTGACCTCAGGCAATCCACCTACCTTGGCCTCCCAAAGTGCTGGAATTACAGGCGTGAGCCACCGAGCCCAACAATTTTTTGTATTTTTAGTAGAGACAGGGTTTCACAATGTTGGCCAGGCTGGTCTTGAACTGCTGACTGCAAGTGATCCACCCCCCTCAGCCTCCCAAAGTGCTGGGATTACAGGCGTGAGCCACTTCGCTGGCCCTTTTTTTGGAGTTTTAAGCAATTGATTCTACAAGAAAAACGTATGATGGTAAACTGTTTTTTTCTTTAGATTAATGTGAGTCAGTCTCCTGATTGTTTCAAAACAGCAGTTAATACTGAAAAGTCATCTACAGTTATCTTAAAAATAAATATCCTGGGGCTGGTGCAGTGGCTCACGCCTGTAATCCCAGCACTTTGGAAGGCTGAGGTGGGTGGGTCACAAGGTCAGGAGTTTGAGACCAGCCTGGCCAAGATGGTGAAACCCTGTCTCTAACTAAAAACACAAAAATTTGCCAGGCACCGTGGCAGTCGCCTGTAATCCCAGCTATTCAGGAAGCTGAGGCAGGAGAATTGTTTAAACCCAGGAGGCAGAGGTTGCAGTGAGCTGAGATCACGCCACTGTACTCCAGCATGACCGACAGAGTGAGACTCTGTCTCAAAAAAATATAAATAAATAAATATCTTGGCCAGGCGAGGTGGCTCACGCCTGTAATCCCAGCACTTTGGGAGGCTAAGGTGGGTAGATCACAAGGTCAAGAGATTGAGACCATCCTGGCCAAAGTAGTGAAACCCCATCTCATCAGCCTTCCATTTTGCTAGCCTGCCAGTGTGCTGCTTATGATGTGCCACCTTAGTGTACCCCTCATCTTCCTAAGAGCCTGAGACAGGCTCTGGATGCTCAGATAACATCAGGATGCTGTGCTGGTGACAAATGTTTACAACCTAGAGGCTTTGTCATTTACTTCCAGTTTCCAAGCTGGGGTTCTAATTACTTACATTGTTGAGAACACGTTATTTGGGAAGAACTAGCAAACTGCTCAGATCCTAAAACCTGCCTCCTAGTTCCCTTCATCTTCAATTTGTGCTTCAAAATTTCTCTTACAAGAGCTGGATGTGGTGGCTCACGCCTGTAATCCCAGCACTTTGGGAGGCCAGGGCAGGCGGATCACCTGAGGTCAGGAGTTCAAGACTAGCCTGACCAACATGGAGAAACCCCATCTCTACTAAAAATATAAAATTAGCTGGGCGTGGTGGCACATGCTTGTAATCCCAGCTACTCGGGAGGCTGAGGCAGGAGACTCGCTTGAACCCGGGAGGTGGAGATTGCGGTGAGCCAAGATCGAACCATTGCACTCCAGCCTGGGCAACAAGAGTGAAACTCAGTCTAAAAAAAAAAAAAAAAAAAAAATTCCTCTGACAGAATTAGAAAACAGTAATAGCTCACACTCAGGCAGTCTTTATTCTCTCGTAGGCACTGTGTTAAGCCCTTTACATCCATCAATTATGGCATCTTCACAACAGTTGTCAGGTTATTTCCAATTTTCAGATGGGGAAAGGGTGGCACAAAGAGGGTAAGTGACTTGTCCACAGGCATATGGCTGGTAAATAGCAAAACTGGGACTCCAACACAGGGAGTCTGATTGCGGGGCTTGTGTTCTTACCTAAGATACACAGGGTCCTGACTGCCTTTGTTTGTCTGCATGGATGTTGGTGGGAACTCAATGTGTAGAGGAAAGTGGTTGGTAATTAGATTTCACTGCTGCAACCTCAAACATAGCCATCTTTCTGAACAACTAGGTCCATGCCAGCACTATCTGCTTTCAGGTTCCTCCTGTTCCTCCAATCCAAACTATAGTCAGCATTAGCTACTAACAATGATCAAGCAATTTCTATGTGGCAGGCATAGAACAAACATCTGAGCGTTTCACAAACCTCCCTGATACCTAATATTGTCCCTGTGTAAGGACAGAAAGCTCAAAGATGCTGCTAACTGGTTTGTTCCGATCAGGCAGTGATTGGCAGAACCCACACTTACACTTTCATTCCTCAAACACCTCAAGGACGAAAGCCTCCATCACTCTCAATTGCCTAAAGGATAGAAGCCAAATTCCTCACTGGCAGGCAAGGTGCCATGCTATCTTTCCCACCTTATCTCCCGCTGGGCTCCAGCTTGACTCCTCTGTTCCAGACTGGCATGTCTGTGCCCTCTCCCCCAACCTACAGGCACACTCCCAGTGCCCAGCCTTCCACCCATTGTTCCCATGACCTAGAAGGTCTTGTTTTCTCCTTTCAGCCTCCTCAAATCCTGTGTGACTACAGTTCAATCTTCCATTCATACAAAGTCCTCCTCCACTAAATGCTTCAGGTCCTAGCAGTCCCATTTGTCCCTTCTCCCTGCTGGTAGGAGTAGTAGCATTTGGTGGAAGAGGACTTGCATGAGATGGAATCAACAGGGACATTGATCACACACAGCTGTGCACTTTATTGTCAGTTCAGGCCAGCTGACTCACAGCTGCACGTTTGACACAGGGAGCTGAATATTTTGATCATATAGTATCTCACTTCATATATATGGTCAGAGGCAACACAGAGAAGTTTCCCTTGACCTGTTGTACCAAGGGACAAAAACAGCTTTTTGTGGACGAAATGCAAAGTAGATGGAATTGATCATCAGTGCCTTCTGTAGCTTCCCCTCCCCACAGGTTCTTCCAATACGTGGGAGGTGTATATGTGTATATATCTGCTTTCTACGTACTCTTTCTTTCTTTCCAATCGGGAAAACAGCTTTCTGTGGACGAAATGCAAAGCAGATGGAATTGATCATCAGTGCCTTCTGTAGCTTCCCCTCCCCACAGGTTCTTCCAATATGTGGGAGGTGTATATGTGTATATATCTACTTTCTCTGTACTCTTTTTTTTCTTTCCAATTGGGAAATAACAACCACAATAAAAGACACATTACTGTGTACCACTTACTTTTCTCAGCACTCCACAAGTATTAACTAATTTAGTCTTCCCAGTAACCCTTTGAAGTAGGCATTAGTATTAACCCCTTTTTATAGGTGAGGAGACTGAGTCACAGAGCGGTTAAGGAGCCTAAGGTCACAGAGCTTGGATTCAAAACTATGCATTTAATCAATATGCTATATTGCCTCACCAATAAAACAATGTATTGTTTTATTCTAATAATAAAAGTAATGCCTGCTAAGTGTTAAAAAAAAAAAATTAGATAGGGCGGGCATGGTGGCTCATGCCTGTAATCCCAGCACTTTGGGAGGCTGAGGTGGGCAGATCACTTGAGACCAGGAGTTCCAGACCAGCCTGGTCAACATGGTGAAATCCTGTCTCTACTAAAATAAAATAAAATAAAATAAAATAAAAATTAGCTAGGTGTGGTGGCAGGCGCCTGTAATCCCAGCTACTAGGGAAGCTGAGACATGAGAATCGCTTGGACCCCAGAAGCAGAGGTTGCAGTGAGCGGAGATCCCACCACTGGACTCCAGCCTGGGCAGCAGAGCAAGACTCTGTCTTGGGAGAAAAAAAAAAAAAAAGAGTGTAAAGTAGAATACCATCCATAATCCTATCACACAGGGAAAATTATATAACCTGCTCAAGCAGATAGAAACATGCATTAGTTTGTATTTCAACAATGAAAAAAAAGCACAGTGGAGCCACACTGTACCTTATGGCTAGTTTTCTTTGTGTTTTTTAATTAAAAAATTTGAATAGCTTCCTTGAGGTATAATTTATATACCATAAAATTTGTTTTAATCATACAAATAATTTTAGTAAATTTACAGTTTTGCAACCATTACTACAATCCAATTTTAGATCATTTCGTTACCCCTAAAATAGATTTATTTATTATTTTTTAAAAAATTTTATTATTTTGAGAGAGTCTCGCTCTGTCACCAGCCCGGAGTGCAATAGTGAGATCTTGGCTCACTGCAGCCTCTGCCTCCTGAGTTCAAGTGATTCTCTTGCCTCAGCCTCTCGAGTAGCTGGGACTACAGGCGCATGCCATCATGCCCAGTTAACTTTTTGTATTTTTAGTAGAGATAGGGTTTCACCATGTTGGCCAGGATGGTCTCGACCCCTTGACCTCATGATCTGTCTGCCTCTGCCTCCCAAAGTGTTGAGATTATGGGTGTGAGCCACCACACCTGGCCTTATTTATTTATTTATTTACTTACTTATTTATTTATTTATTTTTGGAGATGGAGTCTTACTCTGTTGCCCAGGCTGGAGTGCAATGGTATGATCATAGCTTACTACAGCCTCAAACTCCTGGGCTCAAGCCATCCTCCCACCACAGCCTCCCAAGGAGCTGGGATTACAGGCAAAAGGCACAAGCCACCATGCCTGGCTTCCCAAAGAATATTTTATATGCATTTGCACTTATTCCCAGTATCTACCTCCAGTTCCTGGCAACTGCTAATCTAATTTCTGTCTCTATTGATTTTGCCTTTTGTGAACATTTCATATAAATGTGGTTTTACCATAGGTAGTCTTTTGAATCTGGCTTCTTCTACATAGCGTAATGTTTTCAAGGTTCATCTGTGGTGTAGTATGTATCATTACTTCATTCCCTTGGACAGCTCAATAATATTCCATTGTATGGCTATAGCACAGTTTGTTCTTTCATTCACCTGTTGATGGACGTTTGAATTGTTTCAAATAAATAATGCTGGGCTGGGTGTGGTGGCTCACACCTGTAATCCTAGCACTTTGGGAGGCCAAGGCGGGCAGATCACCTAAGATCAGGCATTCAGGACCAGCCTGGCCAATATGGTAAAACCCCACATCTACTAAAAAATACAAAAATTAGGCTGGGTGTGGTGGCTCACGCCTGTAATCCTAGGACTTTGGGAGGCTGAGGTGGGCAGATCACCTGAGGTCAGGAGTTCAAGGCCACCCTGACCAACATAGAGAAACCCCGTCTCTACTAAAAATACGAAAATTAGCCAGGTGTGGTGGCACATGCCTGTAATCCCACTTACTTGGGAGGCTGAGGCAGGAGACTCACTTGAACCCAGGAGGCGGAGATTGTGGTGAGCTGAGATCTCGTCTTTGCACTCCAGCCTGAGCAACAAGCATGAAACTCCGTCTCCAAAAAAAAAAAAAAAAAAAAAAAAAAATATTAGCCAGGTGTGGTGGCAGGCGCCTGTAATCCCAGCTACTCAGGGGGCTGAGGCAGGGCTTACTGCTTGAGCCAGAGAGGCAGAGGTTACAGCAAGCCGAGATCGTGCCACTGCACTCCAGCCTGGGCAACAGTGAGACTCTGCTTAAAAAGAAAAAAAAAATGTTGCTATACATTTTAATGTACGAGTCTTTGCATGGGCGTATGTTTTCACTTCTCAGAGGAAGACCTAGTATTGAAATTATTGGGTCATATGTTAAGTTTTCCACAATTTTACACACCCATCAGCAGTATATGAGAGTCTGGTTTCTTCACATCCTAGTCAATACTTGCTATGGTCTATCTTGTTTATTATAGGTATCCTAGCGAGTGTGAAGCAATAGCTTATGTTTTTTATTTGTATTTCTCTAATGAGTAAATATACTGAACATCTTTTGGCTATTTGAATATTTTCTTTGGTAAAATGTCTAATCAAATCTTGTTTTTTTTTGTTTTTTTTTTTTTTAACAGGGTTTCGCTCTGTCTCCCAGGCTGGGATGCAGTGGCACCATCTCAGCTCACTGCAGCCTCCTGGGCTCAAGTGATCCTTCCACCTCAGCCTCCTGAGTAGCTGGGACTACAGGTGCACACTATTACACTTGGCTAATTTTCAAATTATTTACGGAGATGGGGTCTCCCTATATTACCCAAGCTGGTCTTGAACTCCTGGGTTCAAGAGATCCTCCTGCCTCAGCCTCTCAAAGTGCTGGGACTGCAGGTGTAAGCCACCATGCCCGGCTATATTAAATGCATTTTTTCAATTGAGGTGTCTTTTCATTATTAAATTTTAAGAGTTTTTATATATTCTGGATGCAAATCAGATATATGATGATCAGATATGTGATTTTCAAATATTTTCTCACAAAATGTTTTGGCTTGTATTTTCATTTTATTTTCTTTTTTCTTCTCTTTTTTTTTTTTTTTTTTTTTCTTTTCTTTGAGATGGAGTCTCCCTTGTTGCCTAGGCTACAGTGTGGTGGCGCCATCTTGGCTCACTGCAACCTCTACCTCCAGGGTTCAAGTGATTCTCCTGCCTCAGCCTCCTGATTAGCTGAGATTACAGGCACCTGCCACCACACCTGGCTAATTGTTGTATTTTTAGTAGAGGCAGAGTTTCGCCAAGTTGGCCAGGCTGGTCTCGAACTCCTGACATCAGGTGATCTGCCCGCCTTGGCCTCCCAAAGTGCTGGGATTATGGGCTTGAGCCACCGCGTCAGGCCATATTTTCATTTTCTTAATGTTATCTTTTGAAGACACAAAAGTTTTGAATTTTGGTGAAGTCCAGTTTGTCAGTTTTGTTCCTTTTATCACTTCTGCTTTTGTTGTTGTTGTTTTTTTTTTTTTTTTTGGAGATAGAGTCTTGTTCTGCGGCCCAGGCTAGAGTGCAGTGTTGTGATCTTGCCTCACTGCAACCTCTGCCCCCCCAGTTCAAGCAATTCTCCTGCCTCAGCCTCCTCAGTAGCTGGGATTACAGGAGCAGGTTGCCACGCCTGGCTAATTTTTTGTATTTTAGTAGAGATGGCGTTTCACCCTGTGTTGCCCAGGCTGGTCTCGAACTCCTGAGTTCAGGTGATCTACCTGCCTCGGCCTCCCAAAGTGCTAGGATTACAGGCATGAGCCACTGCACCTGGCCCACTTTTGCTTTTGGTGTTATGCCTAAGAAGTCTTTGCCTAACCCTGACATGTTTTAGAACTGCCCTTCCCCCCACTTACCAATATGTCTTGGACATATTTCTATTTCAGTAAATACAGATCTGTATCATCTTTATGGCTTCCTTGTCTGTCTGGAAAAAGGAGAGGAGAGAAAGGAGACAACAAAGTCAGGCTACTCGAAATATCCAGTACAAATTTGTTCATTCTTGGGGACTTCTTGTCTCTCTCTCTCTCTTTTTTTTTTTCTTGAGGCAGAGTCTCACTCTGTCACCCAGGCTAGAGTGCAGTGGCACTATCTCAGATCACTGCAACCTCTGCCTCCAGGATTCAAGTGATTCTCTAGCCTCAGCCTCCCAAGTAGCTGGAATTACAGGTGCCTACCACCCTGTCCAGCTAATTTTTGTATTTTAGTAGAGATGGGGTTTCATCATGTTGGCCAGGCTAGTCTCGAACTCCTGACCTCAAGTGATCTGCCTGCCTTGGCCTCCCAAAGTGCTGGGATTACAGGCATGAGCCACTGCGCCCAGACTTTTTTTTTTTTTTCTCTTGAAACAGAGTCTCCCTCTGTCGCCTAGGCTAGAGTGCAATGGAGCGATCTCGGCTCACTGCAAGCTCTGCCTCCCGGGTTTTAAGAGATTCTCCTGCCACAGCTCCTGAGTAGCTGAGATTACAGGCACGCCCCACCACGCCTGGCTGTTTTGTATTTTTAGTGGAGACGAGGTTTCACCATGTTGGTCAGGCTGGTCTCGAACTCCTGACCTCATGATGCACCCGCCTCTGCCTCCCAAAGTGCTGGGATTACAGGTGTGAGCCACTGCGCCCGGCCACTTTTTTTTTTTTTTTTTTTTTTTTGAGACGGAGTTTTGCCCTTTTTGCCCAGGCTGGAGTGCAAAGGCATGATCTTGGCTCACTGCAACCTCCGCCTCCCGAATTCAAGTGATTATCCTGCCTCAGCCTCCGGAGTAGCTGGGATTACAGGCATGCGCCACCACGCCTGGCTAATTTTGCATTTTTAATAGATTAGGGGTTTCACCATGTTGACTAGGTTGGTCTCGAACTCCTGACCTCAGGTGATCTGCCCGCCTCGGCCTCCCAAAGTGCTGAGATTATAGGCGTGAGCCACTGTGCAGGGCCTGTCTCTATTTTTGGTGGTCTCCTGTCTGATACCTCTTCTGTGTTTTGTGAATAAAAACTTTACTAGGCCATTAACTTCATCACAGCATTTTATGTTTTTATGCCTTGGTCACACAGATTCTTAGCCTTGAATTTTCTGTGGGCTTAAATTCCTCCTTCACAGATTCCAGTGATAGGATGCTTGTAAAGAACACATATTCCCCTGTAATTTGGGATTTGACAGTTGCTTCTTCCTGCATCTACTTCAGTGTCTAAAACTGGACAGGACCTTGGGAATGATTCAGCTCCAGTTTAGTGTTAAAATATAAATATGGCTCAGGCACGGTGGCTCACACCTATAAATCTCAGTGCTTTGGGAGGTGAAGGGAGGAGAATTACTTGAGGCTAGGAGTTTGAGACCAGCCTGAGCAACATAGTGAGCCCTTGTCTCCACAAAAAATTAAAAATTGGGGCCAGGCTGGGTGGCTTATGCCTGTAATCCCAGCACCTTGGGAGGCCGAGGCAGGCAGATCACGAGGTCAAGAGATCAAGACCATCCTGGCTAACATGGTGAAACCCCGTCTCTACTAAAAATACAAAAAATTAGCTGGGCATGGTGGCAGGCACCTGTAGTCCCAGCTACTTGGGAGGCTGAGGCAGGAGAATGGTGTGAACCCAGTAGGCGGAGCTTGCAGTAAGCCGAGATCATGCCACTGTACTCCAGGCTGGGCGAGAGAGTGAGACTGTCTCAAAAAAAAGGAAGAAGAAAAAGAAAAATTAGGCGTGGTAGCACATGCCTCTAGTCCTAGCTACTTGGAAGGCTGAGGCAGGAGGATCCCTTTAGCCCAGAAGCTGGAGGCTACAGTGAGCTATGACTGTGCCACTGCACTTTAGCCCGGGCAACAGAGCAAGACTCTATCTCTAAAAAATAAAAAAATAAATAAATAAAATATAAATCTGGAAAAAGAACATAAATATTGGATAATAGCAATTGACATGGGTGTTTTAATGGAAGATTTAAGAAGCATGAGCTATTCTGAACAAAGTAGTGGTTATCATTTATAAGGTTCCAGAATGGGATAGATGGTTGCATCCTAGCTCCTGTCAGGAGTAGAGTTTCACTGGTTTCACAGGTAGTGGTGCTGTGTAAAGCTAGAAGCTTCTTTTGGAAGTAACTTTCAGACAGAGAATACTAACGGAGAAATTTCAGACTGAGGGAAAAGGCCCGTGAGAGAGGCCTCAGAATTAGAGCTCCAAAGGCAGATTCGAGGATTTCAGAACTCTACTGAAAACACCAAACTGCTGAAAGAGGTGGCCACAGTACAACCATTTTGATGAGAAGCTGAACAGGGTGACCATGCCTCTTTGGAGAAATAATCCCCTAGGTCTGGAGGTGGCCCAGGATCCTGAAGGTTAATACCAGTGCTGGTGGAAAATAAGGAGCATTCAAAGTGCATTAAGACCCACTCTGGGGTCTTTAACTCGTTAACATGGAAAACAATAGCAAAGCACTGCTGGGGCCCCCTGCTGTGTGTATAGAATATACCGGAAGACTAAGACATGGAGATACCAGCTGGGAGCTACTGCAGAGATTCAGACTTGAGGTGAAGGACTGGCCTTAGGGAGCACGTGGGTGAGTAGGAAGAACTGCTCAGCAGGCCTTAGCTGCTGAGCATTTGTTGTTCAGGTGCAGAGAGGACACAGGCATGGCTGGGGCGGGAGTTCAGGATGAGAACCCTGGGACAGGCTGTAAGATGATCGAACCAGGTTTGTTTATTTATTTATTTTTTTTGGAGGTATAACGACATACAGTAAAATGCACAGATATGAAGTGTAGAATAAGTTTTGATAAATGTCTACATATGTGTAACCACCCCCACCTCAGTTTTTTAATATATATGTTTCTTTTTAAGTTTGAGTTTCCCGTGCCTGCAGAGTGTAAGTTTAAGCGGCCTCACAGGCAAGAAGCTATATGCACCTGAAGTGAACGGGAGCACGGGCTGGAACAGTAGATCGTAGATCGTAAAGTTATCTGGAGCGAAGGCGGTAAAAGTCTTGTGAGCAAATGAACACTGGTGCAGGAAGGGATAAACGGAGAACAGAAAGTTCCAACCTTTGAAATTTTTGAAGTGCTTGTGCCCTGCACACTGAGGATCTTATTTGTCGTACAAATAGGGCAAATCTTATTTACCCTATACATTTCTGAGGCCTTCCACCTCATATCTCTTAAGAGAGAAAAATTTTTTTTCTGACTTAGCTGTTGCCAAAGTCGGCTCTATGAAATCTGGTGCGCCTCTCTGGGCGAAAGGGAGCTAGAAGACCCCGTAGGGTGGTTTGCACCTCCTCCAAGCATGCAAGCATGGCCCTGCTCTTGACCTGGGGAGTCCAGCTTCCTCGGTGCAACGTGCTTTGGCAACCGGGTCTTGGCGCCTCCGAGAGCGGGGGGAGGGGTGCCCACGATTCCCAGGCCGCTCTGTACCTCCCGGTGGGCTTGCAGGGACCCTGCAGCAAAGCCCTGGATGCTTGCAGCCGGTGCAAGTTTGCAAGCAGCTGGAGAGCGGTGGCTGGAGTCGGGGGGCGGTGGGCGTGGCCACGCTCCCTTCCAGGCAGTCCCGGGAATGTTCTGAAAAGTATCCAAAAGTTCTGCGTCGCGCGCGCGCGCGCCAAAAGAAAAGGCACAACCCCCCACCACTCCGGGCGTGGCGTGTCCAGACCTCGCCACTCCAGCTGCAACTTCGGCTGCAGCGTACACGTCTCCTGCGCCTCCTCCTCCCGAGCCTCGCTGTCCGTCGGGTTCATACCTCGCAGCAATCACCAGGCGAGAGAGGCGGCCAGAGTGCTCGCACTTCTCCTAGGGGCACCATGCCCAACGACGAGGCATTCAGCAAGCCCTCTACACCGTCGGAAGCCCCTCACGCCCCCGGGGCACCGCCGCAGGGCAAAGCCGGGGGCTTTGGCAAAGCGTCTGGGGCGCTAGTGGGGGCGGCCGGCGGTTCGAGCGCCGGGGGCAGCAGCGGCGGAGGCGGCTCCAGCTCCGGGGCGTCGAGCCTGGGTGCCGGGAGCAAGAAGTCCCCACGGCTGCCCAAGTGCGCACGCTGCAGGAACCACGGCTACGCGTCGCCGCTCAAGGGCCACAAGCGCTTCTGCATGTGGCGGGACTGCCAGTGCAAGAAGTGCAACCTGATCGCCGAGAGGCAGCGCGTGATGGCCGCGCAGGTGGGTGCGGGCGTCCGGGAGCCGGGGTTCAGCCCTAGTTTTTTTTTTTTTTTTTTTTTTTTAGATGGAGTCTAGCTCTGTTGCCCCAGGCTGGACTGTAGTGGCGCGATCTCGGCGCACTGCAACCTCAGCCTCCTGGGTTCAAGCAATTTTCCTGTCTCAGCCTCCCAAGTAGCTGGGACTCCAGGCGCACGCCACCCACCATGCCCGGCTAATTTTTGTATTTTTAGTAGAGATGGGGGTTTCACCATATTGGTCAGACTGGTTTCCAACTCCTGACCTCAGGTGATCCACCCGCCTCGGCCTCCCAAAGTGCTGGGATTACAGGCGTGGGCCACCGCTCCCGGCCTGGCCCGAGTTTTTTGGATGAAGTCCCCCCAGCATGGCCGTCGCCATGTGGGTCCTGGGTTGTGGAGAGACGCCGCGGTACTTGCCGACGGCCGCGGCGCTTGGGGTCCTGGGCTCCCGGCCACGCTACAACGCCAGTCTGGGAGGGCCAGAGACGTGTCTCTGATCCCGCCCACCGGGCAGAGTTGCGGGCTTCGCTGGGCTCGGGGTTCCATACGATCTCTGACCCTGCCTTTCAGCGAAGTTTCGGGGTTAGCCTGTACGGGAGTCCATGGGATCTCTAACTCGCTCCGCTGAAGAGAGTCGCGGGGCTTCTCTGTGCTCCCGGGTCCCTGAGATCCCTGATCCCGCTCTCAGGGCAGGGAATTTCGGGGTTCGCCTCTCTGGGCTTCCCCGCGATCCCAGAGCCCGCGCTCCAACAGAGCTGGCAGGGTTGGTTGGTCTAGAGGAGTCTTCAGGATCTTCGCTTCGGCCCTCCGAAGTGAGGGTAGTAGGGAGGGTTCGACTGACTCCAAGGGAATCCCCGGGATCTCTAGCCCCACTCTCCCAGCAGAGTATTGCGGAATTCTCTCCGCTTCAGGGTCCCAAGATCTCCGACCGTGCCTTGGGAGCTGAGGGTTTCGGGGTTCGATTTCATCGAGCGCCCCCAGAATCCCTGACTCTGCCCCTTTGCTGAGTTGCACTTAAATAAGAAAGGATCTTGGAGGGCGCCAGTGCTGGCCGCTCGGTTGGGGGAAAGGGAGACTCGGCCCGGCTGCTGCTTACCAGGGTAACCTGTCGGACGGAAAGCCTTGTTTGTCTTTCTGGAAAAGTCGCTGCAGTGGACGCGCGTTGCGTGGTCTTCCCTGAGCGCCTGACGCACTTTTTATCTTTGTCCCGCGTGGATGGAGGCTGAGCGTCTCAGCCATTTTGAGAACTCTGGAAATTTTATTAGCGTTTTAAAATTTGCATTCTCGACCGAAGATTAAAGTGCAAATTCTTTGAATATGTTTTAAAGCACGCTTACGAATTTAAAAAAATGTGCGCAGGTGGGAAAAAGCGCGCTAGGGTTTGAGATTTTTGTCCGTCTGTGGTTTTGTTTTTTTAAAGGTTCCTAAGTCGGCTAGTAATTTAACATTTTAACGGAAAGTTAATGTCGTTAGTATTCTAAAAGGATTTTTAGAAGGCAGTAATCTACGATATTTCCAGCTAAAAGTTGTTTCATCTTTTTAAGACAGGTTATTTAAAATTAAAAGATAACAAAGAAATGTTTGCTAACGATGTGCTACTTTTGATTAGGAACGTGTAAATATCCTCCATTGAAAACAAATGCCCGAAGGTTATATGCTTTTATGTAATACTTTAGATTTTTACAAATGTGTTTTATACTAAACCTGTTTTGACTTCACAGATGGCGAGTGCAATCATGAAAATAGATATTGTTTTGCTTAATTTCTTAATAGACATTTTAAGCTTAATCTATAGTGGATGAAAAGAATACACTGGGTGTGGCAATAAAATGCGTCACAATGAGTTTACTGAAAAAAATTAATGGACTTTTAAATTACACTGGGTAGAAAAATAAACATTTAGTCGTTGGCTTAAATATTTAGTGTGGAGAACATGATTGGGGATTTCTCAAAATGTAGTAAAATATTCTAGTAGAGAAATTAATTTGGAATAACCTTTATTAGTAGAGGAGGCTGCTTACACCGTTAAAAACAAAAGCAACTCAAGGTCACTTAGAATGGGAAACTTCAGTATTTTTTTCTACACCAGAATGTGTGTACTGTGTCAGATGAATCCTTAAAAATCTGTAAAACAACTACTTTTGAGTCATTTTAAATAGTTTGATTTTATATATGATTCTAAAATAATCGTATAGTTGCATTTTAATCAACTGTTATCCCCTTTCCTTTTATATAATATTTCCTAAGAAACATTGAGAGAAGGTCCTTAGCGAGATACCTGAGCATTTTGGATATGCATCGGGTTTGTGTAAATAAGGATGTGAGTATGCACTGACATACTTCAGAGGTTTGCAGGGGTTTAAAACTTCTTTCTGGTCAGATTCATTGATGTTCTCTTTCTAAGCCTCTTGGTTAGTAATAGGAAATTCAAGCTTAATTATTTAATCTTAAGTCATTAATTATTTAAGGTCAATTTTTCTAAGTCGAAGACTATTTTTGGCTATGAGGAAAAATTACTTCCCAATTAATCAGCTTTCTGTGTTTGGACTGTAGTTTTCCTAAAGCAACATATAAATTGTAGTTGTTTTTTCTTCCTTTTTTTTTTTAGACTGGAGTCTCGCTCTGTCCCCCAGGCTGGAGTGCAGTGACTTGATCTTGGCTTACTGCAACCTCCGCCTCCCGGATTCAAGTGATTCTTCTGCCACAGCCTCCCGAGTAGCTGAGACTACAGGCACCTGCCACCACACCCGGCTGATTTTTGTATTTTTAGTAGAGACGGGATTTCACCATATTGGCCAGGCTGGTCTCAAACTCCTGACCTCAGGTGATCCACCCGCCTCAGCCTCCCACAGTGCTGGGATTGCAGGTGTGAGCCACTGTGCCTGGCCTGTAGTTGAGTTGTAATCTAACGTTTTGATTTTACCTTTGGCTTATATTTGGGCAGCTCTGCGGTGCTGGGGCTTCACTGTCATTTCATGAGCACCATACCTTAGTCAGTTTCAACAGAAAGGCTTTTTACATGCAGTAAGTAAAAATACAGTTAATTTTCTTTAAACCTATTTTTTAAATCTTATTTATTTATTTATTTTGAGAAGGAGTCTTGCTCCATCACCCAGGCTGGAGTGCAGTGGCTTGATTTCGGCTCACTGCAACCTCCGCCTCCTGGATTCAAGTAATTCTCCTTTATACCTCCTGAGTAGCTGGGATTACCGGCGCATGCTACCACACCTGGCTAATTTTTGTATTTTTAGTAGACGGGGTTTCACCATATTGGTCAGGCTGGTCTGGAGCTGCTGACCTCAGGTGTTACCCCTGCCTTGGCCTCCCGAAGTGATGGGATTACAGGTGTGAGCCACCCCACCTGGCCTTTTTTCAATCTTTAACAATGTTAATTAAAAGAAGATAAATTGAAGAGGGACCATGAAGAGTATGTCAGGTCCTTTCCAGTCTCCAGTTCTGACTCTCCTTTCGTCTGTCTGGAATATCACACACCTGTCTTCACCCTTCCTCCCTGCCTTCTGCCTCTTCTGCCTTCAGGGACTTCAACGCCAGATTCCAGTCCCTTTCTCCACTGCTTCTCCCACATGCTCCCTCCACCCCAGGAAACAGGGCTCTCCAGGCTTTCCTAAGCAGCTCCTGCCTTTCCTGTCCACCCTGTTCCGTATTGTTCCAGTATGTTCTGCCCCTTCATCCTTGCCTGTCCAAGCCCTCCTCATCCTATTCTTCAATGCTCTGTCCAAATACTACTGCTGGCTGATTTTAACGTGTTAAAGACATTTCTCTCTCTTTCTTCTGTAGGAGTGAAAGGTACTTTCTTCTTTTTTTTTTTTTTTTTTTTTTTTTTTTTTTTTTTGCTGAGAAGAATGTATATTCTGTTGATTTGGAGTGGAGAGTGAAAGGTACTTTCTTCTGTGTACCACTCTTGTGGTGTTTGTCACAGTTTGCCTTGTGTTGTAGTGGCATGTTTGCTTGCCTCCTGTTTCACCTTTTTTAAAATTTTTTTTTGGAGACATAGTCTTGCTTTGTTGCCTAGGCTGAAGTGAAGTGTTGCTATCTCGGCTCACTGCAACCTCTGCCTCCTGCGTTTAAGCGATTCTCCTGCCTCAGCCTCCCGAGTAGCTGGGACTACAGGTGGGCCAATATGCCCGGCTAATTTTTGTATTTTTTTTTTAGTGAAGATGGGGTTTCACCATGTTGGCCAGGCTGATCTCAAACTCCTGACCTTCAGTGATCGGCCCACCTGTGCCTCCATGGCAAAAGTGCTGGGATTACAGATGTTAACCACCATTCTTGGCCCTGTTTCATTTGTTAAACTGTAAGTAATGTAGGATCCAATCTACTCTTATTGGTCCCTGTTTTTAGTACAGTGGCCTTTTACAAGTTTGTGGAATGAAGGAGTGAGTGATCCCATTTTCCTTCCTAATCTGTCAGTGCTTCTGACCCACTCTGCTCTTCAGATTGTACTCCTTCACTTGGCTGACTACAGTTTTTTCCTGATCCTCCCTAGCCAACCTTATTCTACACAATGATTTGTTTAACAAGCTTTTCTGTTTGTTAAGAGACTGGGTCTTACTCTGTCTCCTAGGCTGTAGTGCAGTGGCTCGATCATAGCCCACGGCAGCCTCAAACTCCTGGGCTTAAGTGATTCTCCTGCCTTAGGCTCCTGAGTAGCTGGGATTCCAGGCATGTGCCACCATATCTGACAACAAGCATTTTTTGAGCACCTACTGTCTGGCTTATAAAACTGTTTCTAGGCTTTGCATATCATAGTTACCTGGGTGGGTTTAAGAAGAAATGGGAGATTTTCAGACCTCACCTCCAGAGCTAGTGAATCGTGGTGTCTGGGATGGGTGGGGCTTCTGTGCTTTGGCAAAGCTGATTCTGGAGTGCTGGAAGATAACTCATTGTCGTGTGCTTCCAGGTGGCCCTGAGAAGGCAGCAGGCCCAGGAGGAGGAATTGGGCATCAGCCACCCCATCCCACTGCCTAGTGCAGCCGAGCTACTTGTCAAAAGAGAGAACAATGGCAGCAACCCGTGCCTCATGACTGAGAGCAGTGGCCCCTCTCAGCCACCACCAGCCAGTGTCCCCACCACTGCAGCTTCAGGTAATCTGGGGGCGCTGGGGTTCACATGGAGACTGGGCATGAGGGAGGAAGAAGGGCTGCAGCCACAGAAACAGGACTCCCCTGAGCTACATACAGTGTTTAGAGCTTAGAGGATTTTGTAAAGGATTCTCCCTCTGAAGGTCTGTTTTTGCCTGCATCACAAAGGCAGGGGCCATGAATTCTAGAAATGCAGGTTCAACTCTTTCCTGTTGAATATTAGTCAAGACTGAATCTGGACAGGGAATGATGTCAGAGAGAGGTGAGTTTGTTCAGATTTCATCTCAGTCCACCCCTTCATTTTCCAGTCATCCTTGTGGGAACTAAATGTCCTTGTTTCCTAAAACTAGACGTTCACTTCTCCACTGCATCCATTTGGGGAAAGTGTCTAGAAAGGCCAAATCCTAGTGTCAGATTTGAATGAGCACTGGGAAGTAACACAAAGGCAGGCCACATTGGCTTGAATTCTCTCCCCTGGGTGCTAAGGAGGAGTGTGTGCTTTTTACACATGTGAAACCTGAGCCATAGGCAGTTACGGGATTGCCAAGTTTACTGAATTAGAAAGTATCTGAATGAGTTTATCTGTCTCCAAAGCTCAATACTCAATGTGCTTACTGCACTAGGTCTCTAAATTACAGGGGTCTGGAGTAAAGTACAGGGGTCTGTTCCAGTATGGAAGCCCCCAGCCACATGTGGCTATTTAAATTTAAATTCATTACAATGAAATAAATGAAAACATTCAGTTTCTTCATTGCACTAGCCACATTTCGTGTGCTCAGTAGCCACATACAGCTCAGGGCTACCATATTGGATAATGCATTTCTGTCTCTTAGAAAATCTAATTTGATGGCACTGGTCTAGAATGTGGGAGCTATAAGACATCCACCAAATAAAGACCTGTGGAATCTTGTTGTTCCTGGCAATTAAATACACATACTATAATTCACAGAATATCTGTAAATGTCTTTAAAGTGTTCTAAGCTCCATGAAATACAGCCTAGCAGTGTGATAATCACCTTGACTAAGCTTTCATGAATTACTCAGTTTGCTGGGCTTAACCACTGTGTACTAAAGTCACACAACTGTGTATCATTAACTAGCTGTGCAACTTTGGAGAGTTACTTAAGCTCTCTGGGCCATTTTTTTCCTCTTGTCAAAAATGAGGGAAAGGGTTCCTGAGGGTCTTAAAGATCTTATGAATCTTGGCCATTATTAAAAAGGAAGTTAAGCAGAAAAGAAGTTAAAAAAGAAGTTAAGCACCAAAGAAAGCAGGAAGGTGTGTCTGTGTCTGTCTCTGTGTATTTTACTGAAGTTATTGACTAATTAACAGAGGTCAAGATTCTCTTTTTTCTTTGCTTGGATTGGCTGCTCAATAGTATGTCCTTATAATAGTTTTCTTTTCTTTTCTTTTCTTTTGAGATGGAGTCTCGCTCTGTTGCCAGGCTGGAGTGCAGTGGTGTGATCTTGGCTCACTGCAACCTCCACCTCCTCGGTTCAAATGATTCTCCTGTCTCAGCCTCCTGAGTAGCTAGGACTACAGACGCCTGCCACCACACCTGACTAACTTTTGTATTTTTTAGTAGAATTTGAGTTTTCCATGTTGGCCAGGCTGGCCTTGAACTCCTGATCTCAAGTGATCCACCCACCTCAGCCTCCCAAAGTGCTGGGATTACAGGCGTGAGCTGCCGTGCCCAGCCAAAACTTTGCTTTTCATAGAAAGGAAGGAGTATATCAGAAATATAATCTTTACGCTTTAAGATTTTAAGATGTGTCCAAGGTTTAGTGACTAAATGATACAGGGCTGATCTGGTGGATTTAGTTGTGGGGCTGAGATGAGAAATGGGATGTGTCACATGAGTAAAGACGGCAAGTCCCAGTGCCAGGTTTTCCGTAGGGGAGTAGCTCATTTGATTTTCACAAACGTCTCAGGAGGTAGGAATTATCCTCATTTACAGATAGGAAAACTGAGGCTTAGTAAATGGTAAGGAGGCTGCCACAGAATGGAGCTGGCTGGGCTAGGATTTATTCCAGGCCTGTCTGGTTCCAAAACCCATGGATTTCCCACTCGACTGGGACCAGTTGTCATGTTTCCTTGAAAAATGGACACTTATGATTGTTTAGAGGCTGTGGTCTAATCCTCAGAGCAACTTAGGGCTGGTGGACAGTTAGCAACAATGTTAGGGGGAAAGTTCCTGCCATTCTATCTTGGCACAGAAGACAGCAGCCGTGGATCTTCACAGGAAGAAATACAGGGAAAGGCCAGTGATGGATCAGTGTCAGTGCTGGATGTGGCATGATATCACAGTTTGATTATAAACCCTAAGATAGTAGAGCTTTGGAGAAGGACTTTAGGTTGTGCAGAGTTCAGAACGACTCTCACAAGGGTGTTTCAGAGTGGTGATAGGGAAAGTTACAAAAGGAAGCAGTAGCGGGGCAAGATGGAGGGTTCAGGGTCAAGGAGGATTTTACCAGGGTCCCTTTCTCACCTGTGGAGTTGACAGACCTTGCAGTCATTCTACAGCCTTGAACTAGCACTCATAGGGAAGGGGAATGTGGAAGCCTACAGTGTGCTGTGCTCATTTGCTCAGGCACAGGTGGGCAAGTATGGCTCCGGGGGAGCCTTTACCTTCTGAGGACGATGGGCTCACACTCTCTCTTTTTTTTTTTTTTTTTTTTTTTTTGAGACGGAGTTTTGCTCCTGTTGCCCAGGCCGGAGGGCAATGGCACAATTTTGGCTCACTGCAAACTCCGCCTCCCAGGTTCAAGCGAATCTCCTGCTTCAGCCTTTCAAGTAGCTGGGATTACAGGCATGCGCCACCTGGCTAGTTTTGTATTTTTAGTAGAGACGGGGTTTCCTCCATGTTGGTCAGGCTGGTCTCGAACTCCCGACCTCAGGTGATCCACCCGCCTCAGCCTCCCAAAGTTCTGGGGTTACAGGCGTGAGCCACCACGCCCAGCCGACAATAGGTTCTCTGCTAACCAGCTCATCTCTCTAGGGCAGGAGCCACAGGTTGCTGTCATTCATGGGATTTGCTACCAGACCTCCTGAGTGGGGATTGATAACTTCTGGACTGGGTTAGGATGTGAGCAAGAGGGATATTGAAATGCCAGCAGAATTAAACTACATAAATATAGAGACAGAAAGATGGAGTGTGGGAGTGTAGGGGAGAGAGAAAAAAACAGACAGACTGTGGAGAGTCCTGAAGCTTGTATGCAGCAAAGGGAGCTTAACTTCTTCGATAGCTTCCCACTAACAAATACATAGCTTATATTCATTTTTCAGAGATTGGCTTTACTTAAAATAATTTCATGCGGGTAAATGGTAAACATGTATAGTGGAGTACAAAAATATATTCCATAAAAGATCGTTGTTCTTCTAACCCCAACCTACAGCTCTCTTTGTCATTCCAGGATGACTTACTACATGTACAGATGTATGTGTCTGTTTATCCTTTTCATATGTACATGTAAAATATTCACATAATTAATATAGTGGAAGTGTATTGTTCCTACTTGTGTCTAATTAGCTTTTTTCATTTACTACAGCTGAGAATTTTTAGTGACCTAGAATTCCACTGTATAGATGTGGAAGGCCAGCCAGGCACAATGGCTCATGCCTGTAATCCCAGCACTTTGGGAGGCCGAGGCGGGCGGATCACCTGAGGTCAGGAGTTCTAGACCAGCCTGGTCAACATGGGGAAACCCTGTCTCTACTGAAAATATAAAAATTAGCCGGGCGTGGTGGCACACGCCTGTAATCCCAGTTACTTGGGAGGCTGAGGCAGGAGAATCTCTTGAACCTGGGAGGTGGAGGTTGCAGTGAGCCGAGATTGTGTCATTGCACTCCAGCCTGGGCGATAGAGTGAGACTCTGTCTCAAAAAAAAAAAAAAAAGAAAGAAAGAAAAATAGGTGTGGAAGGCTACGATTTGAAGTTATGCAGTGAGAGGTGGAAGTTGTAGGAGTTGTCATGGAGTAGTAAAACCTAGCAACCCGGCCCACCTTGGGGCAAGTTACTAACTTTCTACTTTCTGATACCTGGTGTCTAGTGTTTACTAGGTCAGTAGCTTAGTGAAATTTAGTTGACTTTTATTTATTTATTTATTTTTTGAGACAGAGTC
The DNA here is from genome assembly GCF_001698545.2 of Rhinopithecus bieti. Classification (NCBI taxonomy): domain Eukaryota; kingdom Metazoa; phylum Chordata; class Mammalia; order Primates; family Cercopithecidae; genus Rhinopithecus; species Rhinopithecus bieti. The sequence goes on along the minus strand of NW_016803417.1, from coordinate 4,464,946 downwards.
TCACTCTATCGCCCAGACTCAAGTGCAGTGGCGCAATCTTGGCTCACTGCAACCTCCACTTCCTGGGCTCAGACGATTCTCTCACCTCAGCCTCTTGAGTAGCTGAGATTACAGGTGTGCACGGTAATGCCCAGCTAATTTTTGTACTTTTAGTAGAGACAGGGTTTCACCATGTTGGTCAGGCTGGTCTCAAACGCCTGACCTCAAGTGATCTGCCCGCCTCAGCCTCCCAGAGTGCTGAGATTACAGGCGTGAGCCACTGCATCCGGCCTTAGTAGACTTTAAAGTCCTTGAAGTTTCTTAGTTATCTCCTTTGGTCTCCCAAGAGGGCCAAAAGTGAAGAAGAAAAGTGCTCAAGAATTATTGCCAAGATTATTGGCCAAATTCTGAGGATACTTAGAAGGAAATTAAGTATTGTTTCATTTATTGGAGAAACTGGCCTCTCTGAGGAAGATAACATATATTGGAAGAAAACCTCTAAAATCTTGAGCCAAAGATTGGCTAAGACTGACCAGATTAACTGGATAGTCTTTGAATAACAAGTATAAAATATTTTTGTTGTTATTTTCTTATATGACTGTGGGTATTACTGTGGAAAGAAATAGCCTTTTGAAGAAATTCTGCTTATTGCTGTTGCTGTTGCTTGTGCTATCAGGATCAGTTGTTAACAGTACACTTTTTTTTTTTTTTTTTTTGAGACAGTCTCACTCTGTTGCTCAGGCTGGAGTGCTGTGGCGCGATCCCAGCTCACTGCAGCCTCCGCCTCCCGGGTTCAAGAGATTCTGGTACCTAAGCGTCTTGAGTAACTGGGATTATAGGCACTTGCCACTACCCATTTTTTGTATTTTAGTAGAGAAGGGGTTTCACCATGTTGGCCAGGCTGGTCTTGAACTCTTGACCTCAAGTTATCCTCCTGCCTCGGCCTCCCAAAGTGCTGGGATTACAGGTGTGAGCTACTGTGCCCAGCCGCAGATACGCTATCGATAAGCAAATAGTTTATTCCCAGCCATTTTTGGAGTATTCAGGAAAAAAAAATAGATAAACGTTTTTGGCTATAAATGACAAAGAATTAATGGCAAATTTAAATTTTTTTCCTGTGGTTTCATTTTTTGAACTTTGGCATAAAATGTACTTTTTTTTTTTTTCAAAAGTTATTAGCTGACTTAAATCTCAGGTCTTCTTCCTCTTCGTAAATTTAGGCTCCTCTTTGTTTATTTTATTTAATATTCTACTTTTTCTTTAACTTCCCATGTTCCTATAGAATCCTGTTTGACACAGTGCTTATGCTAGGGTCTGCATAGTTCTCTGCCTCTCCTTTTCTGTGCAGAAACTGTCAGATGAAGGGTTGCATTGTAGATAATTCACTTCTGCTTGTGTGCCCTGTGTAAGGACCTGAATGTTATCTCTCTTGGGGCCCTCCCTTTTGGAGCACCGGGGACTTCCATCCACACTCACATTCACCCTCCCCCAGATCAAACCACCTTGGGCCCCCCTGGGCAGCTCCAGCCTCTTCCGTGGCTCGTGGCCCAGTTTCAATCACCTTTCCCCTGTTAGGAGGGTCAGTCAGGTCTATGTCTCATATTGAAGGGGTCTTTCCTTCACTTTTATTCAGCAGTTACTCCACTTGGAGAGCATACAGCGAGAGAGCGCATGCCAGTTGGGAAACACATTGTGTTGTATGTTTAAGTGCTTGAAAGTTCATAAAACATGAAATGTGTTCGTTTGAAAATGGAATAGTGTCCCATGCAGTTTTTACAAGTAAGAGATATGGCTGGTGAATTCACAGTGGAAGCTACTGAGTTGTTTAAATTAAAAACACTTTTTTAGAGCAGTTTTAGGTTCACAGCAAAATGGAGAGGAAGGTACAGAGATTTTTTTATATACTCCCTGCCCCCACACATGCAGAGCCTCTCCCATGTTACCAGCATCCCCCATCAGAGTGGTGTATTGGCTAGCATCGATGAACTTACGTTGATGCATCATTGTCATCCAGAATCCGTAGTTTGCATAGGGGTTTGCTCTCGTTGATGTACTTTTTATGGGTTTGGACAAATGTGTAATAACATGTGTCCACCATTGTAGTATTCAGAACATTGCCACTGTCCTAAAAAATCTCTGTGAGGTTATTTAAATTTAAGATAGCATTTTAAACATTTTAGAGTTTTTTGCAAATTTTATTTTATTTTAAATTTTATTTATTTAATTATTATTATTATTATTTTTTTTTTGAGACGAAGTCTTGCTCTTGTTGCCCATGCTGGGTTGCAGTGGTGCGATCTTGGCTCACTGCAACCTCTGCCTCCCAGGTTTAAGGGATTTTCCTGTCTCAGCCTGCTGAGTAGCTGGGATTACAGGCATGCACCACCACACCTGGCTAATTTTTGTATTTTAAATTAGCCACTGCCACTAATTTTTACATTTTTGGTAGAGGCAGAGTTTCACCATGTTGGCCAAGTTGGTCTCAAACTCCTGACCTCAGGTGCTCCGCCCACCTCGGCCTCCCGAAATGCTGGGATTACAGGCATGAGCCACCAGGACTGACCATTATTATTTATTTAGAGACAGGGTCTCATTCTGTCTCCCAGGCTGGAGTGTAGTGGCTCCATCATGGCTCACTGCATCCTCCAACTCCTAGGCTCAAGCAATTTTCCTTCCTCAGCCTCCTGAGCAGTTAGGACTACAGGTGCACACTATCATGCCTGGCTAATTTAAACATTTTTTCGTTTTGTGGAGACAGGGTCTCGCTTTGTTGCCCAGGCTGGTCTTGAACTCCTGGCTTCAAGCAGCCAGGAGTTGAACTCCTGCTTCAGCTCCCAAAGTGCTAGGGTTACAGGTGTGAGCCTACACACTAAGGCCTTTTTTTTTTTTTTAATTTTTCAAAGACACAGAGGTTCGTTCTGTTGCCCAGGCTGGAATGCAGTGGCACAATCATAGCTCACCGTAGCCTCAAACTCCTGGACTCAAGTAATCCTCCTGCCTCAGCCTCCCAAGTAGCTGGGACTACAGGTGTGCTACATGTTCAGCTAATTTTTTTTTTTTTTTTTTTTTTTTGAAACAGAATCTCAATCTTGCCCAGGTTGGAGTGCAGTGGCCTGATGTTGGCTCACTGCACCCTCCACCTCCCAGGTCAAGTGATTCTCATGCCTCAGCCTCCTGAGTAGCTGGGACTACAGGCGCATGCGACCATGCCCGGCTAATTTTTGTATTTTTTCTAGAGACAGGGTTTTGCCATGTTGGCCAGGCTGGTCTTATCTTTGGAGTTTTCTTATGTTGTGAAGAAGGCAATACTTTATTCAAATAAGCAATAAAAGTGTTTTATACAAATTGGAGTGGGAATTTATTTTTGAAAGATTTTGGCCACTTAAGTGAAATGAGATCCATTTGATTTTAGACAGCTTTCAATTACAGCTAGAAAGGGAAATGAGATTAGATTAAGAAAAGGTTTTCCGATAAAACATTCCCAAATTTTACTTTCAAATAAAACAAATTTTCAGAGTTTCTAGCAAAACAAAACTCCTTAAACTGAAGCAGTAGAGGCAGAAATGAAAGAAAACACTTAAAATTAATGGGACTGGTGGGGTTTTTTTTGTTGTTCATTTGTTTTTGTATTTATTTATTTATTTTGTTTATTTACTTTGAGGCAGAGTCTCGCTCTGTCGCCCAGGCTAGAGTGCAGTGGCGCGATCTCGGCTCACTTCAAGCTCTGCCTCCTGGGTTCACGCCATTCTCCTGCCTCAGCCTCTCAAGTAGCTGGGACTACATCTGCCCGCCACCACGCCCAGATAATTTTTTGTTTTTGTATTTTTAGTAGAAACAGGGTTTCACTGTGTTAGCCAGGATGCTCGATCTCCTGACCTCCTGATCTGCCTGCTTCAGCCTCCCAAAGTGCTGAGATTACAGAGTTGAACCACCGTGCCCGGCCAGGGACTGAGGGTTTTGATAGCCCATTTTAGATAGTGTCTCAATTTTGTTTATCTCAGGGATAGTCTTTGCTTATATGTCAAGTATAGCAGTTTAATTGGTCAGATAGAAACTTTTTGTGGAAAGTATTTTAATAAAGCAATTATAAAAAACAGTACACAGGAAGTAACCTACTGGTCTACCTTTGACTAGAAAGGAAGTTTAGAAAACATCTAGAGCCAGGAAACACATAAATACAGGATTAAATTTACAAATAAGTTTTATAACAGCATACCACAGTCACAAGATTCTGGTTTCAGAACGTTTTAGTCACTCCCCATGTACTCTTCACTCCAGCCCTAGACAGACACTAGTATGTTTTCTGTCTCTACAGAGGTGTCTATTCTGGAAATTTTATATAACTGGAACGATAAGATGTGTAACATTTTGTGTCTTCTCTTAGCCTGATGTTTGTAAGTTTATCCACGTCGTAGCACGTATTTTTAATTATTATTGTTCCTTTTTATTACTAAGTAATATTTCATTATATGGATATATGCCACATTATGTTTCTGTTTATCAGCTGATGAACGTCTGGGTTGCTTATGGTTTTCGGCTATTAAGAGTAATGTTGCTGTGAACTTGTGCGCACAAGTTTTTGAATGAATATGTGTTTCATTCTCTTGGGTATATATCAAGGAGTGGTGTTACTGAGTTTTTTGGTAACTCTGTCCTTAACATTTTGAGGAACTGCCACACTTTTCCAAAGAGGCTGCACTGTTTTACATTTCTATCAACAGTCTATGAGGGTCCCAGAAAATTCAAACTAAGTTTTTTTTAAGTTACAAGGGAAGATGCCTTTATCCCAGCAAGCCACAGATAATTAAAACCCTGTGAGAGTCTCTCATGGCAAGTTTAGATTATGAAGGATTCTATAGGTTTGCATTTTATTATCAATAGATACATGTTAATAGTCAGGCTGGGTGCAGTGGCTCACACCTGTAATGCCAGTACTTTGGGAGGCCGAGGTGGGTGGATCACCTGAGGTCAGGAGTTCAAAACCTGCCATGGTGACATCTCGTCTCTACCAAAAATACAAAAATTAGCCAGGTGTGGTGGCACATGCCTGTCATCCCAGCTACTCAGGAGGCTGAGGTGGGAGAATTGACTGAGCCCAGGAGGTGGAGGTTGCAGGGAGGTGAGATTGCCCCACTGAACTCCAGCCTAGGTAACAGAGCAAGACTCTGTCTCAAAAAAAAAAAAATTATATATATATATATATATATTTCTCAGTCTTTGAAAAATGTTCCTTTCTTACTTCATTGTCACATAGAGTTTATATTGAAAGGAACAGTGTTTGTGGAAGTCAAGCGATTCATAAAGGGACCTGGGGAGAGGCTTTCTTTGCTGTAGCTGTATTATTGGTTGGTAGAAATATTGGTATCTATAGGAAGGGCTAAAGCAACATTTTGGACTTTGGGTGACATGTGTTTCCTGAAAACGAGGGAGCAAGAATTCTGTTGCCCTAAAACTTGGCAAGAATAATTTTAATCTGTGAGTTTCTAAAATTGGAGAACCACTGTCACTCTTCTGGGGAGTGAAAGAGAAAACCTGAGAGTTGGTGAAAATAGACAGCTGTCCTTCATGTGGCCAGTGGGAAGAGGGCAGTTCACAGACTTTCAGACCCGGTTTTAGCATTGGGGAACTTTCATAGGTGGTGATACTAGGTATCGTCCTTGTTTGGTGCTGCCTTGCACTTGCTGCCATAGGGAACTTTTGGAAGGTCACAAAGATCATCTGTGTCATCACTGTCACTTGCCTACTCAGCAGCGTCCCCCTGGAGTTCTTTGACTCACATATTCCTAGTTATCTGGTGGTTTGAGAATCCTGTCCTGTTGATTACCCCTCAGGTACCTACTTATTTTTGGAGTCTTGTGAATGTCTTTTTTCCCTCTTTTTATGTTAATTAATTTATTTTTTAAATCTTTTATTGCAGTAAAATATGCACAACTTAAAATGTATCATTTTAGGCTGGGCGCGGTGGCTCACGCCTATAATCCCAACACTTTGGGAGGCCAAGGTGGGTGGATCACCTGAGGTCAGGAGTTCGAGACCAGCCTGACCAACATGGCAAATCCCTGTCTCTACTAAAAATACAAAAATTAGTTAGACGAGGTGGTGGGTGCCTGTAATCCCAACTACTTGGGAGGTTAAGGCAGAAGAATCGCTTGAACCTGGGAGGCGGAGGTTGCAGTGAGCTGAGATGGCGCCATTGCATTCCAGTCTGTCTCAAAAAAAAAAAAAAAAAAGAGAGAGAGATATATATATGTATATATATTTATCATTGTAACCATTTTTAAGCATAGAGTTCAGTGGTATTAGGTACATTCACCATAATGTGCAGCCCGTCACCACCATCCATCTCCAGAACTTCCCAGACAGAAACTCTGTACCCATTAAACGGTTATTTCCCATTTACCTCTCTCATGAACTAACTTATGACTGAAGCCAGTCTCTTCTGCAAGCCCAGTTTTCTTCAAAGCTTCCTGGCTTCTGAAATCACCTGTAGACTCACATGAGTTAAGATGATTCCTTTGATCTTTGCCAGCATCCTTTCTTGCTCTCTTCTCTTAACTCCCAAATGTTTCCTGTATTGCTGACTTCTTTCTTTGTTTTATGTGCTGCTCTAACCTATGCCTCTTGAGTAATGTTGGGCTCCAAAGTCTATCAAATAACTGAGGTTTATAGGGAAGGGATGCAGGGGACTGTATACTAACACCTTACGCAGTGCACTGTAAATTCCGTCTGATGATCTGGACTCTGAGCCTAGGAGTGCCCTTAGTTGTACCGGGAAGCAAAGGAAGTGGAGTAGGGGTGCCTGTGGGTCCCGTGGGGCTCTAAGTGCTCTCTCACTGGGTGTTGACTTGTCAAGGTCCCTTTTGGGGTTGTTAGAAGCAGCTATGCAAATGTATATGTGCATTTTTGTTTCAGCCTGAAGGTGTCTTCACTTTCCAAATGATAAAAAAACCAGTGTTTTTGACTCTCCTATGAAAATTCACATAAATATTGATAACTGTTGTTGAACCAAATTACACTTCAAACCAAGTTTATGCTAGTCTCTTAACGTCTGCAGGCAGACTTCGTAGTTGCTAATCTGGTCTTATTGTACAATACCACTGAACATACTTTCCAGAAAAAAATGTATAAGAAACTCTTAAAGTAGACTATAAATACTGGGTAGTTGTCAAAAGAAAATAATCAATTCAGTGTTATAGTAATAGCAGATTTTCTGATGTTTATTGGCATTGAGGGTTCTTAGATACTGCTTCAGCCATCCATTGCCATTCAGTGTGTACTAACAGATGACTTTCAATGTTGATTTCAGCACTTATAAAAATTGCCCTTAACTACCTGTTAACTCTAGTCCTGAGGTTTTAGGGTTTATCTCAAATATATAATGGGGCACGGTGGCTCACACCTGTAATCCCAGCACTTTGGGAGGCCGAGGCAGGTGGATCAGTTGAGGTCAGGAGTTCAAGACCAGCCTGGCCAACATGATGAAACTCCTGTCTCCACTAAAAATACAAAAATTAGCCGGGCGTGGTGGCACATGCCTGTAGTCCTAGCTACTTGGGAGACTGGGGCAGGAGAATTGCTTGAACCCAGGAGGCAGAGGTTGCAGTGATGCACGATGGTGCCATTGTACTCCAGCCTGGACGACAGAGCAAGACTCCATCGCCAAAAAAAATTAAATACATAAAAAGTAAAATAAAATATATAAAATGCAAATTAGTTCAGTGAAGCAGATTGAATTTATCAAAGGACAATAAATGTTTGCTGAATTGAATTGAATTCATCTCTGCTGAAGAGTTTGCTGTCTGAGCAAGATTTCCTCCCTCGCTCCTCTTACTCTGTTTTTCCGTTTTACTTCTTTATTCATTCAACAAACGTTCATTCTATGGCTGCATTGAGCCAGATCCTGTTGTAGGCGCAGGATATATAGCAGTGCATATATGTCTGTCTTGGATCTTGTATCTCTAGGGGGCTGCTGGGGAAGACAGTTGATAAACAAGTACATCAATAAATAAGATATTTGCTGTAAGTGGTAAGTGCTGTAAAGAAAAACAAAGTGATATGATGGATGTGACCAAGGGTACAGTGGCTGTTTTAAATAGGGTGGTCAAAGAAGGAAGGTCTGTCTAAGGAAGTTAAATTGGAGCTAGTCCCAAATGACAGTGAGCTGTTTTCATCAAGATCTGGGGAAGGAGCATTTGAGGAGAAAGGAGCAGCAAGATGAGATTGTGCTGAGGCAGGCAGCTGTGAGCCCAAGTGCTGTGCGCACAGGCTGATACCAGTGGGGTTGTGTCATGGGCTCATAGCAGTAGGGCTGCACAGGTAGGCCACGGAAAGGGTTGGGAGTTTAGCATGAATGCAGTGGAAAACCATTAACTATTAAAGCAATGAATGGCGTGATCTCATTTACTTTCTTAAAATATCTCTCTGCTGTTGTGTGGTGTTGTTCGAAGGGAACTAGGTGAGAGATTGATGGGAAGGTTGTGCTGTTGTCCAGGTGAAGGGGAGAGCTGCTTAGACTAGGCTGGTGGCAGTAGAGATGGAAAGAAAGGCTGGGACGGGAAGTCTATATTGGGGGTACATTTATGTGTAATTTCGGTAGGTGTTGTCAATGGTATTCCCTTACAAGAGTGGCTGCTACAGCGTTGCCAGTACTAGGTTGTTGGGGTTTTCCTAGTTAGGTGAGGTTATGTACATCAGTGTGGTCAGGTGAATAATGGCCTCCCAAAAGATGCCTATGCCCTAATCCCTGGAACCTGTGAAGATGGTACCTTACATGGCAGAAGGGACTTTGCAAATGTGATTGAGTCAAGAGTCTTGCGATGAGCGAGATGGTCCTGGATTTTCCGGATGGGCACAATTTAATGGCATGAATCCTTAAAACTGGAGCGCTCCCTGGGTGTGGTAGCTCATGCCTGTCATCCCAGCACTCTGGGAGGCTGATGCTGAAGGATTGCTTAAGCTCAGGAGTTTGGGACCAGCCTGGGCAACAGCGAGATCAGGACTCTACAAAAAAAAAAAAAAAAAAAAAAAAAAAAATTAGCCAGGTGTGGTGGTGAGTGCTTTTAGTCCCAGCTGCTTGGGAGGCTGAAGCGGGAGGATTGCCTGATCCCAGGAGTTTGAGGCTGCAGTGAACAGTGATCATGCTACTGCATTTCAGCCTGGGTGACAGAGTGAGACCATGTCTCTTAAAAAAAATACAGGGCAGGGGAAGGGTGGACAGAACCTTTCCTGGCTGCTCCCAGAGATGCCATGACAAAAGACACGGGAAAGTTTCCAAGCTTGAGGGAGACTTGACCTGCTCTTGCTGGCTTTGAAGGTGGAGGAGGGGAACCCCTCAGCCAAAGAATATGGGAGGCCTCGACAGGCTAGCAACAGCCCTCAGCCGACAGCCAGCAAGGAATGGGACCTCAGTCCTACTAACACAGAGGGAGCTGAATTCTGCCAACTAACTGATTGAGCAAAGAAACAGTCTCTGCTAGAGGTTCCAGAAAGAAATGCAGCCCCGCAGACACCTTGACAGAGCCTGGCGTCAGACTTTGGACCCACAGAACTCTAAGATAATCAATTTGTGTCATTTACGCCACTCAATTTCTGGTGATTTGTTAACACAGTGAAAGATGACTAATGCAACTGGTATAGTTTATAATCTAGATTTCCCTTGTTAGTGGGGTTGAACATCGTTCCGTATGTTTAAAGGCCATTTGTATTTTTTTCTCCTGTCTATGTCCTTTGCCTATTTCTCTATTGATCCCGGCCAACATCAAGAAATTCCTTATTTATTGTGGAGATGGACCCTTTTTGATATGAGCTGCAAGTTTCCCCCCACTATTTGGTGTTTTAAACCAGGAAACTATATGAGACTGGCAGGAGACAGACTGCAGGGGTGAGAAGAGCCCCAGGACTGAGTCCTCGTCACTGCACTCTTTAGAGGACAAGCAGAGAAGCCTATAACTTTTCCAGTTCCTGTTGGTAGGCCATTTTTCAGTCCAAGTGAAAATGGCCATAGAAGGCTAAACCAATGTGTTCTTTGTATTCATTCTTTTCTTCTTCTCCTCCTCCTCCTCCTCCTCCTCCTCCTCCTTCTTCTTCTTCTTCCTCTTCCTCTTCCTCTTCCTCTTCCTCTTCCTCTTCTTCTTCTCCTCTTTCTCCTTCTCTTTCTTCTTCCTCTTCTTTTTTCTTTTCTTTTTTTTTTTTTGAGACAGAGTCTGGCTGTGTCGCCAGGCTGGAGTGCAGTGGCATGATCTCGGCTCACTGCAACCTCTGCCTCCCAGGTTCAAGCGATTCTCCACTTCAGCCTGCCAAGTAGCTGGGATTAAAGGTGCCTGCCAGCACGCCTGACTTATTTTCATATTTTTAGTAGAGACGAGGTTGCACCATGATGGCCAGGCTGGTCTTGAACTCCTGACCTCAGGTGATCTGCCCGCCTTGTCCTCCCGAAGTGCTGGGATTACAGGTGTGAGCCACCATGCCCAGCCAGTATTTTTTTTTTTTTTTTTTTTGAGACACAATCTCGCTCTATTGCCCAGGCTAGAGTTCAGTGGCACGATCTTGGCTCACTGCAAGCTCCGCCTCCCGGGTTCACGCCATTCTCATGCTTCAGCCTCCTGAGCAGCTGGGACTACAGGCGCCCACCACCTCGCCCGGTTAATTTTTTGTATTTTTAGTAGAGACGGGGTTTCACCGTGTTAGCCAGGATGGTCTTGATCTCCTGACCTCGTGATCCGGCCGCCTCGGCCTCCCAAAGTGCTGGGATTACAGGCATGAGCCACTGCACCCACCCGCCAGTATTCTTTTAACTTCTATTCCTCAGTTCAGTTTTAGCCATGAGTAGGTCTCAAGTTTTACACCAAAAGTTTCAATGACTAAACCATTTCACAGTCACGGCTTGGAAGTTTCACAGTTCCATTCATTATATAATAAACTGTGGTTTGGCCATGATGCAGGAATGGGGAGATATACTATCCAGTCACATATTCTGGTTATCAGAGGCTAATCTTATTCTTACCGGTATGGTCAGTGTGCATGGAATTAGAATGCATGTTACCTTCAGCTATCTCAGAGTCATTTTACTGTTTGCGTTGATGTGGAATGAGCATTGTCATTATTCCTGCATGACATTTCCAGGTTTTCCCTGAGAGAATGGTATATGGTAGTGGAAGCTCAATCAAAGGTCTCGAATATTGAAGACACCTGGGAAAAGAGATTTGTTGTTATCTTGATAACTTTATACCTGGAAAGGACTCTCAGTGAAATAACCTAAGATCTGGAGTCAAAAGACCTGGCTCAGTTTCTTAACCACCTCTCTGATTTTCAGCAGTTCATTTAACTTTGTCTATTTGTTCATTTGTGAAATGAATAAAATAATATCTATCTAGTGTATCTTATAGAATTGTTAGAGTGCTCATTTTTTTCTTAAAATATGTATGGTACTTAATTTTTTCATAAATCTTATATATGATGTATATGAAATATAAGATATTTATGAAAAAATATCTTTGTACACTGTGATGAAGTACATGAACATGTCATACAGCTCACATTTTAGATATTAATAGGAGGAGAAGATTAATGAGCCTGGATATGATTTATCCTGTAGCCATAAACTAGTTTTTTCAAAATGAAGCTACATGAACAGATACAGCAAGAATTACATCTTTGGGTGAGGATTACGTAACCCATCACATTTCCCTACACCCCCAGTTGCCAGGAATCTATGCTCAAACATGGTAAATGTATTAAACCGTCCCATTAGAATATAAGTATTCCCCCTTCTTTTCATGACCTTGCTTTTCTTTTCCTGTTTTGTTGACTTCACTGACAGATGCCTTCAGTATTGGCCATCTGTCATCCTTTCTAAAGAGAGAGAGGGCAGGGCACGGCACGGTGGCTCACGCCTGTAATCCCAGCACTTTGGGAGGCCAAGGCTGGCAGACCACCTCAGATCAGGAGTTCGAGACCAGCCTGGCCAACATGGTGAAACCCCGTCTCTACTAAAAATACAAAAATTAGGTGGATGTGGTCGTGGGCACCTATAATCCCAGCTGCTCAGGAGGCTGAGGCAGGAGAAACGCTTGAACCCAGGAGGCAGCAGCTGCAGTGAGCCAAGATCTCGTCACTGCATTACAGCCTGGGTGACAGAGTGAGAGTCTATCTCAAAAAAAAAAAAAAAAGAGAGAGAGAGAGACACCGGGGGTTGTTTTATAACCACACAAATACTCAGGACTCTTGAGTTTGGGACGTTACCTTCAGCAGAACAGGTAAAGCACCATCAATGCACATTTAGAAATCATCAGGACATGCATGTCGGATTAAAAAGCAGGAGGCATCAGCACTGACCTGCGGGTGGGACAAGGGAATGTCATCACCACCTTTAAGAAGCAATGTGGGAAAGCTGAACTAAGTGTGTCACACTGTGATCCATTGCAGAAGGGACTCACTTACCCCGTGGTGGGGATAGTATTTTTAAGTGTTTAGTTTCAGAAGTTTTCCTTCTTGAAAACACTCTAAAAACTTGTGTTTACTTGAAAATAAACAGTGTCAGATTTTTCATTAGGGGCAAAACAGAAAGCAAGGAGGGAGTCTCAAGGACACTATTGGGTTGATACACGGATACCAAATGCAGTGGATGGGCAAGAAAGTAACAAGCGGAAGCAATGTATGCATGTGGTGCATAATTCCTCATTAGCGAGTCTGAGATGTGTGTGAGACTGTCCCATGGCTTCCCACCCCAGGAGCTGCTACCTTGTAGAGTGCAGTCATCCACTTGATGAGGGTGGTGTTCATTTTCCTTATCACCCTCTCCCTCAATTTTTATCTGAGAGATGGAATTATGAGTTACAGGAGAAAGGAGTGAGAGGCACATCAAAGCCTTTTTGTGTGGCTTTGAATAAGGGGCCTTATTGGTTTGGGGTTGTTAGCTTTGGGTGTGCTATTTTCATCATGAAGCACCTGGGGTTTGTTTTTTTCTAAAAGATGTAGATAAACTAGAGAGAATCCATGGGAAGGGCAACAAAAATGATGTATGACTTGGAGAGAAGGAGAATAACAGTCTATAAATATTTGAAAGGTAATATAAAAGAGGGAGAGAGATTATTTACAGCAGTGGAGAGGAGTTTGACAGGGAACAAAAGCATGCATCTAGGAGCCGGGGGAAATTGGGTAGGACTGAAAAAAAGCATAATAAGGGTGATTAAGCAAAGAAATGTAATTCTCGCATTAGTTTGTGTTTCCAGGATGCAGTATGGTAGGAGGAAGAAGTGATGTTTGTCAAACTGAAGATTCACACACGGCTGAATCACGTTTTCCTAATTCCTCTCAGTGAAGCCAGGAGAGCGGGCAGTGCTTTATTCTGTGCCTCCTGAGCATGCAGTTGGTTTAATTCTCAACTCTTTGGCATTACATTTTCATAGGTGGTAGTAATAATTATAATCCGAGTAGCTCTCATTTACCGAGTGTCTGCCTCGTGGCAGGTGTTGTCTTAGCTGCTCTGTTATTTATATTCTCATTTAATCTTTACCGCAACTCTGTAAATAGGAAGTATGTTTTTTCAATTATAGGGAAATTGAGGTTCAGTAACTTCCACAAGATGGCACATGTATTAAGTGGTGGAGTTGGAACTCAAACCCAGGTCTGTGACCCACAGCCCATGCTCATGCCCTACATCGGGCTCTGTTACTCTGTCATTGTGGTCATGAGAGTAGTAATTGGGACCCAGTAGGTGGCCAGGTGGTTTGTATTCTGGTACAGGGGTAAGTAAAATAGTTGATGTCCAAGGCTCCCTTTGCTTTCTTTTTCTCTTATTTTCCTTTCTTGAGATACACTTTCTCTGTATCAGTAAGTGTAGTGTTATTAACATACTACCTTTTATCATTCTGTAAATTAAGTTATACTATAGGCTTTATAGGCTTTTAGTCATCCTTGTGATTATATAGTGATATGTACAATCTCACTTAGGAAATAAGCGATTGTTGTTTTTTATTTTTTGAGACAGGGTCTCTATCACCCAGGTTGGAGTGCAGTCATGCGATCACAGCTCACTACAGCCTTGACTTCCTGGGCTCAAGTAGTCCTCCCACCTCAGCCTCCCGATTAGCTGGGACTACAGGAGCAAGCCACCATGCCCGGCTAATTTTTGTATCTTTCTGTAGAGATGGGGTTTTACCATGTTGCCCAGGGTGGTCTCAAACTCCTAAGCTCAAGCGATCTGCCCGTTTCTGCCTCCTAGAGTGCTGGGATTACAGGCGTGACCACTGCACCTGGCCTGAAAGAAAATATTTTACAAGGCAAGCATTATCCTGGATCTTACAGGGGATCTCTTAGCTGTATTATGTATTTTCTTTAGCTTTCTGTCTCTGATATTTGATAATATCCTGTGTATTGATGATGATAGCTTTAAAAAAACAAAATTCATAGAATTATTCACTACTTAGAATAAAAGTGAAGAGCTGTGTGTCTGGGTTTTTCATGTTATTACAAGAAGTTACTGAACCTGGAATCAAAAGTCCTGGGTTTCGATCGCAGTTCCAGCTATGTTTCTTTGTGTGCTGGGCACCTTTCTAAGCATAGCGAGCTTCTCTGTCTTGGGCCATTGTACTTTCTGGTCTCTCAACCTTACAAGGTTATCGTAGGTAGCGTTTGAATGAATATACGTAAAATGTTGTTTATGAATTGCAGAGTATACTTAAATGAAAAATGTTAAGTTTAAAAGTTAGCATTGACTGGACGCGTGGTCTCATGCCTATAATCCCAGCACTTTGGGAGGCCAAGGCAGGTAGATGGCTTGAGCCCAGGAATTTGAGACCAGCCTGGGCAACATGGTGAAACCCCGTTTCTACAAAAAACAAAAAAATTTGCCGGATATGATGGCACACGCCTGTGGTCCCAGCTACTCAGGAGGCGGAATTGGGAGGATTACCTGAGCCTGGGGAGGTGGAGGCTGGATTGAGCCGTGATCGTGCCCCCTCACTCCAGCCTGGGTGACAAGAGTGAGACACTATCTGAAAAAAAAAATAATAAAAGTAAAAGCATCCTTTATAGTAGCAGCTCTTTTCTTAGTGCAGCTCCTCTTGGTAAAAATCTGATATAGTTAGGGATGGTTGAGGCTTCTGAGGAAGTTGACATCCAAAGGACTTTGTTAGATTTTTATCGGGGCAGAACAGAAAGTACCCAGTGAATTTCAAGGATATTCTACTAAGGCCACAACTTTTGCCTCTTCCTCCCCTTTCACTATGGTGACATGCAATGGAGACCATGCCACATCTTAAAGGTGGATGGCATAGAAATCAAAATGTGGCTCAAGGCACTGGCATATTCTCTACATTTGCATTGAGAATACAAAGGTGTATTCATCTGCACCTTTCCATTTGCCAATCCTCCTAACTGTCCTCCATAGGAATTACCTTCCCTTTGGAATTGTGTACCTTTTAAAATTAAGAGCTTTTTGAATTTCTGTCTTCAGGTCATTGCTCCTAGTTGTCCTCTCTAGTGAATTCTTCTCCATAGTCATCCCTAGATTACTTTTACTGTAAACTGTAATGATTTGACTCTGGCCATATTTCTCCCAAGGTCTCCTATCTCGGTTACTTGTAAGGCTACTCCTCCCCTCTCTTGTTCTCTTTGATCTTTTATAATTGGCTTAAAGCTCTCTATATTTAATCTGCAGTGACTTTGTTTCTCCTCCCTATTTTGGCTTTTTCAGTCCCCGAGAATTTAATAATCTGTTTCTCATTATTTTCTATTTTTTCTTAAGGTGTCACATTCTCTGTCGCACAGTTAATGGTCTTTTCTCCTCTTCTCCCCATTTGGTTTATATTAGCTATTAATGCAAGTCTCTGCATTGTGTCTGTATTTTGGCTTGTAATAAAGTCCTGTGCATTCTGTGTAGTTGGTGGGCTTCCTAGTTACAGACTTGGCTGAACCTGAAGACCCCTGCACGTGTATATGGTAATGTTGTAAAAATATGGCCCTGGAGATAAACAGTTGAGCACCCAGTTTGTGTTGAATGAATAAATTTCTTAAGTTTTTGAGAGCTTTCTCTCAGAAGTTGACCTTTTTGGGGCAAATTACTATGACTACTCCACTTGTAAGAAAGAACAGCTTGCTGGGTGCGGTGGCTCACGCCTGTAATCCCAATACTTTGGTAGGCTGAAGCAGGTGGATCACCTGAGGTCAGGAGTTTGAGACCATCCTCGCTAACATGGTGAAACCCCCTTTCTACTAAAAATACAAAAAAATTAGCCAGGCGTGGTGACGTGTGCATGCAATCCCAGCTACTTGGGAGGCTAAGGCAGGAGAATCGCTTGAACCTGGGAGGTGGAGGTTGCCGTGAGCCGAGATCACGCCATTGCACTCCAGCTAGGGCAACAAGAATGAAACTCTTGTCTCAAAAGTACAAAACAACAACAACCAAAAAAACAAAAACAAAAAAACACAACTCTGGTAGCTCTCCTGTGGTTGACTTTTTGGTGAATCCTTCCTGTGACAGCATTCATCATAATTTTTTCACTAAGGTTAGCTCTTCAGCTCTGAAAACCTTTTAGCCACAGCACTGTAGTCTCTTCTCAGAAGGTTAAGCTTTCCGATACTTTTTTTTTTTTTTTTGAGATGGAGTCTGGCTCTGTCTCCCAGGCTGGAGTGCGCAGTGGTGCGATCTCAGCTCACTGCAAGCTCCGCCTCCCAGGTTCACACCATTCTCCTGCCTCAGCCTCCCGACTAGCTGGGACTACAGGCGCCCACCACCACGCCTGGCTAATTTTTTTGTATTTTTAGTAGAGACGGGGTTTCACCGAGTTAGCCAGGATGGTCTTGATCTCCTGTCCTTGTGATCTGCCCGCCTCGGCCTCCCAGAGTGCTGGGATTACAGGCGTGAGTCACTGCCCCCAGCCAGCTTTCTGATACTTTTCTAGTCTGTCACTTTTCTGGTCTCTGTTGTGTCCAAGAAAGAACCCTTGGTGAGTCTAAAGGCTTTGCTTATTTTGTTCTTTAAGCTTAGGATCTCATATTTCTCATTTTCTTGACTTTTTTTTTTTTTTTTTTTTCTGGGACAGGGTCTTACTCCATTGCCCAAGCTGGAGTGCAGTGGCGTGATCGTGGCTCACTGCAGCCTCTAGTCCTGGGGCTCAGGTGATTCTCCCACCTCAGCCTCCCAAGTAGCTGGAACTATAGGTGTGCACTGCCACGCGTGGCTAATTTTTTTTTTTTTTGTAGAAACAGGGTTTCGCTATGTTGCCCAGGCTGATTTTGAACTCCTGGGCTCAACTGATCCTCCTGACACCCAAAGTGCTGGGATTACAGTTGTGAGCCATTGTGCCCATACATTCAAGCCTTTTAAAACTATTCTTGGGTTTCAGGGGGTCTTTGAACTCAAGGTCTGGCTCTGTTGCCCAGGCTGGAGTGCAGTGGGGCAATCATAGGCTCATTGCAACCTTTGCCTTCTGGGCTCAAGCCATCATCCTACCTCAGTCTCCTGAGTAGCTGGGACTACAGGCGTGTGCAGCACCATGCCCAGCTAATTTTTTGTAGAGACTGGGTTTTGCCATGTTGCCCAGGCTAGTCCTGAATTATTGAGCTCAAGCAATACTCCACCTTGGCCTCCCAAAGTGCTGGGATTACAGGCATGAACCACTGTGTCCTACTGGTCTTTGAATTGTTTTTCTTTCTTTTTTTTGTTGAGACGGAGTCTCGCTCTGTCGCCCATGCTGGAGTGCAGTGGCGCGATCTCGGCTCACTGCAAGTTCTGCCTCCCGGGTTCATGTCATTCTCCTGCCTCAGCCTCCCGAGTAGCTGGGATTACAGGTACCCGCCACCATGCCTGGCTAACTTTTTGTATTTTTAGTAGAAACGGAGTTTCACCATGTTGGCCAGGCTGGTCTGAAACTCCTGACCTCGTGATCCACTTGACCTCGTGATCCACTTTCGGCCTCCGAAAGTGCTGGGATTACAGGCGTCAGCCACCGCGCCCGGCCAAAACTCACTATCTTAAAGTGGTGTTTAATATATTCACAGAGTTGGGTAAACATCACCACTATCAAATTCTAAAACATTCTCATACTCTCTCCAAAAACTCATAGCCCTTACTGGTTACTCGGGTTTCTTCCTTTCCCCAGCCTCTGGTAACCACTAACCTACTTTCTATCTTGATAGGCTTGCCTATTCTGGACATTGCATGTAAATGGAATCAGACACTGTGGGATTGTTCCTGTCTGACTTCTTTCACTTAGCATGTTTTTGAAGTTCATGTGTGTTGTAGCATATTTCAGGACATCAGGACTTCTTTTTATTACTTATTAGTATTTTATTGTAAGAATATACAACATTTTGTTTACTCATCAGTTAATGGAGAACATTTTATGTTCAAATTTTTGTGTAAATGTATGTATTCTCCTGGGTATATACTTCAAAGCGGACTTGGTGGTTCATGTGGTGGGTGTGTATTTAACATTTTGAGGGACTGCTAGGTTTTTCAAAAGTGGGTGCACTGTTTTACATTTCCAGCAATGTAACATACATTTACACAAAAACTTGTTCCGTCTGAGCCAGCTGGCTCCCCGCCACATGAAAGGCGGATCTTCTCTACTCTGTTCACGGATTCACATGCCAGTGTCTTTTGGAAACACTCACAGACACACCCCAGAAATAATCCTTTTGCAGTTCCCTAGGTAACCCTTAACCCAGTCAAGGTGACATCTAAAATCAACCATCACACCATCCTAGTGAGCATGAAGTGGTATCATTTGTGGTTCTGATTCGCAGTTTGCTGATGGCTAATGATGTTGTGCATCTTCTCAGCACTTATGCGCCATTTTTGTCTATCTGCTTTAGAGAAAATGGCTATTCAAGTCCTTTGCCCATTTGTAAGTTTTTTTGTTTGTTTTTTTAAGTTTGAATTTTAAAACACATTTCTATAAACTTTTTTTTTTTTTTTTTTTTTGAGATGGAGTTTTGCTCTTGTTGCCCAGGCTGGAAGGCAGTGGCATGATCTCGGCTCACTGCAGCCTCTGCCTCCCAGGTTCAAGTGATTCTCCACTTCAGCCTGCCGAGTAGCTGGGGTTACAGGCGCCCACCACCACGCCCAGCTAATTTTTTGTATTTTTTGTTTGTTTGTTTGTTTGTTTAGTACAGATGGGGTTTCATCATGTTGGCCAGGCTGGTCTTGAACTCCCGACCTCAGGTGATCCACCCGCCTCGGCCTCCCAAAGTGTTGGGATTATAGGTGTGAGCCACCATGCCTGGCCTCTATAAACACTTATGTTCTTAGGTTATCCTAGGTCTTGTGAATGAGTGAAATAAAGGAAGGGAAATCCATTAGCTTGGCAGTGGCAAAGGTGAGGTGAAAGGCAGTGGAAAGGTGTTTTAGTAACTGGGGGAATAGCCTTCTAATGACTTTTAAGTATTGTATTGTCCTTTTGGAGAGACTAAGGATAAAGATGACCTGCAGGGAGAGAATAGACAATGCATAGATTTGGAAGTGAGAAAAAGAAAAGAAGAGAAAAAGTTCACCTTCTAGTACTCCCCCAGAAATTCAATTATTAGGGGAAAAGAAATATAGGAAGTGGGTATATTTAACTTGGAAATGGAAAGTACCTAAAAGCTTTCAAGGAAATAAATTATTCTTACAGAGTATGGTGACCATGTGTTTTGTATTTCTCTAAGATTAAATGTGGAAGCAAATTTAAAATGTAGTCCTTTTGGTAAGTGAGATTTTAGCATTGGCATGGTGCTCTCTCAGCTTTGAATAGGGGATAGAATCCCATTTCTCCTTGAGTGTGTGATTCTCTTTGAAGGTAATGGATGAGTCAACAATACCTCTTGAAGTTTTTTCCCAGTCTTGATATTCTATTACATTTTTTTTTTTGTTTTTTGAGATTGTGTAAATTTTGATTCATGGATTAGAACATCAGAATCATAGCACCTGCATCTAATATTTATACAGTTGAGATATAGTTGGATCCCTTTTTATATCTAGATTTAGTTCTTTGTTTGACCTTCATTGTCATTTTCAGCCCTTTGTTTCTGATCTTGTATATAAGTTTATTATACACAATCTTAATATATACAGCAAATGTGTATGAGACACACACAAGCCTTAAATACATGTCTGTGCGTACTAAGTTAGATATTCTTGTTAATGATGGCAACTGCCATAAACTTCCTGCTCCTAGTTAGAAAAAGGGCCATGATGCCTGAAAGGAATTTGGAACAAAGCAGCACCCCTTTCTTCAAATCTTGATGGGTTAATTTCTTGAGTAAAATTTAGGTATGCATCCTCTCTGTGAACACAAAAGGAACTTCCTTCTTGGCTGTTTCGGCCTTCCTTCCTCTCTTCTTGGGACTTGTCATAACCCTCTATTAAAACAATAACAACCAATTTAATCTTTTTTTTTTTTTTTTTTTTTGAGGATGGAGTTCACTCTGTTGCCCCGGCTGGAGGGCAGTGGTGCGATTTTGCCTCACTGCACGCTCTGCCTCCCGGGTTCACACCATTCTCCTGCCTCAGCCTCCCGAGTAGCTGGGACTATAGGTGCCTGCCACCACGCCCGGCCAATTTTTTGTAGTTTTTTAGTACAGACGGAGTTTCACTGTTAGCCAGGATGGTCTCGATCTCCTGACCTTGTGATCCACCCGCCTCAGCCTCCCAAAGTGCTGGGATTACAGGCGTGAGCCACTGCGCCTGGCCAACAACTTAATCTTAAAACCTGTATGTTTGTAGGAGTATGTGCTTGTCGTTCTGATAATGACCCTTGCCTCACTGTAAATTTTAAAAAAAATATCTTTATTCTTTTACTCTTAAAACCAGTATTGTTTCCGTGGTGGAATAAACCTTGAGAATTGCGGGTGAGGCAAGTGGTTGACGCAGTTCAGATGATACTAGGTGCTGCCCACAGACTTTGCAAACTCACTTTCCACAGATAGGGCTCCCAGACCTGGGCTCGAGGGCTTTAGAGTCTTTGTACTTCTCTGACACAGGCTGGACCCTCCCCATAGAGATTTTCCTAGGTTCTGCATCTATTTTGAGTACTGTCACATAGTTCTTGATACTTGAGAGGTATCAAGACCTTGTGAGGAAAAATTTCAGAAAGCATGTTAGGTTTCTGGTGATCCAGATGTACGAATTCTGTACAATGAAGATCACCAAATGAGGAAAATAAAAATATATGGATGATGGTGTGACTATAGTTGTGGGCCAGTTAGATAGCTTCTGCCATGCTGTTTATTTCTTGGTTGCCATAGAGACATTTTAGCTAAGAAGCCCAGAATGGCTCTTGGTAGTCATTTCTTTCAGTTCAGATTTGATTTTTTCAGGTAAGATTTTGAGACATTTGTATGTATATGCATGGATGTGTGTGTACGTATGTGTGTGTACGGGTGTGTGTGCATGTGTGTATGTACACACACATAGATATATACATTCATATCCCAAGTTACCAGAGCCTTCAGGGCTTTTGAACTGCTGGAAAATAGCTGCCTCCAGTGTTTAAAAGCCAGAAGCCTCTGTCTCTGGCCAAAAAGAGATGCCACATGTGATTGTCAGAGCTGTGTCACATGCCTGGCTGGGAACTTGAGTTCCCGTCCCTACACTGGGGCTGCTGGAATTGACACAGTATGGCATGTTTTGCTGTACCCTTTTATCCCTGTGATTAGTGGTTGATTTGGTGGAGCAGTTAGCCCTAGGGACACAATTGAGAGCTGGGTGACAGATCTTCTTATGTGGTTCAGAGTAGCTTGTGTACATCCTTTGAGAACAGCACAACACAGTTAGGTTAGCAGCAGCCGACAGTGAGGCTGCAGTTTCCAAGTACAGAGCTAAACAAGAAGCCAGAATTTAGAGGCAGCTGCTTCCAGGATAAGGTAGAAGAGCCACAAGTCAGGGGCTTTGGGCCAGTGAGAAGTGACCTGGGGCCAAATCATGACTCTCAGCAACTGCCTTACCTGACATTCCCTGCTGAAAAGGAGAGAAGGTTCTGACCATCACAGTCTGTCTTTGGAGCTTAAGAACTTGACCTCTGTGCTTGACACACTCTCATGTGAGTGCTTAAAGTTAGTAGTCATTTATATTCTCTTCCAGGAAGCTGCTAGGTTGACTCCTTGTCAATAGGCTTTTTTTTTTTTTTCTTTTTCAATCTATGGAGACAGAGTCTTGCCCTATCATCCAGTCTGGAGTGCAGTGGTGAAATCATGGCTGACTGTAACCCCCACCTCCTGGGCTCAAGTGATCCTCCCCACTCAGCCTCCTGAGTAGCTGAGCCTGTAGGCTGATGCCACTATGCCCAGCTATTTTAAAATGTTTTGTAGAGATGGAGTCTCGCCATGTTGCTCAGGTTGGTCTGGAACTTTCGACCTCAAGCAATCCTCCTGCCTTGGCCTCTCAAACTGCTGAGATTACGGGCATGACCACTGTGCCCAGGTAACAGGTGTCTGAGAATGTATGTCAGCCAGTCTCCATGACTCCCTCTTCCTTTTCTGTCACAGCATGGTAGACAACTGTGAGGTCTCAGATGAGGCTGCCTCAACCATGTCCCACTTCCAGTTACATGTGTGTCCTCAGACTTGCCACTTGAACTTCTCTGGGTGTAGAAACAAGGGATAAAATTACCTCCGAGGACTTCTTTGTGGTCACATTCTGTGAAAGGCTATTGGATTTAATTTTCTGTGGTTCACTTTCCCTGACTTTGGTAAAAATGATGGTTGAAAGAATGGATGAGTTTTATTTGTAGAATCACCTTCTTTTAATGTCAAAGAAGCTTTATTCCAAAGGAGGGGAAGACAGAAGGAAAGTAAAGACATTAGTGGGGCCACACAAAATTGAGTGGTCTCGTTCCCAGGATATACGTACACTCTGCTGAACAGTTTTTGAACCATGTAATACCTTAGAGGTATGTCTCACCCACCTGCAGTAAGATTTCTGAAGGAGGCGATGGTGGAGGAGACAAATGCCCGCAAGTGGCTAAGCATTTGGTGGGCACATGTATGGCCAGCAACCCTGTTTGCCCCTTTTCTTTCCCTGCTAATGTTGAAAAGCAAGCTAAATGTAAAGCTACACTTTCAAATGTAGCACTAGATGTCAGTTCCAGCATTAATATTTTAAATCCACAGGGAATCTGCACATCTCATTTCAGTCACTAATTTGAACATAATTCCTCCTCCCATTCCAAAAAAAGAAGCTAAATATGGGATTGTATATATTGAATTTAAGATGTAAAGTTTCCCTGTGTCTGTTAACTTTCCCAGTAGCAATCATTAAAAAGCACGATACAGACTGGGCGCGATGGCTCAAGCCTGTAATCCCAGCACTTTGGAGGCTGAGACAGGCAGATCATGAGGTCAGGAGATCGAGACCATCCTGGCTAACATGATGAAACCCCGTCTCTACTAAAAAATACAAAAAACTAGCCGGGCAAGGTGGCGGGCGACTGTAGTCCCAGCTACTCGGGAGGCTGAGGCAGGAGAATGGCGTAAACCCGGGAGGCGGAGCTTGCAGTGAGCTGAGATCTGGCCACTGCACTCCAGCCTGGGCGACAGAGCAAGACTCCGTCTAAAAAAAAAAAGCACGATACAATTAAACAGCAGAATCAAAGCAAAGGGAGTATAAAGGGCTCCAGATAATTCCCAGTTTGGGTTATCAGCTCCCACACAATGGAGAGTTGATTTTTTTTTTTAGGGGAGGTAAAACTCCATGGAGGTGAGAAAAGTACACCTGGAAGAGATCTGAAATATTCCTGATTCTGGATAAGTGTGCCTGTACAATGACCCAAGGTTGGCTTTGGAATATACCATTAAAGTACTGGAGGTCAGAAAAGCTTCCTTCACAAATTTGGTTAGGTGGAGCAGGTTGCTAAAACAACCAGCAACCCTGGAGGTCATAGACCATGCTAGGAGAAATAATTATGCATGGTAATGGGCAATTACAGATAATGGCCTTCCGGGGGTGGCAGAAAATACACAGCCCCACAGCCTTGCCTGGAACGAACATTGAATAGCACATTAACTTTATAGCAAGCTAAAAGTTCAGCCCTGGAACTGCAGCTGCCGCCCCGCCCTCCTCCCAATAAAAATGTCTGCCTGTCTTAAGGGAATCACAGGAGTGGCTGCACTTCTCAAAAGCAGAATTGAATAAAGGAGGAGATGGGGCTGGGGGAGACAGACTTTGGAAAAGGGAAGGAGTGGTGCACTCTACTCCACTGGGTTGCATTTGCCTCACTAAGTAGAGATGGTGGCTTGCAGGAGGTGCACAGTAAGCGGTTGTTGCTTTCCTGGTGCCAGGTTTGTGTTTGACGTTTAAAATAGCCCTGTCATGATTGCCTTGTGGGAGAAACACATTGTTCCCGCATTTCCTGATTATGACTTTAGGGAGTAATATCACACCAAATGCACTCAAGGCTACTGTCTGACCTCAGAGAAGGCCAGGAGTGGAAGATTCCAAGTTCAGCTGAGTTTGGGAAGCCTGGCCAGGTGCAGCCCAGCCCTCCTGCAGTACCCTGATGATGAGGATTTGGAGCAAGGATAACTTTTTGTGTGGAGTTATTTGGTGGCTTTCTTGCTTGATGGCAGAAAATGTTATCACTGTGTTGTGATTGTGATAATAATAATAGCTAACATTTACTGAGCACTCAACACGAGGCAGAACCTTTCTGAGTATATGTATTCTCTCATATAATTTTCAAGTAGTAGTATTTCTGTGCTACATGCAAAGGCTGGGACATGCAAAACGTATGTAACTTGCCCCATGGTTGCATGGCAGTAGATTTCAGATCCGATCAGTTAGTTTTGCTTGGGAGCCAGTGCTCTCAACCTGAAGTTGCGCTGCCTGGCCATATTGTGTCATTCTTAATGCCTGTTTCATGGAAAGAAGTATTTCAGACATAAGGATAAAGCCAGAGCTGCCTGGCTGGGACTTTATTGCTGTCTACTAATAACACAACCCTGAGATCCAGCTCAGAATGAGATGCCAGGCTCTAATTCTCTCAAATCAGTCCCCTAAAAGACAGGAGCCTGTAAGATGGAAGTTCTCAAACTTTTTATTTGCAGAATCTCTCTACAACCTCAAAAAGTATTGAGGACCTCAAGGGCTTTTATTTATGTGGGTTATATCAATACCATACTAGAAACTGAAATTGAGAAATGAAAAAAAATTATTCTTTTAAAATAATAAACTCATTATCTCTTAGCATACATAGCATATTTCAATAAAATTACTACATTTTCAAAATTAAAACAAAGGAAGACAGTGGCATTTTTTTTTTACATTTTTGCAAATCTCTTTTATGTTTGGCTTAATAGGATGTAGGTGGGTTTGCATAGCTGCTGCTGCAGGCAGGCTGTTGTTTTAATGGAAATACAGGAAGAAAATTCAGCTTCCCATAGATAGTTAGAAGAGGGATAGAAGTATTTTAATAGCCTTTTACATCATTGTCACTATTCTTTGATACTAGACCCAAAACTTGACAAATGGTAATTGCTTAAAGATTAGTTGTGGTGTGGAAACTAAAATCATGCTAATGAACATTTTGTACTCTGTTTCATTAAAATCTATTGATCTGTCTCAGACTTGGCTTCCAAGATTAGATCTTGGCTTCCAAGACTAGATCCAAGACTTGGCTTCCAAGACTAGATCTGCCGGTGCATTCAAGGTGATATGGCTGTAGACGCTCTTGTACTTTGGATGGCTCTTTCATCTGTGTATGACTTTATAACATTATGCATTGGTCATTTGGGAAATATTAATTCACTAAGTTATGTACAACTTCCAAATGTTGACACATTTTATTACAAAATACCAGAAAATCATATTCATTAATACTACTGCTGATCTTGTTAGAATAATCTTCAAGTTTGGAAGCTGTCAGTGACATAGTGGGGGGCCATAAATTTTCTAAAATTATAATTTTTACTTGAAAACTCAAATTTCAGCAATAAATACTGTCAGTTGTTTTCCTTGAAGTGACAGACTCACTTAGTTCGTTTTCAGGAGAGTGCCGCCAAATATCCAAGTTTCAGCAAGTGTAGTTTGTCATCAGTCATTCTTCCAAGGATGTGGTGTTCCTTTAAGAAAAAGCAGTGAGTGTAGCTCTTCAACAGTTGTACAAATGCCCTTTTTTCTTTGGTGTGCAGAAAGGCTGTATGAGTCGTTCCCATTGAGTCACACAGTTGTTAAAAAGACGTGTACTCTGAGGTACAGATTTGATCAAGTTACTATTTCTGCTTCATCAAGGGCATCTTTAGCAAAATTGACATAACATTTAAAAAAAGTTTTAATGTTTTCCTTCATAGCAATGAGGAATACGCAAGCTACTTGGGTAGCTTGGGCCAGGTGTGGTGGCTCACGCCTGTAAATCCCAGCTCTCTGGGAGGCCGAGGTGGGCGGATCACCTGAGGTCAGGAGTTCGAGACCGGCCTGGCCAACATAGTGAATCCCTGTCTCTACTAAAATTACAAAATTACCCGGGCATGGTGGCGCATGCCTATAATCCCAGCTATTCAGGAGGCTGAGGCAGGAGAATTGCTTGAACCCAGGAGACGGAGGTTGCGGTGAGCCGAGATTGCATCATTGCACTCCAATCTGGGCAATGAAAACTCCGTCTCAAAAAAGAAAAGAAAAGAAAAGAAAAAAAAAAGTATACTTTGGGTAGCTTGCCGCGTCCTAAGGACCAGCGGTCTTCCCCACCCTTGCCCCTGCATCATCAGTGCCCGTCACCACAGCGAAAAAGGCAGCTTACATCCTTATGTTATTGCAAAAATGCTTTTGACCTCTTGGGCCCTCAGAAGGAAGTTGTAGGCCAGGACCTTCAACCACATTTTGACAGCTGCTGCGATAAGATATAAGGGTGTGATTTCTTGACGTCAAAGCACCAAGCTTGAATGGGTTTAAAGCAGTTCTCAACTTGCTCTATGTGTGTGTGTATGTAAGGGGGTCACCCTGGGAGTGCTGAACAATTTTGGGGCCTGGGTCCCATTGCGGGAGGCTGTCATGCAAAGTGGTCTGGGGTGTGGCCTGATCATGGGGAATTCTATAGACGCCCCCCCCCCCGCCGACCTCCTCCTCCTGTGCAGCCAAGTTTGAAAACTTATGATTTAGAGGCAGGTTCTGAAACATTCTTGGTAGGGAGGGGGCTCTGCAGTCCTGTACAATTGGATAAGTTACTGTTCATGGCAGTGGAAAAATTTACAAGACAAATGCCTGATTGAAAATTGGCGATAATGAATTGAACTAGGTATAATCTTGAGTTGAACGGAAGCTATATGAAACAATATGGTGAGGTATAATTCGGTTTCTTAACTGTTTACATTTATGTAAAGGTCCACTCACTCCTTCACATCACTTTCTGGGACCTGCAGGGACAAAGACAAAACATCTATGATCTTACTAGTAAAAGAAAGTTATCAAAGCAGGATCTGAATCCTAAATCTACATGGAGCTGACCATGAGCAAACTTAAACATGTATCTTTGCTACCTTTCTGTCCAGCTCCCTTCATGCTCTAGAGAGAAAGACCCTGATAAGTTAAGCTTCTCCGTTTTAAGTTGTTTGATTACAGTTCAGAGCAGATCTTTTCTCTGGAGATCTAAACACATGTACACAGTCAGCCAAACAAGTTCCTAATTTAAAACATCCTCAGTGTATGAAATATTTAAAAGGTTCGATTAGGGATGCTCCGTAAGACCTCTTTTAGAATGTAGCCCTTGATGGAGAGGAACTGTGTTGGGAATCATCTGTTTCTTCTCCTCCACCCCCAAACTCAAGCTTTCCCATTGACCTGTTTGTGGCACAACCTGCTCCTCCAATCTGCTGGGAGGTGTTGATAGAGTCCCAAACTGTCTCTGGTATCTTGCCAATGGTAGGACATTCTGAATTGGCCTAAAGAGAGAAATCTGTGTCTTGGCCGTGAGACAGGCTTTCATGGCCGTGAGCCATTGCCTTGGTGGGTCAGAGAAATGGCATTTCCTCCAAATCTGACTGTCACTGTAGGATTAACAGTTTTCCTCAGTGACTTGGGGGAATTCTGAGGCACAGGCAGAGGTGTGGAAGAAGGAGGAAGCTGCAGAGAGCAGGAATCAGGGCAGGGAGAGGCAGAAACCCGTGCAGGTGGAAGTGGGATGCCACCAACGTTGGCATGCCGCTGTGCCTTACATGCTAGCCTTTTCAGGCCCAATTAAGTTTCTCTGGGGGTTCGAAGGGGGATCCCAAATTCCATACCACCGTGCCAGGAGCACCCCCATTCTCCTGCAGTGTACCCTGTGCTCTACCTGCTCTGCAGGCTCTTCTCTTAACCTTACTTGTGCCTCGAAGCTCTTATTGTGTCTCCTCTCTTTCCTTGACTGGGAATTCCTTTCTTACCCTTTTTACATCCAGAACCTTCTCTTGATTAAAGGTGTCTTCTGGGAAACCTTTTTGGATCCTTTACATTCTCCTTTGCACTGTTAATCACCTGAGCTCCTCCAGGCCAGGGATTTGCATTCTTCTCAGCCAGCACTTTGGGAGTTGCTGCACACAATAGATGGACTTTGACTCCTTGGGCTTTTCAGTAGCCCCAGGGCAGCCTGTTTCAAATCAAGACCTGCTCACCTTCAAGGCCTGTGTTTGCTCAGCCTCATGTTTGTATTTTCCTGTCTTCTCCCTGCTTGATTTCTTTGATCTGGTTGTGCTCAACGATGCCCCCCTCTCCCCTGCATCTTTTTTTTTTTTTTTTTTCCTGAGACAGTCTCACTCCCTCTGTTCCCCAGGCTGGAGTACAGTGGAGTGATCTCGGCTCACTGCAACCTCTGCCTGTGAGGTTCAAGTGATTCTCCTGCCTCAGTCTCCTGAGTAGCTGGGATTACAGGTGCCTGCCACCACGCCCAGCTAATTTTTATATTTTTAGTAGAGACGGGGTTTCGCCATGTTGGCCACACTGGTTTTGAACTCTTGGCCTCCAGTGATCCTCCTGCCTCAGCCTCTCGAAGTGCTGGGATTACAGGCATGAGCCACCAAGCCTGCCCATCCCGCCCTTTTTCATTCTCTCACTCTTTCCAGATTCCATGCACGTAGCCTGCCATCCCTCCCACATTGGTGCTCTGCTCCCCTTTGAACCAAGCCTGCTTCTATCTTTAAAAGCCAACTTTAGATTCACTTTGCTATGGAAAGAGTTCACACCAGAAAAAAAAAAAAAAGGAGCTGACATTCCTTCAGAACCAAATTACATTAAAAAGACGAGACAAAAATCTCTTCCTGGGAGAAAGGAGAAATAGGCTCTACCACATTCCGTGTCTTGTGCTACAAGAGCGACACTAGTGAGCCAACATCAGCAGAACCTGTACTTGGAAGATTGGGATGAATCCTTCTCTCCCCTCAGTGAGGAGCATCCCAGTGCTATCCTCCAGATTCCATGAAATCAGTCATCACCGAATGATACAGTCTTTTAAAAAAATACGTTAACCCCCCCTAGCCCCAGAAGGAGAGCCCGGGTGCAGTGGCTCACACTTGCAATCCCAGCACTTTGGGAGACTGAGGTTGGAGGATCACTTGAGGCCAGAATTTGAGACCAGCCTGGGCAACGTAGCATGACCCTGTCTCTAAAAAAAAAAAAAAATTAGCCAGGTATGGTGGCGTGCACCTTTAGTCCCAGCTACTCGAGAGGCAGAGGCAGGAGGATCACTTGAGCCTAGCACTGCACTTCACACCACTGTGTGTGGTGTGATCACACCACTGCACTTCAGCCTGGGTGGAGAAAGACCTATACTTTAAAAAAAAAAAAAATGGGGAAAACAACTTATGCTTTTGCTATACCCTCCTAGCGCTCAACACAACATTTTAGTTGGTGATGGATAGTTTTCAGACTTACTGGTGAATAATTTTGCCTGACTGGTATGTAACTTAAAACTCAGAAGCTAAGTAGCACAAGCACCATGCAAGGTATGAGGTTACAAAGAGAAAATCTGGAGTATATAAATTAATCATTTGCATGAGCTCATGTGAGTCACAAGTAGTCTTACTGTTTGTAAATGGTACATTTGATTTTATTTGGTACCTTTTTTTACTTCATGCTGAAAACTGTGACATTTGGTTTTTTCATGGAAGTGGATCCAGATTTGAACACAAAGGACTCAAAGTGCAACAACTTTGGGAATCATGACACCAGCAAAGAGGGCCGCAAGCCTTCACCCACCTTAAAATGAATTACTGGTTAACTACTATTAATATGCCATGGGCCCAGAGACCAGCATATAACACTCCGGGATCGATAAGGGTATTTATCATGTGCAGGTATTGATCCCTCATGAAGGAGTGAATCATATTTCACACTGCGTATGTTAGTGGAAAAAAAAAAAAAGTAGCAGAGGGATTGTGAAGCCCTATCAAAGAACTGGATGTGTAGAAGGTAAACGGGTGGAGCCATGAACACGACTATTAGAATAAGAAGTGATTGAGCTCATAAGCAACATCTCTGCAGATGCATCTGAGGGGAGACAGTGAGCTCTGTTATGGTCTGGGGGACAAATGCTATTGGTAATCTTTCCAGATATATATTTATTGAGTTCCTGCTGCCTTTCGGAGTGGTTGGATCCAGTCCTTCTGATCTTTTGTTCTTATTGCACAGATTAGAAGTATATACCAATAGTAGCACTTAAAACATCTGGCCAGGTGAAGGGCTCACGCCTGTAATCCCAGCATTTTGGGAGGCCGAGGCAGGCAGATCATTTGAGGTCAGGAGTTCGAGACCAGCCTGGCCAACATGGTGAAACCCTGTCTCTACTAAAAAATTAGCCAGGCATGGTGGTTTGCACCTGTAATCCCAGCTACTTGGAAGGCTGAGGCAGGAGAATCACTTGAACCCAGAAAGTGGAGGTTGCAGTGAGCCAAGATCACACCACTACACTCCAGCGTGGGCAACAGAGTGAGACTTGGTCTCAAACAAAAACGAAAACATCTAACTTCATATTTCCATTTGCGTCATAATAGCAGATCTGAAATGGGAAAGGTTCCCTTGTCCCCCTTGTAGAGCGTGTGAAGGGGGCGTGGCTTGCTTCTTCAGTGCCGCACTGCTCAAGCCTCTAGGGGAGCATACAGATGGGCAGGTTGTGGGGCTCCAACCCCATGGCAGTGTCTAGGGGTGAATGTTTACAGCTGAAGCCCCAGTGGGTGTGTGTTATAGGGTGCCTTTTAGTTTAGCTTTCTGTAGGTGGCTTGCATTAGTCAGCTCAATTAGATCCTCTGCCTTACTGCAAGGATAGAGGGCTTTCTGTATCCCCTGGTTCTTGCCTTGGTGTACCAGAAGAATCAGATCACACATGGGCTTGGAGAGTGAGTGTAAGGTTTTACTGAATGGAAGTAGCTCTCAGCAGATGGGGGAGCCAGAAAGGAGATGATTTCCCCTGGAATCAGGCTGTCGAGCGGCCTGACTCTTCTCTTCTACTTCCCAGCCAAACTCAGCGTTGTTCTGCTGGTCAATGGCTTAGGCCCGTCAATGACCTGCCAGTGCCTGTCATTCTGTTCTCGACGTTGAGCTGCTTGCCCTCTTCCACCAATCTAGTCCTCTCAATGCCCAGCCACTATATGTCTGCCCACTAGGGTTTCGGGGGCTTTTCTAGGCACGGATGGAGGCGTGGCAGTCCAGGGTGGTCTTGGGAAATGCAGCATTTAGGTGTGAAGGCAGAAGTGCCTGTCTTCACCTGGTCAATGGGCACAGGCCCCGGCAATGGAGCCTTCGCCAGGGGCCACGCCCTCCTCTACCCAGCACTTCCCTGCCCACTTCTGTATCAGATATACAGGTTGGTAATTCTGTAAGGGACTACTGGTTAAGAAAGTCAACACATTCTCTTGGAAACAGTGCTGCCAGCTTTCTGTTGTTATTCATTATAATAATGCAGCACATTCTCTTGAAAACAGGGCTGCTAGCTTTCTGTTATTATTCATTGAGCAATTTTGGCCAGTTATCATTCTAGAAAAATAATAGAGTGAGATCTAGCTTAAGAATTTTCAGCAGACTCATTAAAATGTTTCCCTTCAATATACTTCTGTGGTTGTTGTGCTTAGTCATATTGGCCGTGCAGTTTAAAAAGTCCCTGTGACAGTGCACATGAGCCATGGAGACTGGCAGGGGTAATTCACACTCAGAGCTTGATAAACATTGGTGCATTCAGCTCAGGTTCATGGAGCCAACTGTGTGTTTTGTTTGTTTTAATTTTGAGCGGAGTCTCGCTCTGTCACTCAGGCTGGAGTGCAATGGTGCGATCTCAGCTCACTGCAACCTCCGCCTCCTGGGTTCAAGCGATTCTCCTGCCTCAGTCTTCCGAGTAGCTGGTACTACAGGCACGGGTCAAAAAAAATGCCTGGCTAATTTTTGTATTTTTAGTGGAGACGGGGTTTCGCCATGTTGGCCAGGCTGGTCCCGAACTCCTGACCTCAAGCCTCCCAAAGTGCTGGGATTACAGGCGTGAACCACCATGCGCGGCCAAGCTGTCACTTCTTACTGTGACTTTTTTTTTTTTTTCTGTGGCTCAAGGTGGGAATGGATATGGTTGGGGGAGCTTATTAATTGTATGTGGAAAACTGCTTTTTGAAAATTTTACGTATGTATACATATATGTATATATTTTAAATTTTGTATGATAAATTTGTTTATTTTGTGGCATATCCATTGGAAATACTACTTTTAGGTTTATCGTCAATTAATAGGGACACTTAGGCTGGCCTGCCATCTTTGCTGACACCCCAGTGTTGAAGCAAATGTTGCTGGCTTCTCTCTGGGGAGTTTGCTGTAGCACGGGCTGGACAGATGGTAGGTATACTCTGCTCATATGCTTATCCTCTGTCAGTCTGGGCAAGGAGTCAGATGTTCCTTCTGAAGCTAGAGTATCCTATGATTACTCAGCAGTTGAACAAGCATCAGAAGGGTACCTGGATGGCTTTCCTGGTCCCTGGATGATAGATATTAACAATGTAACTTATTAGCTGGGTGAGGTGGCAGGCGCCTGTAATCCCAGCTACTCTGGAGGCTGAGGCAGGAGAATCACTTGAACCTGGGAGGCGGAGGTTGCAGTGAGCCAAGATCAGGCTACTGCACCCCAGCCCCCAACCCGGGCAACAGTGCGAGACTCCCTCTCAAACAAACAAACAAACAAACAAACAAGCAAAACAATGTAACTTAGTTGTTTGGAGGGAATTCATAGAATATGAGACCTGCCAGTGATTTTCATGAAGTTCCTGTATTACAGCCTCCTTGTGCAAGCTTATAGTGACTTCTTCTTGCCTGGAGTATTTAAAGCGCCTAGTCTATTCCCCTACCTCCTTATTCTCTTAGGTCTGTCTTTTGTGCTTTGATCAGATTCCTAAATATTTTTCTGCTACACCCTTGCTCTGAAAACCTTCATTGATTCCCTAGAGGAGAACTTGTTGGCCTGGCGTTCACATTCAAGGTCTTCAGCAATTAACTCTAGCATAACCTTCCATTCTCATTTGCAGTTGTCTCTTGCGAACTCTGCACTCCAGCCAGGCTCCTCTGGTCACTGTGACTGGAATGCGTCTTGTCCTTTCTCTCCTTTGGGACTCTGTTGACCTCCCTCATGACTCTGTTGGTATTATTCTCCTTTGCTGAGTGTTCACCCACTGTCTCTAAATCACCTCCATTCTGGCTCATCACTCACCGTGGCCTTTTCTGACACCTCTCTATATAGAACCATTTGGTGACATTATCTGTACTGTCACTGTGGCACTTGGATTATTGCTTTGTAGATTTCCCAGTTTGCACCTAATTTTCCCAAATAGATGGCAAATTCTTAAGAAGAAATGAAATGTTTAAAATGTTTTTTGTGCCTTTGACAACATTTAAAGAAAGCTTTGAACATAGTTGTTATACGATAACTAATGAGTGAATCAGATCTAAATATAAAAATACAACTTCAGGTCAAGAGTAAATGATTTTTGTAACACCTGCTCCTCTGGATTACCCAGAAGTCTTCTGAAGAATATTAAGTTTTGACTCTGCAATGTTTTGTACCTAACCAAATGCCTGACAAATAGTAGGTGCTTAATAAATATTTGTCAACTGGAATAAACACTTGACTAGATGAATTAAGTTATTGTGGTTAGAATAAATGAAGAAAGTCTGGATGTAAGCCATGAAAGTCACAACCATTTGGCAGCCATACACACACAGCACATACAGCTTGGGATCCGAGCTCTGAGTGATTGAGGTAGAAGCCCACCTTTTCAATACAATGGAATTCTTTTTTTTTTTTTTTTTATTTCCTTTTGAGACAGAGTCTTGCCCCATTGCCCAGGCTGGAGTGCAGTGATGCAATCTCGGCTCACTGCACCCTCTGCCTCCTAGGCTGAAGTGATTCTCATTCTTCAGCCTCCCTTAGTAGCTGGGATTACAGGCATGCACCACCATGCCCAGCTAATTTTTAGTTTTGTAGAGGGGTTTTGTTTGCCCAGGCTGGTCTCGAACTCTTGGGCTCAGGTGAACCTCACGTCTTGGCCTCCCAAAGTACTGGGATTATAGCCATGAGCCACTGTGCCTGACCTCATTTGTTGTATACTTTTATTTAATTGTCAGGACTGTTACAATGATGCAGTCAGCGGATCTCATATTTTTAGGAATAGCGTATGAAGCAGTTGCTTTGAATTTCGAGAGTAGACCAGTGTGTCTCAACAATTTTAGCACATCAGAATTTCCTGGGCTGGGTGCAGTGGCTCACACCTATAATCCCAGCACTTTGGGAGGCTGAGACAGGAGGATATCTTGAGCCCAGGAGTTTGAGACCAGCCTGGGCAACATGGTGAGACCTCATCTGTATAAAAAAAATTGAAAAAAAAAAAAAAAAAAGAATCTCTGGAGAGCTTAGTAAAATTCAGATTGCTGGGCGCCATTCTCAAGGTGTGTGATTTCGTCAGTCTATGGTGGGACCTGAGAATTTGCATTTGTTTACGTTCCCAGGTAATGCTGACGCTACTGATCGAGGGAACACATGGTGCAAACCATTGGATTAGAGACATGTAGCTCGACAGATATTAATTTCAACCTTTCCGTGTACTAGTAGTGTTCCTATAAATGCCAGGAGTTATAAAGCTGTTTTTAACACTGACTGAGAATTTTAATTTGGAATTTTAACAAATAAAGTTGGTGGTTTATAAACATGGTACTTTGTCAAATCTAACTTTTTAAAAGTGGTTAAACATTTTAACAGTGTAAAGGTAGACATCTCCTCTTCCAAAGTTCAAATGGTTTTATTATTTAAATACTGGTATGGAACAACTTTTCCAATACATATCTCATATTTATTCTTAAAGCCTGATATAACTTGAAAGAGTAAATAAAATATGGGTAAGGGGAAAAGTGATGGTGTTGTTAACTAATTACGGTCAGCTGTAACAAAACAAATTATTGCTTTGACCTGACATAACTTTTTATTTGAGGTTTACTGTGCAGTTTATTGAAGCCATTCTCTTGTTACCTTCAGAGTTATTACTGCCATTATTTTGTTGCTTGATAAACTGAGGCCTGATGAAAGGTGCAGATTAAGGTTATGCTGCAGAAATTCAACAACTTGTGCTATGCCGTGATTCTAGAATGCTGGAATCCCTGGGTTTCTATTTAATTATTCGTCTGCTACTGTATTTTATTTTCTTTTTTAAGAAGCTTGCTTTTGAAAGACAGGCCCTAAGTGGGAGGTATTCAGTGTTTTTTACTGCAGGGATAGGCCTAAGTGTCTAAAATGCCTTCCTAAACGTCTATGAGATTGTATAGGAACGAGCCATTAATGCTTATGACTGCGTGGTGGGATAGGTCATTTATTCTTTTTCTGACTTAGATGCTCATATAATTTATTAAATTTGGGAAGCTCATACTGCTTTTGTAATCAGATAAACAATAGAGATATGACCTTGAAAACAAAAGAATGATATAGAAAACCACCACTTACGCCACCAAACTGGTGTTTGTGTTTGTTTGTTTGTTTGTTTTTGAGACGGAGTCTTGGTCTGTCACCCAGGCTGGAGTGCAGTGGCATGATCTCGGCTCAGGCCAAGATCTCAGGCTGCCCCCCTCAGCCTCCCAAAGTGCTGGGATTACAGGTGTGAGCCACCGCGTCTGGCCCAAACTGGTGTTTAAAATAAGAGAAAGGCCCAAGGGGGAAGTTAAGGAGGAGCAAATAGCAAATGGATATGTGCCCTCTCCAGACTTGGGGGTGTGGAATAATGACATTGGAATGTCTCATCTCATTAGCTGGGAAGAGGAGAGAAGAAAGGAAAGGAATAGAATAAAATAGTGGTTTGGGAGTGCATTTTCAGGAGCCTAGGATAGGTGGATTTGGTCTCCTTTCAGAGAAAAGAGACACCAGTGCTGACTTTAAAGTGAGGCTTCAAAAATAATTTTGTTGTAGATCTCAGCCAAACCTTCCAGAGCTTGCACTTTAGTTATGCCCTTCTCCCTGCTTAAGGATGCCTAAACCTCTTTATTTATATTATTTATTTATTTTTATTTTTTTATTTGAGACAGAGTCTCATTCTGTCACCCAGGCTGGAGTGCAGTGGTGCGATCTCTGCTCACTATAACCTCCGCCTCCCAGGTTCAAGTGATTCTCCTGCCTCAGCCTCTGGAGTGGCTGGGTCTACAGGTGCGTGCCACCACACTGATGCCTGGCTAATTTTTTTTTATTGTATTTTTTTTTTAGTAGAGATGGGGTTTCACCATGTTGGTCAGGTTGGTCTCAAACTCCTGACCTCAAATGATCAGGTCTGCCTCAGACTCCCAGACTACTGGGATTACGGGCATGAGCCACCACGCCCTGCCTTAAACCTTTTTAAAAAGTGAAACAAGGCCAGGTGCAGTGGCTCATGCTTGTAATCCTAGCACTTTGGGAGGACAAGGTGGGTCGATCGCTGGAGCTCAGGAGTTTGAGACCAGCCTGGGCAACGTAGTGAGACCCTATTAAAAAAAAAAAAAGAATCTCCTAAGAGCTTATTAAAATTCAGATTGCTTGGGCTCAGGAGTTCGAGATCAGCCTGGACAACATGGTGAAACCCCGTCTCTACTGAAAAAAGATACAAAAATCAGCCAGGCATGGTGTCTTGCGCCTGTATTCCCAACTACTTGGGCGGCTGAGGCGGGAGGATCGCTTGAACCCAGGAGGAGGAAGTTGCAGTGAGCCGAGATCATGCCACTGCACTACAGCCTGGGCCACAGAGTGAGACCTTGTCTCAAATAAATAAACAAAATAAAAGTGAAACGACAAGATCTTATGACTCCCAGGAGCTTTTACTTTTTTTTTTTTTTTTTTTTTGAGACAGAGTCTTGCTCTTTTGCCCAGGCTGGAGCGCAGTGGGCTGATATCAGCTCACTGCAGCCTCTGCGTCCCGGGTTCAAGAGATTCTCCTGCCTCAGCCTCCTGAGTAGCTGGGAGTACAGGCGTGTGCCACCACGCCTGGCTAATTTTTTTTTCTTTTTTTGTATTTTTAGTAGACACAGGGTTTCGCCATGTTAGCCAGGATAGTCTTGATTTCCTGACCTCGTGATCCGCCTGCCTCGGCCTCCCAAAGTGCTGGGATTACAGGCGTGAGCCATCACGCCTAGCTGGAGCTTTTACTTTTAACTCACATTATTTTTGATGCCAAGCTACTTGAAAAATGATTATTCCTCAGTCGTGTCAGCAAATATTGACCCACTGTGTCTGGCAGCGTGCTAAGCATAGAGGACACAGTGGTGTGCCCAGAGTCTGGGTGCCTTCTTGCATCCTGGTAGTCCTGGTAGGAGAGAGGCCATTCACTGGAGTCATCTCTTTGGATTTCTTGTTGCTTGTTGCTCCTTGCTGTCTTGCAGGCCTGCGTCTGCTCCTTTCTTCATAGTTAAAACCGCAAGGCCCTGAAGACCTAGTTGTGTGTTGGTCTTTTCCAGAACTGTTTGCTTGATGTCCTAGCAGCAGTTGACACCACAGCCTGCTCGCTCTGTGATTCATGTCAGCTTTAACCTCCCTGACATTGTGTTCTCTGTTTTTCACACTCCTGGCATTGGCTCTCCTTTATTCCATAACAGCTCCTCCATTCCTTGTCCAGATGGAGCTAGCACCTCCAGTGGTGGCTCTTGGATCTGGCTTCCAGTCTCAGCCTCTCCCAAAAGCACGCGTTTCATGTTCCTCACCCTCACCCAGCCCTCTACCTGCGCACCTGCCCGCCCTCTGCTCTACACACCCAGGCTCCTGCTCTCTGCCTTTCCTGCATCTTAATTCCTGGCAACCCCTCAGCCCTCCAGTTCTGTTGCGTTTCATCCCCCACATGTCCCTGGAACAGGCTCCTCTCTTGTATTTGCAGGCCTTAGAGATCTGTCCCTGAACTACTTTGGTGGTTCCCTAGCAGGTCTTTCTGCCTCTGATCTCTCTCTCTTTCACTTGCCCTAAGCAATTGCCCTTAGATAAATCTCCTCCAAGCACAGCTCTGAGGGTGTAACCTCCTTGCTCAGAACTCAGTGGTTCCCATTACATCCCAGAGTCAGGAGAGCTGGACTGAGGCCCGCCTCACCTTGCCCTAGCCCATCTTTCATACTAGATGTCTCCTTCCCTTTTCTTATTTATTTATTTATTTATTTATTTATTTTTGAGACGGAGTCTCGCTCGGTGGCCCAGGCTGGAGTGCAGTGGCCGGATCTCAGCTTACTGCAAGCTCCGCCTCCCGGGTTCATGCCATTCTCCTGCCTCAGCCTCCCGAGTAGCTGGGACTACAGGTGCCCGCCATCTCGCCCAGCTAGTTTTTTTTTTT
>NW_016803417.1:4420409-4425755 GCF_001698545.2 Rhinopithecus bieti | reverse complement strand
TTTTTGTATTTTTTAGTAGAGATGGGGTTTCACCGGGTTAGCCAGGATGATCTTGATCTCCTGACCTCGTGATCCGCCCGTCTCGGCCTCCCAAAGTACTGGGATTACAGGCTTGAGCCACCGTACCCGGCCTCCTTCCCTTTTCTCATTCAGTTCCTCAGCCTGACTGCCCTGCCCATCATTCCAAACTCTATCCCCACTTTCCTGCTTCCACTCCTTTGTCCTTGCTGGCCCTTTCTCCTTCCTCTCCTTTTCTCATTTTTCACCTGTGTCTTTCTTTTTTTAAGTGCAACTCAGGTGTAGTTTTGTCCATGAATTCCTAACTAGGCTACATGCCATCTCTCTTTCCTCTGACTTCCCATGAAAGTTTATGGGTCTTCCTGTATGATGGTAGGTGGTGGTATTTGTAATCCCTTCTTATCCTCTATCCTAGACTGTGGACTCCCTGTGGGCAAGACAGCCTGGCAGACGTTTCAGGCACCCGGACTGGCTCTTAGAACATTGTTTAATAAATGTCCATTGGATGGGTAACTTAGGAATTCATTTATTGGAATTGATAATAAACTGTTTAATGTCTATGCCAGAGGTTGGCAAACTAGTCTTTGGGTCAGATCAGCCCACTGCCTGTTTTTATAAATAAAGTTTTATTGCAGCACAAGCATGCTGCAGCAGTGACTGAATAGTTGAGAAACCCTGAAATAGTTACTGACCTCTTACATTAGAAGTTTGCCCATGGTCCATACCTTTGGCCAGATTTCTGAAGATACATGATCAGCTGTGGAAGGAAGTTAAGGAATCAGTGTTCACTTAAATTCACTTAAACTCTTGACCACTTGCTTTGACCTTCTGACATATCTATGTGGCTACAATTAATTTTGTTTTAAGAATGCACAATCAGGTCAACTGGATTTGATCTTCAGTATCTTGACATTAGGATAGGAATTTCTGGATAG
Organism: Rhinopithecus bieti; assembly: GCF_001698545.2. NCBI lineage: Eukaryota > Metazoa > Chordata > Mammalia > Primates > Cercopithecidae > Rhinopithecus > Rhinopithecus bieti. Next base: position 4,424,802 of record NW_016803417.1, on the reverse strand, counting down.
AAGTTGTGGTGTCGGGCTTTATGTAATTCAAATCACCTCTAAAATGGTTTTGGTACTGTCAGTAAAAACAATCAGCTGAATCTTTCGGTTGTGCCACCAGAGTGCAACGAACCTTAGAAACCCTCCCTTATTTTGGCTATAGGAGAAGCAGCAGACGGTTTTGTCCTCTGCATATTCAGGTGCCTTCCTCCGCAGGTCTTGAGTAGGAAGGTATAGAGGTAAAGTTTCGTGGACTCACATTAATACCATGTTGTCTTTCTTTTTTCTTCCAATTTAGAGGGACGTATGGTCATCCAGGATATTCCTCCTGTCACCAGCAGAGGGCACGTGGAGAACACACCTGACCTGGTTTCAGACTCCACCTACTACAGCAGCTTCTACCAGCCGTCTCTGTTTCCTTACTACAACAATCTATACAACTACCCGCAGTACTCCATGGCCTTGGCTGCTGATTCTGCTTCTGGGGAGGTGGGAAATCCCCTTGCGGGATCCCCTGTGAAGAACAGCCTTCGGGGCCTCCCAGGACCTTATGTGCCTGGTCAGACAGGAAACCAGTGGCAGGTATGACATTAATTACCCAGAAAGTGAACTGGATGTGTGAAAGCCACATGCATGTGCACACACATGCACATACACACAGAGGCACACACGCACTTGTGCACACAGAGGCATACACAGGTGACATACACACGAGTACACACATAACATGTATGTGTGTGTGCCATTTTGCACACATGTAGGTACAATATGCAAAACGTGTAAGGATGTTTTTACTCTGTCAATAATGCCCTTTAGCCCCAAAGGTTGGCTGCAAGGAATTGGAAAGAAATAATGTACAAACTTGTTTTCTTTTTCAAATTTTTTCTCATGTTTTGAATGTTGCATAAATAACTAGTTGGCCAGAGGCAGATTCACCAGTGCTGAGTGAGGTACCACCTCCTCCAGCTTTGTCCACCGCTTTCCTTGGGCACCTTAGAAGATGCTTGGTAAAGCCTTCTGGGTGGCAGTACTCTGCATGATGAACTGGCACCTTGGGAAGGAAATAGACCATAATCTGCATGGAAGAAAGATAAGAAAAGGAATTAGGTCACTGTTGAGCTGGACCCAACCTGGGTGCATTTTTTGCTAGGAATAGAGGTCAGTCTTTCATTCTCCAAGTATGTTTGTTTTTTTGTTTGTTTTGTTTTTGTTTTTGAGACAGAGTCTCACTCTGTTGCCCTGGCTGGAGTGCAGTGGTGGGATCTCGGCTCACTGCAACTTCTGCTTTCTGGGTTCAAGTGATTCTTTTCACCTCAGCCTGCCAAGTAGCTGGGATTACAGGCGCCCACCACCCCACCCGGCTAAGTTTTGTATTTTTCGTAGAGATGGGGTTTCACCATGTTGGCCAGGCTGGTCTTGAACTCCTGACCTCAGGTGATCCGCCCACCTCGGCTTCCCAAAGTGCTGGGATGTGACAGACATGAGCCACCATGTCCGGCCCCAAATATGTGTTTTTAAAATAGCATGCAATCAAGAGCGTTTGATATTTGGAGTAAAACAAAACATTTTACTTTATCAGAGAAGGGAGCATTTATCCAGGGCTCTTCTGCTTCCTCAGTTGCAACCATTTTCATCATGCCTGTTTGTTAGCAGCAGATTCAAGGCATCAAAAGCATTCGGAGGTTAGATTACCATGTACAGAGGTATGTTGTGGGAATATGTAGGTGAAAGGTTAGACTCAACACCTCCAAGCCCCCTTCCAAGTGAAAGATATTAGGATTCTGCAAGAACTGTTCTCATTCTGGATGCATTTGCCATGCTTAGGCTTTCTCAGTGGGGATTTGATTCAACGCAATGCCACATATATATTTGGGAGTTCAGTGCAAGTGTTTGACCCTCTTTTTCGTTTTCCCAGCTTTATTGAGGTATCATGGGTAAGTAAAAGTTGTATATATTTAAGGTGTACAATGTGATGATTTCATATATGTATACCTTGCACAATGATTGCCACAATTAAGCTAATTAGCAAACACATTAATCACCTCATATAGTTACCATTTTTATGTGTGTGGTGATAACATTTAAGACCTACTCTCTTAGCATTTTACAGGTATACAATATATGACTAACTACAGTCACCATGCTGTACATTAGATTCCCAGAACTTACTCATCCTATAGCTGAAACTTTTTTTTTTTTTTTTGAGAGGGAGTCTCGCTCTGTCGCCCAGGCTGGAGTGCAGTGGTGCAATCTCGGCTCACTGCAACTTCCGCCTCCTGGGTTGAAGTGTTTCTCCTGCCTCAGCCTCCTGAGTAGCTGGGACTACAGGCGCCCGCCACCACGCCCAGATAATTTTTGTATTTTTAGTAGAGACAGGGTTTCACCAGGATGGTCTCTATCTCTTGACCTCGTGATCGGTCCACCTCAGCCTCCCAAAGTGCTGGGCATGAGCCACCACTTCCAGCCGTAACTGAAACTTTTTATCCTTTGCCCATCATCTCTTTTTTCCCCCCAGCTCAATGAATTTTATTTCCCTTCTTGTTTATAAATGCTTTGATTTGACCAGTAGATATTTGTCAACCATTAGTGTCTTGGTTCTGTTGAAGGAGTAAGAACATTTTAAGCTGAGATTGTTTTTCTAGTCTTTTTTTTTTTTTTTTTTTCCTGAGACGGAGTCTCCCTCTGTCACCCAGGCTGATGCGATCTTGGCTCACTGCAACCTCCACCTCCTGGGTTCAAGTGATTCTCCTGCCTCAGCCTTCTGAGTAGCTGGGATTATAGGCATGCGCCACCACTCCCGGCTAATGCAACATCTCTTTATTTCCTCCACCTTGAGCCCCTGGCAACCTCTGTTCTCTGATTCTGTGAGTTTGACTTTTTAAGGATTATTTGGGCCAGGCACGGTGGCTCACGCCTGTAATCCCAGCACTTTGGGAGGCCGAGTGGGCAGATCACTTGAGGCCAGGAGTTCAAGACCTGCCTGGCCATCATGGTGAAACCCCGTCTTTACTAAAAATATAAAAACTAGCTGGGTGTGGTGGCGCACGCCTGTAGTTCCAGCTACTCAGAAGGCTGAGGCAGGAGAATCCCTTGAACCTGGGAGGCGGAGGTTGCAGTGAGAGATCACGCCATTGTACTCCAGCCTGGGCAACAGAGTGAGACTCTGTCTTAAAAGAAAAAAAGAATTATTTGACCTTCCTAAGCCCACTTCAAGAAAATGTGAGTTGAAATTTTCCTCTGAGCCACTCTGTTCCATTTTGCCTCTGCCTTTTTTAGGTATTAACATGTTGTTAAAATTGAAGTCATTAGGTTGATAACATTGAAGTCATTCCCCTTTTTGGTTCTCTTGCTATCCTCAGGGATCTGACTTCTTGGGCATATTAAAATGTCATTTGTAATCCCCTGAGCTACAAATTTTCTTAAGTTTTCCATACGTTTTATTTTTGGAATTATTATTATTATTATTATTATTATTATTGAGACAGAGTTTCGCTCTGTCACCCAGGCGAGAGTGCAGTGGTACGATCCCAGCTCACTGCAACCTCCGCCTCCCAGGTTCAAGTGATTCTTCTGCCTCAGCCTCCTGAGTAGCTGGGACTACAGGCACGTGCCATTATGCGTGGCTATTTTTTTTTCTGTATTTTTAGTAGAGACGGGGTTTCACCATGTTAGCCAGGATGGTCTCGATCTCCTGACCTCGTGATCCATCAGCCTCGGACTCCCAAAGTGCTGGGATTACAGGCATGAGGGAATCATACTATTTTTGAAGGGAGCTTAAAGCACATTGATATTGGAATTGAGAAGTAATATGCATATAAAGGAAATGCAATGATTTATGGAACTGAGACTAAGATGAGAGCCCGGGAACTGGAGGCTGCAGTGAGCTATGATTGCGCTACTGGACTCCAGCCTGGGTAACAGAGCAAGACGCTGTCTCCCTAAAAAAAAAAAAAAAAAAGATTAAGTAGATTTTGTATTCTACTATCTTCTCCCTATTATGTTGTTGTTGGTTTTTTTCTAAGAACGTTTTAAAATCATATTTGTTCATTATAACTGTCTGTGAGAGCCACCGCGCCCAGCCTAAAAAATCTATTGAATTCTTCACTGTTTGTTCATATGTATTTTTGTTAGCTACTTCAAATCCCCTTTGTAGCAAGATAGGGTATAAAAATACATGTTAATTATTATTAAAAGACTGACATGTGAATATGGACCAAGTATGAATGTGTATGGATTTATTTCTATGTCATCAGAGAAGAATTTGATCCCCTTAGGAAATAGAAAACATAAAGCATAGGTAAAAACTATAATGGTGCAAAATGGATTAAGACATAGATGTTGTAAAGTATTAAAATTAAATAGTAAAAACTTACAAATAATACCTTTATTTATTTATTTATTTATTTATTTATTT
>NW_016803417.1:4402452-4420124 GCF_001698545.2 Rhinopithecus bieti | reverse complement strand
TGTCGCCCGGGCTGGAGTGCAGTGGCCGGATCTCAGCTCACTGCAAGCTCCACCTCCCGGGTTCCCGCCATTCTCCTGCCTCAGCCTCCAGAGTAGCTGGGTTACAGGCGCCCGCCACCTCGCCCGGCTAGATTTCTTTTTTGTATTTTTTTAGTAGAGACGGGGTTTCACTGTGTTAGCCAGGATGGTCTCGATCTCCTGACCTCGTGATCCGCCCGTCTCGGCCTCCCAAAGTGCTGGGATTACAGGCTTGAGCCACCGCGCCCGGCCAAATAATACCTTTAGCTAATGTTGAAGGGAGAGAAACTGGATGGCCCACTTTTAACCATAGTCGTTTTCTTTTTTCTTTTCTTTTCTTTTTTTTTTGAGACAATGCCTCACTCTGTCTTTCAGGCTGGAGTGCAGTGGAGTGATCTTGGCTCACTGCATCCTCCACCTCCCAGGTTCAAGTGATTCCTGTGCCTCAGCCTCCCAAGTAGCTGGGATTACAGGCATGGGCCACCACGCCCGGCTAATTTTTGTATTTTTAGTAGACACCGGGTTTCACCATGTTGTCCAGTCTGGTCTCGAACTCCTGGCCTCAAGTGATCTGCCCACTCGGCCTCCCAAAGTGCTGGGATTACAGGCATGAGTCACCGTGCCCAGCCCAGAGAGGTAGCAGAAGTTTCAGGAACAGAGATCCGTTTGGCATTTCGCTTTTTCTGCTATTCCTGGAAGGCTCTCTCACTCTGCTCTTTGGACAATGCCTTGCCCCTCCTGGTGGCAGCTTCCTAGGAGAGGGCAGAGTCGGGGGCTCTTCTTTGGTTGCTGCCTTGCTTTTCTCTCTTCTCTGTAGAAGGTGCCCCACAGCTGCACTTGGAGAGCACCTATGCTGTTCTCTCCTGACTGATTTACTTGGTGTGAAAATGGCTCAGCCTTGAGGGCCAGAATCTGAGGTTGGGTCTTCAACTACTTTCTTGACTGTGTTGCTAAAGCCAGACTCTCCTCCTAACTTCACCAGATGGAGTCATCTTTTTATTAGCTCTCCTGCCTAGCAGGATACAAAATCTCTTTTTCTTTTAGATTCTGATACAAATTTTGGTAGTGTGGACATTTTAGCCATATTAATTCTTACAGTCCATGAACATGGAATTATCTTTCCATTTATCTGTCTTCGGTTTCTCTCATCAGTGTTTTATAGTTTCCAATATAGAAATCTTTCACCTCTTTGATTACATGTATTTTTTTAACCATTGTAAATAGGATTGTTTTCTTGATTTCTTTTTCAGATGGTTCACTAGTTATATATAGAAATGCTAACTAATTTTGTATGTTGATTTTGTATCCTGTAGGATAACTCCTTTCTGATTTATATCAGGATCAAGAAAGATTCAAATATTTCTTCAAAAAAAATCAACATTTTAAAAAAAACAAGAAAACAATTTGTGTTAAAACCAGTAACTCCTTTTGATTCCTAGAAAAAAAAAAACTGACTCTAGTGGAGATCATCATAACTTTTAAAGCCAGAACGAATTCTTAGAGATGAGTAGAAAGGGTTTAAACTTTTTATTGTACAGCTGAGACTTCCTGCAAGCCTCCCTATAAAAACAAGTAAGCCACAAATAATTACTGAGCACCTACTAAGTGCCAAACCTACTTAAAAAATAGAGCAGTCTCCTAGCTCAGCATTCCAGAATCTTAAGGCTCTTTTGTGTAAATGCCCTGCCTGCTGAGAGCTGCTTTTAATTGCTTCTGGTCTGCCTCAGCCAGTGGAGGAGATTTGTGGCCCAATCATAGATTCCTGTCCTGTTGCGAAACAGGAATAACATTTGTGACACTGGAACAAACTCACGATGAATGGCTGGTTCCGCTGACCAGCAGCTCAATTTCACTTCTGCATTTAATTGCCTGCAAAAGCTGTTTATTGCCTTGTGCACTCCTCCACGGCAACATTATCTCTTAAATAAACATGTTGTACCAGGTTGACAAGGGAGAGGTGCATATCAAGTGAGCAGAAATAAATATGGGAGGACTCTGAGCTATGCCTCGGATCTCCTTTCAGGCCCTATGGCAGGCGCCCTCTTGACTGCTTTTCCAAAGCTTGTGCCACCAGATGTGTAGACTTACATTCCAGCCACGTTTAGGGTGTGGTCAAATGGCAGCACCGGCAGTGATTTCATTCTTTCTGGTGGTTATGTGGTTTTCTCTGAAGTATTTTATGGTTGTCTGTTGATGATAAGGTACCTCACAGGAATGCATTCGTCTTAACATGCTTCGAGAGCCTACTACGTGCTAGGGATCTACCAATGAACAAAACACAAAAATCGAGAAAAGTAGGTCTTGGGAGAAGGCTGTTTTTTCTTGATCCATGTAGTTGGGAAGCACCTAAACCACTCCATATTTGAAACTGAGATACAGGTAGGAAGGAAACGGACTTCTGGCATCTGGGGCTTGAAGCACAGAAAGAAGTGTCCCCTTGTGAGTGTTCCTGGGCTGGTGCTCCAGCACCTTCTGCCTGCTGAGGGTGGGAGGGTTGGGCAGGGCAGTCAGAAAAGCCAGTACCTTTTCACTGCTTGTCCGCCATGAGGAGCAGCCAGACAGGCTCTCATTGTCACACTGCCACCACCGCCCCCCCACCCCGCTTTTTTTTTTTTTTAAGTGTGGCTCAGCATCAGGACAACCTGTTTGTTAGCTTAAAAGAATGGTCAAAACAAGTCACTTTCCAAAGCATCTGCTGTGCGGGTGTGGCCAGAGCGCTCTCTGCAGCTGTGCCACATTTGTGCTGTAGGAAGGAGCAGTGAGGATGGGGCCGTGGGAAGACAAGGCGGAAGCTGGCTCTCAGCAGACAGTTATAATGAACAAATATGATTTTAAAATATTCTTCAATAAAAAAAAGACATAATAGGGAGAAGACAGCAGAATGCAAATTCTAAATAATTTTTTTTTTTTTTTGGAGACAGTGTCGTGCTCTGTTACCCAGGCTGGAATGCAATAGTGCAATCATTGCTCACTGCAGCCTCCAACTCCTGGGCTCGAGTGATCCTCCCATCTCAGTCTCATGAGTAGCTGGGAACTACAGGTGTGTGCCACCATGCCACACCTGGCTAATTAAAAAACTTTTTTTTGTAGAGATGGAGGTCTCACTATGGTGCCGAGGCTGATCTTAAACTTCTGGCTCAAGTGATCCTCATGCCTCAGCCTCTAGAAGCACTGGGATTACAGGCATGAGCTGCTGTGCCTAGCTCCATTTCAGTTTTTTTTTTTTTTTTAATTGAGACAGGATCTCTCTCTCTCACCCAGGCCAGAGTGCAGTAGCGTAATCTCAGTTCACTGTAGCCTCCACCTCCTGGGCTTAAGCGATCCTCCTACCTCAGCCCCCTGAGTAGCTGAGACTACAGGCATGTACCACTACACCTGGCTAATTTTATGCTTTTGTAGAGATGGGGTTTCACCATGTTGCCTGGGCTGGTCTTGAGCTCCTGGGCTCTCAAGTGATCTGCCTACCCTGGCCTCCCACAGTGCTGGGATTGCAGGCATGAGTCATCAATGCCTGACCAATTTTTTTTTTTTTTTTTTTGGGGGGGTGGACAGAGTCTCACTCCGTTGCCCAGGCTGGAGTGCAGTGGTGTGATCTCTGCTCACTACAGCCTTCACCTCCTGGGTTCAAACAATTCTCCTGCCACAGCCTCCCAAGTAGCTGGGATTACAGGCACCCGCCCCCATGCCTGGCTAATTTTTGTATTTTTAGTAGAGATGGGGTTTCATCATGTTGGCCAGGCTGGTCTCGAACTCCTGACCTCAGGTGATCTGCCTGCCTCAGCCTCCTAAAGTGCTGGCATTATAGGCGGGAGCCACCAAGCCCGGCTGCCTGACCAATTTTTAAGACATAGTAGGAGACTTCACATGAGTTTTTTTTTTGCCACTGAGCTCCACAGTCAGGTTTCCCAGGATGATGTGCATCTATCTGGTCACTGGAAACTCCTGGGAAGCTCTGGATGGAGAAAGCGGGAGTGACTTGCCTTAGGAACCTGCCCTGGGCCCTCTCACCTTTGGCCAGGAACCCTTCACAGTCTTGTGATCCACAAGATCACACCCTGTCACCAAGGCTGCCCTCTCACCCCCATGGCCCACACCATCAGCAGGTGAAACTAGCCCTGGTGCCTTTTTTTTTTGTTTTGAGACAGAGTCTCGCTTTGTTGCCCAGGCTAGAGTGCAGTGGCATGATCTCAGCTCACTGCAACCTCCTCCCTAGTTCAAGTGGTTCTCCTGCCTCAGCCTCCTGAGTAGCTGGGATTCTAGGCGCGCACCACCAGGCCCAGCTAATTTTTGTATTTTTAGTAGAGACGGGGTTTCAGCATGTTGGTCAGGCTGGTCTCCAACTTGTGACCTCGTGGTCTGCCCACCTCAGGCTCCCAAAGTGCTGGGATTACAGGCGTGAGCCACCGCGCCCGGCCTTAGTGTCCCTTTTTACAGCCAGCTGGTTATTGGCCACTCTCTACTGGTAGGCCCACATTGACTGGCTTTTTCCTCTGGAGAGGAAAATTGACAAAGTTTGCAAGCAGGCGTAAAAGGAATTCATAAAGACGTATTCAGTTGGAAGCATTTAAAGTAATTGTTTTCCTCAGGAAAGGAGATTGGAAATAGATATTTGCTGTGGGCTCTTAGGCTAACAACCATAATTTGTTTTTTCAAGGGGATTATAAAGACATAAATTCTTGTTGATGACTGAAAATATTTCTTTTATACATGTTCGGTTGCTATGATGTGGTATTTATTTTGTATTTGGCCACTTTTATGAACTCTGTAATTCTAATAATTTTATAGTTGCTTATTTTGGAGTTTCTAGGCAGGCATTTGTTCCATGGAAACATTGCTCCTGACATTTTCACTTCTCTCTAAATTCCTGCGGTTCTAATTCATGTTCTTAGTGCATTGTTCACTTTAGACAGTGATGGTAGGCACAGGTGTCATTGTCTTGTTCTTTATTTTACTGGGAATGTTTCTACTGGTTCACTATTGTATATACAGGACGTTACCAGTGCCGGTTTACAGAGAAACGAGGAAAATAAGGACAAGTGAGTTTTTTTTAAGGCCAGATTATTCAGTTCAAGAAATCGTTTTTATTGAGGCAGAGTCACACTCTGTCGCCAAGGCTGGAGTGCAGAGGTGTGACCTCGGCTCACTGCAACTTCTGCCTCCTGGGTTCAAGCAATTCTCCTGCCTCAGCCTCTCGAGTAGGTGGTATTACAGGCATGCACCACCATGCCCGGTTGATTTTTGTATTTTTAGTAGAGATGTGGTTTTGCCATGTTGACCAGGCTGGTCTCAAACTCCTGACCTCAGGTGATCCACCTCCCTCAGCCTCCCAAAGTGCTGAGATTATAGGCGTGAGCCACCCCGCCGGCCACTTTACAACTTTTTAAACTGTAAAGTGATGATTCTATTAGATGGCGGGATTTTTTTTGTTAATGCTCTTATTCAGCAATATAGAAGGTTGATACCTATTGTCTCTTGCCTTCTTCCTGCACCCCCTCCTCTCCCATCTTTTTTTTTTTTTACATTTTACTGGTCTGTGAAATCCAGATAGACCACTGCAGTACTCAGTGTGTCCTTGTGACAAAAGTGAAATTCTTTAGAGGCTTCAGTGTGCTCCCTTATGTGGACTTACATTTGTGCTTACTTTTTGACCTGCAGGGTGCTTCCCCCCCCCCCCCCCCCTTTTTTTTTTTCCTGAGATGGAGACTTGCTCTCTTGCCCAGGCTGGAGTGCACCGATGTAGTCTCGGCTCACTGCAGCCTCTGCCTCCCAGGTTCAAGTGATTCTCCTGCCTCAGCCTCCTGAGTAGCTGGGACTACAGGCACACGCCACCATACCCAGCTAATTTTTGTATTTTTAGTAGAGACAGGGTTTCGCCATGTTGGCCAGGCTGGTCTTGAACTCCTCACCTCAAGTGATCCGCCCAACTCAGCCTCCCAAAGTGCTGGGATTACAGGCGTGGGTCACCGTGCCCGGCTTTCTCCTCTTTTTTATGACAGCTATGGGAACACCCTCGTGCTAGTCTAGCATTTTGAGGAATTCATTCACAGGAACCCCAAGTAGGTTCTGCCATCAGGTACACGGTGAGGATGTAATGACTGGGCCTACTAGGTCAGTAGGCAAGTTTTGGAGACTCTTCTGTTTAAGGAAATGCAACTCCAAAGTCATGATAGACCCTAGAAAATTTAAAGCCAGTGGAATTAAAGATGTCAGGCTCCCTGAGTTTGGGGGTCACATTGCCATTACTATAAACTTTGCCTTAAATGCTTGTCAAGTCTTAGCCATGCCTATGATGTTTTCTTCTGAAACATAATTGCTCATTAAATTCGTCTCTTTTAAGGAGAAATAGTGGACCCAATTCTCTTGGGTCTTTACAACATAGTCTTACTCCTGCAGGGAGCAAAGCTTTCTTTCTCCAGCTGGCCCTGTAAGGAGCAGTGAGAAGTCCCTGCCCCTCCCGTCTCCCCCCATTACTCCTCTGAAGCATTAAGCCTGGGTGAATGCAGTCCTGGCTTTCTGTTTCTAAGTGATCACCTCACCTGCCTGCACTTTCACCATGGAGTTTCTATTTTGTCTCGTTTTGACTGATGACAAGTGATGATCGTGACAGTCATCATCTGGTTTTTATTACACCTTTCCTTGAAGGAATTGCTGTTTTGTTTCACAGATGATGAAAGCTTAATGACTTGCACGCTTTTGATCCTACAGCAAGGGTAGTTGTTTGTAAGAATTGGTGCCGGTGATGACAGTTTTCCCAGTGGCTCTTTGTTTGGAGCCAAAGCTCAGGGAGGGGAGTGGTGGGCAGTTTAGACGCTAAGCCCAGACAGATGGTGAGAGGTTGGGTTTAGGAATATCCCTTAGCTACAGTGTAGTGCACAGGCGAGACATTTTTGCAGTGCGTTTTGGTTAAAAATATGTAGATTCTAGAAGAAACTAGAACTGGCCTCTAGATACCTGGGGCCCTGGAGAACAGGCAGCTCTGACTCTGAGAATATCTGGAAGGAGTGCAGACCTGGGCATCCTAAGGGATTGTTTTCTCAGTGTGGTTGATGTGGTCCGGTAGCATCCCAGGAAAGCCAGAGGGAGTGTAACCTTAGGTTTTTCAGGAACCTTCGGAAGACTTGTGAAAGTCCTGGGCTGTCGTAGAGATTCATTTCCGTTGTTAGATGACTTCAGTTTGATCTGGGCTGAGGAAGAAATCCCCTGTAAAGTGCTGATGTACTCCAGGGACTACTTCACAATTGACTTGGAGGCAGAGGTATATTATTAGTCTTGTGAGGCTGTTACATTACCTATTATCTGACACAATAGCATTAGGTTAGTAAATAATATAGTCATTTGGGGATTCTGTAATTGGCTTGAAATTTAGATAATTAGATCAGTTTTTGAAAGCTTTCAGATTTGATTTGGTTGGGCTGGTGGCCAAAATCTTACCCATTTATGTTTGCCCTTTTTAGCTTACTTTTTTTCCTGTTAAGTAGACATGAATATGACATAAAATTAGTTGCTTTTTTAGAATGTTTAAGTACATGTATAAGTGATTCTCAGATTTCTTAGGAGTCTGTACTGTTGTGTTCTCTTAAGTGTTCCTCATCATTTGAATAAAGATGAAAATCAAAGGAATGCATAACAGGTTTGCCCTGTTTTTTTTAAAATACCATAATAGGAATAGGATAGAAAAAAAAAAGACTAGAATTGCCAAAAAATATCCACTGTGTTACAGAGTATGTATAAGAGACTCCTTTATGCATTCGTTGATTGTTTTTAGTGAGTGGCTGCTCTGTGCATGGCACTGTGCTAGAGACTCAAGTACTGGCTCACAGTAGAATGGATGAGAAAGAAAACTCGAAAGACACATGTGGCGGGGCGCAGTGGCTCATGCCTGTAATCCCAGCACTTCGAGAGGCCGAGGTGGGTGCATCACCTGAGGTCAGGAGCTTGAGATCAGTCCGACCAACATGGAGAAACCCTGTCTCTACTGAAGATAGAAAATCAGCTGGGCGTGGTGGCGCCTGCCTGTAATCCCAGCTATTTGAGAGGCTGAGGCAGGAGAATCGCCTGGACCCGGGAGGCGTAGGTTGCGGTGAGCAGAGATCGTGCCACTGCGCTCCAGCCTGGGCAATAAGAGCAAAACTCCGTTTCAAAAAAAAAAAAAAAAAAAAGGACACATGTAATTCTCTTATTCCTGTTTTGATCAGAGCCTAGGAGAGCTGTGATCCCTTGTGGAAAGATGAGCCCTTGCTGTGGCATTCCAAGAGGCAGGTTGGGGACGAGTGTTTGATCACAACTATTGTTTAGAATTTCCAGTGCATGGTGATAGATTGACTTCAGTGGGTTTTATTTTTAAAAAATTTTCCCACACTGAGTACACCCCCTTACTGCCTCCACCCAGGATGGGTTGCCCTCAGCACCCCCTCCTTGGTATAGCATTGGCCCTGCGGGCATCACCACTGAGATGCACAACCTCCTGGAAGGGGTGTTCATAGGAACACCCCTACAGTTTGATGGTGGGCGTGAAACTGCCCACCACCACCCTCCCTGAGCTTTGGCTCCAGACAAAGAGCCACTGGGAAAATTGTCATCGCAGGCACCAATTCTTACAACTACCCTTGCTGTAGGATCAACACTGAGGAACGAGGAAAAGGTATTATCTCCACATTTTATTTATCACATTCCTTCTCACAACATTCATTCTGGCAAGTCCCAATTCTAGGAGAAGGAAGGCAGACATAACTCTATGTCTGGAGTATTTGTATAAAACCAAAAAATGGGAAGGCCTGGAAAATTCGCTGTCTTCTCACTCCCTTGCCTCTGTGTGTGTGTGTGTGTGTGTGTGTGTGTGTGTGTGTGTTTGTGGCACTGCAGGATATGTCAAACTAAAGTTTATGTACTTAAAATAATCTTTAAAGTGTGTAATGGAAAGGTTTTTTGTTTGAGTCATTTGTTTGCAAACCCTGAAGAGGAGTCTTTCATTGCGGTCACCCATTCTCCTGTCGATAGAAACAGGTGGACCTGTGAGGGGAAGAGGAGGGTGTGAGCAGAACAGCCCTGGAGCAGCGTCACGCTGCTGGGCACTTCCTGTCTCCTATTGCGTTTCATCCATAAACACAACCTTTCAGGGCTGTGAGCCTCCTTTTGTGACTGAGGAAACTGGGGCTCAGGGAGATACAGTAGCTAGCTAATACTGCACAGCTGGAAGCGGGGAAACTGGAGTTTGAACTGGAGTTTGCCTGACTGCAGAGGGCACCTTTGTTCCCATGGTGTCTCTGCCTTCTTTGCAGGGCAGTGCACGTTTCTTGGTTTTCCTTGTAAAACCCTGAAATTCTGGAAAATCACTAGGCATGCTGTCTTTCAAGCATGCTTCTGTGATACACACACACACACACACACACACACACACACACACACACTCTTCCAAATCAAAGTACTTTAGGGAACAGTAGTAACGTGATGCTTTTGGTCATTCTTGTGTCATTTCAATTAGTTGGAGGTGGACTGTCTTCGTGGTCTTAGAATGGGCAGGGCTTTTTCATGCCACCCACAAGTTGAGAGTGTCCATCAGAGGTCACCAGCCTGCATTCAGATAGTGAATACCAGTTTGGTAAAGGATGTGAGTGTGCGCGTGTGCTTAGTTAGAATGTGGCCCCAGACAGCCTCACCTTGCCCTCCCGGCAGGCTCTCATGTTCTGTACTCATAAGGTACCCTTCACACTGCTGATTTATGCTAAAAGTATCCTAATGTTTCTGACAGCTCATGTGTGACATGAATATAATCCATATTTCTTAGAGCAGCTAATTCAAGGGGCTTATTTCCCTATACTGCTGATAGGGCTATATCTCTTGATGTCGCAGCCCTGGAGATTGTGATGGTAACATATTGTTTCTGGGTCACTAGTTTTGTCTAAAACAGTAGGTTGGAACAGAGTAGCAAAGGTTAATTAAGTTTGTCCATCAAGGTGGGAACAGATATGGATGCCTCTGATGTTTCTGGTTCTGAAATCAAAGTTCCTGAATGTGGGGTTGAGGGCATCTTTTCTTCTCATTTTCAGACAATCAAAAAATAAAGTTTATTTGCTCCAGAAGTAGAGAAAATGTGAAGAGTTGTTAAAAGCTAAAGGCAGCAAAGTAGGTCTTTATACTAAGCAGATACCTTCATTTAAAATTAGAAAGTTTCCTCGGTTGAGTAGAGAGAAATATCAGAGCGTCTGAGGGTGATTTACTTTGAATCTTGCCATCTCTACTTAATCCCTTGCGACCAGAACCAAGTTATTTGATCTCTCTGAGCAGTTTCTTCCTATATCAATGATTATTAAATTATGAAGACTCGCGAGATAACGAGACAAGTCTCTATATTATTTCTCAATAGATGCTCATTTTCTTCCTCTGAAATTTGGTTAATCTTATTGTCAGTAACCAGTATTTTCTCAGGAAAATTAACATTAAGAATATCACCAGTACAACCCGCATCCATACAAACACACACCGCAGTCTTCAGAAGTGTGTAGAACGCCTTCAGAGACTGGACATGTGAGAGAGTGGAGTGTGCTGATCATTATTAACCGAATTTTAAAAAAAATACAACCTTTTAAATGTCCTTTCTCTCCAGCCATTTTACTGAAACTCTGTTTCTGAGTGGCTTTTATGTAAATGGTACCTGCATTTATGCCTGGTATATGTGGGTTCAGTTGGGAAGTCAGGGTCTGTATTTTAGATTTGTGAACTAGACAAATGTAGGTTTCTAACCCAGGACTGGAAAATCTTTCATGGATTTCTTAAGATGAAGAAGGTGCTGAGCTAGTCCCAGCCAGACACTGGTCCAAACCGACCACTCTTTTGTGAATCCCCTGAAATGCACCAAGACCCTTTGAGCTTTTAGGAAAAGGAAACTTTTTTTTAAATTTGGCTTTTTCTTGCTATTTACCTCCTTTTAGAGGTACTTGCGTCCCTTTACCTGATTTATACATCGGTGTCTTTCAAACATTTTAGATTTGAGAAACTGTAGCAAGAAACTGTATTCCAGTATATATTTACACACACGTACACAAAATGACAAGTTTTGTAGAACAGCTCTTACCCCTTACCCAAATTGTATATGCAATGAATTCTTATATACTGTTCTCTTTTATTCTGTTCTATTCTATTGCATTCTGTTCAATTCCATACAGTTCTCTAAAATATATATGTGTGCGTGATATATATATACACACACACACACATATATGTAGACACACTACAAACTGAATTATTTGAGGGCCCTATAAAAGGTAGCACTTCCGCCTTTTGGAAAACATGGTCTCAAGAAGTACACTGTTGTTCTGTCAGTGCCACTGATGGCAGATGGTGAAAACAGTTGAGCAACACAAGTTAAAAAAATAATTTGGCCTTTGTAAAATGTCACAATACTCACATCTGAATTGCTTCTTGGCTACAGATAAGCAAAATGGACCACTAATAAATACAAGGGTAATTCTGATATCCTATGGGGTTTCTGTCCTTAATGGGTATTCACGATTGTTGTGGGCTGGGCATGGTGGCTCATGCCTGTAATCGCAGCTCTTTGCGGGGCCCAAGGTGAGAGGATCACCTGAGGCCAGGAATTCAAGACCAGCCTGGGCAACATAGTGGGACCCTGTTCCTACAAAAACTATTAAAAAATTTAGCTGGGCTTGGTGGTGTGCACGTGTAGTTCTAGCTACTCAGGAGCCTGAGGTGGGAAGATCGCTTGAGCCCATGATATCAGAGGCTGCAGTGAGCTGCGATCGCACCACTGTACTCCAGCCTGGGCGACAGAGAAAGAACCTGTCTCTAAATTTTTTTTTTTTTGAAAAGACTGATGTGAATTCTCTTCCATGCCCTCTCCACAATTTCTGGAAACTGGGGGAGGGCTTGCTTTATATCCTCATGGTCAATTTTGGTTCTGTATTTCCATATGACTTGTTTATTTTTTTATGGTTCATCTTAGGGCTGGTTTTATTTTATTTTAGAGCTACTGTGATACGAACTTTCCTTGGGTTCTTTTTTTTGAAAACCCACCCACACTTTTCTTTTGTTTTGCAGGTGTAGTGGAGAATTTGGAATTTACAACTTAAAACATCTTAAATGTATCAGTTCTTAAATGATTGGTTCTCTCTGCCCTGTTGTGTGAGCACCCTCCTCTCCACTCCTACCCCATTGTCCCTCCCACCTCTCCTGGGCGCATTTGGAGGAAGAGCTTTCGTTTGGAAAAAGGACTCTTGGGTTCTTCAGCATCTGAATGCCCAGCCCCAGCCCCATGTGTAGCACAGCACCTTCACCCCTGTCCACCCCTCGCCCCCACACACATTGAAGGATCCTCTTGGCCTTTGCGGAAATCCCTGACAAAGGCCTCGTCCTCACAAATGCCTGTCTCTGTCTGCCTCCTCTTCTTTCCTCCCTCTAGGAGGGCAGTGGAGGGCATTCCATAGCAGGACCACCTAAGAGAAAGCAAGGTGAGCGCAGGGGAGGAAGGGAGCAAAGGACTCATCTTCAGAGCACTGGACACAAAAGGAAAGGAAGTCGGGAGGGCGGGTTTTCGCTATGGGAATCTGCTTGGGTCACACACCTCAACATTTGGCCTGGTGCTTCGGTGATCTCTGAAATGTGTGCATAATTGCAATCATTTTTAGTCTATATATTAAAATTTTTTCTCAGCATGAAATGTGGAATGCTGAAAAATGAATGAGGTGTGTATTTTGGAAGGTGAACAGGGCTTTTTGGGTGAAGCCCTTTGCACAGGTGAAGTCTGTAGGCTGAGACAGTTCACAGTGTGTGCTTAGGTGAGCTTGGGAACAGGCATCCCATTTAGATGGTTTGAAAAGAAGTGTCTGTTAAAACTAAAGCCATCATTTAATGAGGGTAAAAGTCCACCCCAGCCTTCACACTCAGCACCACCAGAAGACCCAGAATTCCACCGCCTGTGAAGAGTCCTACCTGTATAAAAAGGTTTCTGTTCAGAAAACCAAATGTTTACCCCAAATATGGCTTTTGCCATTTAAAAGACTGTAAGCCACATATCAATACCAAGGGAGTTTTTTTTTTTTTGTTTCTGTTTTTTTGAAACAGGGTCTTACCCTGTCACCCAGGTTGGAGTCAGCAGGGCAAACACAGCTCACTGCATCCTCAACCTCCTGGGCTTAAGTGATCCTACCACCCCAGCCTCCTGAGTAGCTGGGACCACAGGTGTGCGCCACCACGCCTGCCTAATTTTGTAAATTTTTAGTAGAGATGGAGTCTTACCATGTTGCCCAGACTGGTCTCCAACTCCTGGGCTCAAGCAATCCTTCCTCCTCAGCCTCCCACGTGCTGAGATTTACAGGTATGAGCCATTGTGCCTGGCTGAGTCGTTACATTATTTGTTTAAACACCAGTTTGCAGTTAGGAATGTTATCCTATAGAAAAACTCTTCTCATTAAGACTGTTCCCCTTTCTTACATCAACTCCAGTTTTATGCAGCTGAGCCATGTTTAGTAAACAACTAGATGGCAATTTGGTCTTCACAAATCCCTTTTAGTTATTCACCTGGATAGACTGTTCATTTTGATGCAAGACCAGACACTCACTTTACCTAAATTGTTGCTAGACAACCAATGACTGGTATTTGGGATTTTTTTTAAAAAAAAGAAGTGAACTCAAACATTTTTATGCTTTTTTTTCAGATATTATTGTTACTATAAAATAGGGTGACTAACATGTATAAAAGGAAATGATGGCTCAGATTTACTGTGATGCATATTCTTAACAATTTAATGAAACAGAACTCCAAGGTCTTGGGTTTCCTGCAAGGTTAATACTAACACCATGAGCATCCTCTGCCAGCCAGCTCTTATCCATGGGTCGTACTCTGGTTCAGAGACTTTGGATGGGTAATAATATATAAAACATGCCTCTTGCTTGCCGGTGACCACTGCTAATAATAATGGTAGTCATCATTCACTGGAATCCTGGGTTTTTAGGGTTTACTTGGTTTATTTATTTGCTTAGCTTAAAGGAATAAAAAAACCCTTGAGAGGAAACAAGGAGGCATTACACAAAGGAGAAAAATATATATCCCTTCAGGAAAACTGTGGCTCCTCTAATTTCTTTGCCACTCTTGTCCCTCAGCAGCACTTAGCTGTTTTCTTCTAGCTGGAGGTGAGGGACTGAGCACAGGGGTGGTGCTAGGTTAGTTTAAAGCGAGCTTCTCACCTTGGTGCTGTTCAGGCCTTGGGTTGGGTAATCCTGTGGGAACCGTAGGACACTACCCTGTAGTAACAGTCAGCAGCATCCCTGACCTTGACCACTAGATAGATGCCAGCATCAACTCCCTGCCCCCTTGTCACAATCAAAAGCGTCTCCAGATGTTGCCAGATGCCCCGTGGAGGACCAGACTGCCCCTCATTGAGAACTACTGGTTTAAAGTAAAGTGAGTTTCAAAGGCTTCCTTATTTTCCCATTTTGTTTAAGCCAAACGTAGCAGGGTTGTGATTTTCTTTTTAAAGTTAGAAGAGAGCAGGAAGTGATTTAGTTTGAAATTGCATTCTGCCATGCCTTTTCTGGGTTAATTGCAGTTTTGTTTTGGTTTTAGACTGTGTCCCACTCTGTCATCCAGGCTGGAGTGCGATGGTGCAATCTCAGCTCACTGCAACCTCTGCCTCCTGGGTTCAAGCAATTCTCCTGCCTCAGTCCCCCCAAGTAGCTGGGATTACAGGCACCTGTCACCACACCCAGCTAAATTTTTTTGTATTTAGTAGAGATGGGGTTTCATCATGTTGGTCAGGCTGGTCTTGAACTCCTGACCTCAGGTGATCCACCCGCCTCAGCCTCCCAAAGTGTTGGGATTACAGGCGTGAGCCACCACGCCCATCCATGAATTGCAGTTTTAACGTCATGTTTACATGACTACACATGCACTTAGAAACACATAGAACTGTCCTCTTATGAGCAAGTTATCACGTGGATGGGTTGTTCATGGATTATTCTTTGAGGTGGGTGCAGCTGAAGTGACTAATGACCTCAGTAAGTTCATGTATTAGTTTGGTCTCACGCTGCTGTAAAGATACTACCCGAGACTGGGTAATTTGTAAACAAAAAAGAGGTCCAAGTAACTCACGGTTCAGCATGGCTGGGGAGACCTCAGGAAACTTGTAGCATGGCAGAAAGCGAAGGGGAAATAGGCACCTTCTCTTCTTCACAAGGCAGCAGGAGAGAGGAGAAAGAGAACAGGGGAAACTGCCAAACACTTTTAAAGCATCAGATCGCAATAGAACTCCCTCCATATCATCAGAACAGATCGAGGGAACCGCCCGCATGATCTAATCACCGCCTGCCAGGTCTCTTCTTTGACACGTGGGGATTACGGTGTGAGATGAGATTTGGGTGAGGATGCAGAGCCAAACCATATCAGTTCACATTCTAGTAACCTCAAATGGAGTCTGACCCTTCGTATCTTTTTCTTCTTTTACTGGAAGTCTTTTATAACTCAGTGATCTTAGGGATTCATTAAGGATAGTGAATGTTTGAGTATAAATAACTAAATTCCTATTTCCTAATAATTCTTTTTATTTCATGCTTTCTGAAAACATGGAAAAGGAATTAAGGGAATAAATAAGCATACACATGGATTTGAAATTGTGTTTATTTTCCAGTAAGCGTTAGTTTAAAAAAAAAAAAAGAATTGTACTGTTCATCTTCATCTTTTTGTCAAATAATATATACATTGGGATTGGCAGCAGTTAGCCAGTCTGTTTGTCAGATTTAGCCTTTCACATGTTTTAGTTAATATAGGGGATTGTTGGGATCTCGTACTTCCAAGGTATGTGGACTATATGTTGGTAATTGTAGAGCACTGGTTCTCAATCTTGGTGTCATGTTAGAATTACCTGGGATCTTTGAAAATACCCGGGGCCCCGGCCACATCCCAGAGCAGTTAAACCAGATTTTCTTGAGTGGAGTCCAGGCATCAGTACTGGGTTCCCTTCTCACCTTACTCCAGCGAGAGTGAAGTTTGAGAAGAAATCAGTACCACTGTTTACAAATAAAGTTTTATTGGAACACAGCCATGTCCATTCATTTTACAAATTGCTAGAGATTGTATGGCTTGCCTAAAATATACTTACTGTTTCACCATTTACAATAAAAAGTTTGCTGACCCCTGCTATAGACTCACGGTTAACATTTTTCAAACATTTTGAAAGGAAGGTTTGTGTAAACTTTCATAGTATGAAAAAAAAAAATTCCAGCATTTTGCAGAGCATTTAGGCTCAAATCCTATCACTTTTCTTGTACCCTGGGAAAATTGAAAAGCATTTGCCTTGAAGGACTGGCTTGAAGATATTGTCAAACCTGAAGTAGATGTGACAAACTCAGCACCCAGAGTAGAGAGGCTCCATTATTTATATTACGGCTTACGTCGGCACCTTGCTTCTAAATTCAGTATTCATTACTCGACTGTGTAATTGACTTAAGGAAGTCTATGGAGACAGAAATGGCTTTTCAATTCAAAGTGTGTTTGAATTTGTTTTTATTGCTGTGGCAGTTGTACATGGCAGCAGACCCCTGAAAAAAAAACTTTTAGTTCTGGGGAATTTTCTGTATAAAAATTTTAAAAAATGAAAATTAAAAATTGCTATTTACATATTTTCCCTCTTCCAGTTCAGCTGGAACCTGGATGGTTGTAAATAGCTGGTAAAAAAATTTTTAAGCCAGGGGCAGTGGCTCACGCTTGTAATCTCAGCACTTTGGGTTGCCGAGGCGGGCGGATCACTTGAGGCCAGGAATTCGAGACCAGCCAGGGCAACATGGCGAAACACCGTTTCTACTAAAAATATAAAAATTAGCTGGGAGTGGTGGTGCGTGTCTATAGAGTAGGCGTCTGTAGTCTAGCTACTCAGGAGGCTGAGGCAGGAGAATCGCTTGAACCCAGGAAGCAGAGGTTGCAGTGAGCCAAAATTGTGCCATTGCACTCCAGTCTGTGCAACAGAATGAGACTCTGTCTCAAAAAAAATTATTTTTAGAAGGTTTTCCTTTGGTCTTGGGCTGTGAGAGGTTACCAAGTATCAGAGGAAGGATCACTTATTCTAGTCCCTGTGCACCAGCAGTATCAGCATCTCCACCCCAGTCTTTTTTTTTATGAGACAGAGTCTCGCCGTATTGCCCAGGCTGGAGTGCAGTGGCGCAATCTCAGCTCACTGCAAGCTCTGCCTCCTGGTTCACACCATTCTCCTGCCTCAGCCTCCTGAGTAGCTGGGACTACAGGCACCTGCCACCATGCCCAGCTAATTTTTTGTATTTTTTTAAGTAGAGATGGGGTTGCACCGTGTTAGCCAGGATGGTCTCGATCTCCTGACCTGATGATCCGCCTGCCTCAGCCTCCCAAAGTGCTGGGATTACAGGCGTGAGTAACTGTGCCCGACCTCCACCCCAGTCTTAACTATACATCAGGACCTGCATTTTAACAGGACCCCCTGGCCATTCGTATGCACATTGAGAGATGCTGGGAATCATTGAAAGATGCTGCACTGTTCTAATTGATAACTGGGTATGTGTAGTAAATAGGTACCACGATTGTCCCTTTTCTCTTAAATGGTTTAATGGCTTCTTTTTTTATTTTTTTATTTTTATATTTTTATTATTTATTTTTTTATTTTTTAATTATTATTATT
>NW_016803417.1:4397901-4400350 GCF_001698545.2 Rhinopithecus bieti | reverse complement strand
GTCTCAATAGATGCAGAAAAGGCTTTTGACAAAATTCAACAGCCCTTCATGCTAAAAACGCTCAATAAATTCGGTATTGATGGAACGTACCTCAAAATAATAAGAGCTATTTATGACAAACCCACAGCTAATATCATACTGAATGGGCAAAAACTGGAAAAATTCCCTTTGAAAACTGGCACAAGACAGGGATGCCCTCTCTCACCACTCCTATTCAACATAGTGTTGGAAGTTCTGGCTAGGGCAATCAGGCAAGAGAAAGAAATCAAGGGTATTCAGTTAGGAAAAGAAGAAGTCAAATTGTCCCTGTTTGCAGATGACATGATTGTATATTTAGAAAACCCCATTGTCTCAGGCCAAAATCTCCTTAAGCTGATAAGCAACTTCAGCAAAGTCTCAGGATACACAATTAATGTGCAAAAATCACAAGCATTCTTATACACCAGTAACAGACACACAGAGAGCCAAATCAGGAATGAACTTCCATTCACAATTGCTTCAAAGACAATAAAATACCTAGGAATCCAACTTACAATGACTTCTTAATGGCTCTCCTGCCGTGTGGTCTTACTCATTAGGGGTAGCCAGTTTGTTCTTTTTTGCTATTTTCCAAGTATAGCTTCTTTAATCTTTTATTTAGTAAAAATGTAATGTAATGGTAGAAAGTGAAAACGGGGTGATTGGCCTGGAAGAGACACCATTTAATATACTTTAGAAAAACAAACCAGAAAGGACAAAGAGGATTTGCCCAGGCAAACTTCACTTGAGAGGAAATAATCACCTGTAATGGTGTCTTCTTTGCTTCTCCAGAAGAAGTAATCCACTCATGAGAACAGAGATTTGAGCTTGGGAGTAGCAGAGATCAAAAATAAATTCCTTGAGCTGCCTTTGCAAAGCATCAGGCAGAAATCAGGGACTTAGCTCTTTCTACCAAACAGCACCGTAATACCCAAAGTGCACTTAGGCCAGCGTTAGTTGGTGAATTGTCCGGAATCTAGATGTTCATAGAAAATGAGGAAGCCCAGTACCTAGTTTTACACTACGAGGCTCTGTCAAGTTAGTCCTATTTTCTTTTTCAAGTAGCACTTAAAATATTTGATTGAAAAACATGATTTTGAATTATTCTAGATTATTTTGAAATTATTCATATTTCTGAACAGAACTGGTTTATCTTGAACATTCCCTTAGATTGGATTTTGTTTAAAAGTGAGTACCATCTAAATTTAATTTTTTAAAAACTATATAAATAACTGGAGTCCAGCTCTGTTGTTGCCATAAAGATACGATCATGAGTTGGATGCTCAGTGTCTGTACCAGGATCTAGATGTGCATGGAAGTGGGTCTTACGCTATCAGAGTCATCAACCTGGCCTGGAAAGTGGAAATGGTGGGGGGCGCTTTCTAAGTCATCAGGTCATATCTTCTT
Source organism: Rhinopithecus bieti (assembly GCF_001698545.2). Taxonomy (NCBI): domain Eukaryota; kingdom Metazoa; phylum Chordata; class Mammalia; order Primates; family Cercopithecidae; genus Rhinopithecus; species Rhinopithecus bieti. Next base: position 4,398,925 of record NW_016803417.1, on the reverse strand, counting down.
AGCTTTGAATGAGAGTCAGGAAGCCACAGGGAATGAACTGCTTCTTATATAAAAGCTGTCTCATGGTCCTAAAGGCAGGGTCTGGTTGCCAGAAAAAAGTGAATGACTGCTGAGCTCATGTGCAGCTGCCACTGCTGCTGGAGGGGCGCTTGTGCCTCCTTACTGCCTTCCCAGTTTCGCTCTGCTTCATGTGTCCAGTTAGCAGAATCCAAATCGCCTCCAGAATTCAGATCTCAGACTCCTGTTCCTTGCTGCAGGGAACAGCACAGAAGGAGCTGGGAATAGACACTGAGTAACAGGATCCAGCATGGCATCGTGCTGATGTCCACAGCTTCCCATTACACATGGTTTGCGTGTTGTTTTACAATCTTTTTTTTTTTTTTTTTGGAGACAGAGTCTTGCTCTGTCGCCCAAGTTGGAGTGCAGTGGCGCTATCTTGACTTACTACAAGCTCCGCCTCCCGGGTTCATGCCATTCTCCTGCCTCAGCCTCATGAGTAGCTGGGACCACAGGCACCTGCCACCACACCCTGGCTAACACCACACCGTGTTAGCCAGGATGGTCTTGATCTCCTGACCTCGTGATCCACCCATCTTGGCCTCCCGAAGTGCTGGGATTACAGGTGTGAGCCACTGCACCCAGCCTACAGTCTTTTTAAATGGAATTCATATGAACTCTGTAAGGTAACCAAGATAAAATGCCAGTTTTACACATGAAGAAACACGGGAAGAGGTCTGATAACTTGCTCCCGTTCAAACAAATGTGTTAGTGTTACAGCAGATTGTGTTGTCTCCTAAGCAGCACTGTCCCCTCTCCACCACCCTGTTCTCTTTTACACTGGTTAATCGAGCACCAAATGACCAGAAGGAATTTCAGGGGTGCTTTAGAGGGGACCTTAAGATATAAAGGGCACCATTATAGTTCTAGGCCCAGTACATTGGAGGAGCATGTTCATGGCTGAGGCCACTTCCAACTTAAATAGACCATTCCCTTAATTTGCTTTTTTTTTTTTTTTTTTTTTTTT
>NW_016803417.1:4362938-4396963 GCF_001698545.2 Rhinopithecus bieti | reverse complement strand
TTTTTTTTTTTTTTTTTTTTTGAGACAGGATCTTGCTCTGTTGCCCAGGCTGGAGTGCAGTCGTGCAAGCAATCATGGCTCACTGCAGCCTCAAACTCCTGGGTTCAAGTGATCTTCCCACCTCAGCCTCCTGAGCTGAGATCTCACTTGTGCACTATCACACCCAGCCAATTTTTTGATCTTTATGTAGAAAAGAGGTTTCACTGTGTTGCCTTGGCTGGTCTGAACTCCTGGGCTCAAGTGATCCTCCCACACTGGCCTTCCAAGGTGTTGGGAATATAGGCATGAGCCACTGTGCCCAGCCTGTTACCTTATTTTAAAGAATTTTAGGTAATTATTGTACTAGTTGTGACATAACAATGTTGGTCTCAATGTATTTCTTCTTTTTTCTTAAGCAGATGAAGAACATGGAGAACCGCCATGCAATGAGCTCCCAGTACAGGATGCATTCTTACTATCCGCCTCCCTCTTACCTGGGCCAGAGCGTGCCCCAGTTCTTCACTTTCGAGGATGCTCCCTCTTACCCGGAAGCCAGGGCGAGCGGTAGGTATCTGGTCGTACAGACTGGATTTGGGGTTGGGAGAGGATGGCTATCCAGTACTGGGTCATTAGCTGTCTCTAATGGCTTAGCTGTTAGTAATTGTTGGAAAGTTTATTGCTGTGTGAAGCTTGGATAAGTATCCTTTAAGGAATTTAGTTATAAAATGACTTTGCTTTGCTTGATTCTTAATACCATGTTTTTTTTCTTTTCTGGATTCTTAGAGTGACAGGAGTAAGATGAGAGACTCCCCTTTGGAAGCTAAAAATGTACTTTATAGAGGATCAATATGAAATACAGGGGCACTTTAAATGTGGTTCAAGACCTGGTATTTTTTGTGAAGTGAGTATCTGTATATTGAAAACTCATTTCCCCAAGACTTTCATTTTAAAATTGAAGGCATATTCATCTTTTGGGGAAAATAACATAATAAAACATTTTGAATACAATAGATCTCAGAGTTTATGTAGTAGCAATGCAAATAACTCTGATATAATGGGTTTGAAATAAAAAATGACTGTTCAGTGAATCAAAGCACTTTGAAATACATAGTTCCTCAACTTCAATTTTAACATCCCCCAGCATTTTCACTGTGGTGAGAGGCAGGTCTTTACAGCTGCTGCGTTTCCAGATCCCATGTTTAAGTTCTTTATAGTTAAGTATCCTCTTTTTATGTAGGAAAGTGAGAAACATACACAATAGGCAGTAAGTGGAAATCAGGGCAGTAGTGAGTGTCTTGGAAGAGAAACCAATCTAGGAGAACTTACTCTGTACTAAGTAAATGGATATGTTCATTTTCTAAATAACTTGACTCTCTAGAGAACTTAGAGAATGAGAATCAGAACTATGCCTTGATTTCCAAATTCAGAGCCATAAAGTCTAAAATAGCTTGGCAAGGTATGCTTTATTTACCATATTAACATAAAATAAAGGACTTCTATTAATATGAAATATATGGGTCACGGGAGCCTATACAGTTTGAGCTGCAGAGATGTGGAAGCACACATTGTTGATTGAAGTTTCACTTGTATTACGAATTACTTTCTGTTGGGAGTGGACAAGCAGAACTTTGTTTTATAAGTATTCATACTGTATAATATGTGCCCATAGGTCCTTCTTTCATACTGCTTTTGAGTCTATGTATTTGTTTGTTTATAAGCTCCCTAAGAACAAACAACACATTTTCTATACCTTCTTACCTGCTGTGATGCCTTTTATTTGTTACTTGTTGGTTGAGTGAATGAATGAATCTGGTATTACTATTATTATTATTATTATTTTTTTTTTTTGAGGCGGAGTCTTGCTCTGTCGCCCAGGCTGGAGTACAGTGGGCGGATCTCTGCTCACTGCAAGCTCCACCTCCCGGGTTTACGCCATTCTCCTGCCTCAGCCTCCCGAGTAGCTGGGACTACAGGTGCCCACCACCTCGCCTGGCTAGTTTTTTTTTTTTTTGTAATTTTTTTAGTAGAGACAGGGTTTCACCGTGTTAGCCAGGATGGTCTCGATCTCCTGACCTCGTGATCCACCCGTCTCGGCCTCCCAAAGGAATCTGGTATTATTTTTAACCCAGCTTGCCCTGTAAGGGAGCACAAGCATGAAAGGTCAGAATCCTAACTGGCTTGTCTGATGGAGGCTCTGCACAATTTGGGGATGAAGCAGTTAAAGGAACATTTGTTTAAAGAATTAAGAATGAAACCCACTTTCAGGAAGAAATTGCCTGCGCTTCTTACTCCAGGAATAATGGAATATTTTTAGAAGCGTTGGCATTCCTGAGACAAAGGTGTAAATTCAGAGCAAGGCAGTAAGAGAAAAATATAAGAGGCAATTTATTAGAGCAGAGAGGAGTGAATTTGGAGAGGAGCAGTAGGCATTTGAATTTATGGCAGAAAAGGAAGCGACTCAGAAGGAAAGAGGTTACAGTCCAGGAAAGAAAAAGACCAGCTGTACCAGCGCTTGTAGGGAAAGAAGAATAGGTGAACACCACCTACAATTTCTTATAACTTTTTTCCGGCCATGTGTTTATTTGAAAGAGTAGTGTGTGAGGAGACCCCAGGCTTAAATTCCTGGTACCCCGCTAACCCACTAACAAGTAGGAGGCTCAAGCTTCAGAAAGGAGAGCCGGGAAGAACTACAGTAAAATCTCAGCACTATCTACTTTGGAATTATCTTCGAGAAGGAGTGTACAAATACGTAGAAAATCAAAATCCCAGCTAAGTTTTAAAAGAAGTGTGGCTTAATGTCTTCCAAATGTGAGCTATTTTGGGTTTTCTTAATATTGCATGCATTTTTACAAAGCAAGTGGGAAGGTAAAGGAAGTATTGTGTTTGGAAGTCAGTAAGGACACCTCAAAGATCATCTCACGGGACACTGGATCCTCAGTTTTATCAGCATTGACACAGTGGGGAGTTCTTTGAGAGCATGTTAGCCCTTCTGGGAGGCAGGGCTGAGGCTAGAGAGAGGAAATGATGGGTGGGGATGCGGACATCAGTATATTCATTTGTGAGATATTGGCAAAGGCTGGCTTATAACCAGTTACATTTAGCAGATCCATCAAGTTTAAGTTCCTTTGGTTGATTGTGTTAATACATAAGTTATTATTATTCTAAATAGGGATGTCTAAATAACTTGAAAGACAGTGTTTTCAGTAGGTTTAATGTCTTTAAAGGCTTATTCAGGTATAAATTTGCCCATTAAATCCATGTTTCTTCAGTTTCTTTAAAATAAATTTAAGCTTAGCTTCTCTATCATCTAAAAAAATGAGTCCAAGTTCAGTGTCTTCCTCTGGATTTGCTAAAGCTGGCAACATGAAAAAAATTGGATATTGGGCAGGGGTGGGGAGGAATTTTACAGGGAACGTTTCCTTTTGTCATGTTACTGCTTTTAATGCTTTTTTTTGTAAAAGGATAGGAGCCATTCCTTCTTCCCTTATCCTGAAAAATGTTAAGTGGGTAGATCAGAGAGATGGTGGAGTCAGATCATGCAGGTCTTTGTAAGCTATTGCAAACAATTAGACTTTTATTTCAAGTGAGATGGGGAGCCATAGGAGGGTTCAAGCACAGGTTGATTTGTCTGTCTTGTGCTTTTAAATGATCACCCTAAGGACTATTTTCTTATAGACTATAGGGATGCAAGGGTGGAAGCTGAGAGACCAGTTAGAAGGTGATGGCAGTAATTCTGGCAAAAGAAGATGGTGGCTGAGTGAGGGTGGGAGCATGGTGGTGATGATGGGTGGTCGCATTCTGGATATATTTTGAAGATAGAACCAACAAGATTTGCTGTTGGGCTTTGGATTGGACAGGAAGAGAGGAGCAAAGGATGTCTCCTTAATTTTTGACCTGACCAAATGGAAGATTGGAGTTTCCAATTACTGAGGTAAAGAAGAAGACTATGGGAGAAACAAGTTTGTGTGCATTACGAGTTTAACTTTGCATGTGTTAAGTTTGAGATGTCCATGAACCACCCAAGTGGATTGTTGATTAGGAGTTGGATGTGTGGAATCTGTGGTGGAGGGGAAATATCTCTGCTGGAGATGAAGATTTGGGGGTTCAGTGCATAGGTGTTATTTGAAGTCAATGTGATGAGATCATTTGGAGAGATGAATGCAGGTGTAGAAAAAGGGACAAGTACTGAGCCCTGCATGTCTCCAGTGTTTATGGCCTTGTAGATGAGGAGGACTAGCAAAGAAAAGAGGGAGGAGGAGCAGCCTGTGAGGCAGGAGGGAAACTGTGGGTGAGTGGTGCCTTAGAAGCCAAATGAAAGGATTTTAATGAGAGCCAAAGAGTGCTGATAGGTCAAATGAGATGAGGACTGGAATCGACCGTCGGCTCTTGCAAGTTGGAAGTGATCAATGAACTCCTTAGTGGCCACTTTGGTGGGAGGTGAGAACCAAAGCCTGCCTGCGTATTCAGGAGTGCATGGGAGAGAAGAACTGGGGCAGTGAATACAGGCAGCTCTTCAGGAGTTTTGCTGTAAGAGGAATAGTGGGATGGGGCATCAACCCATGGGGAAGTGAGTTCAAGGAAGGGCCTTGGCTCTTTCTTTAAAGAAGAGAGATTTTATAATAGGCTTGTATGCTGATGAGGTGATCCCAATAGAGGAAGAATTTGTGGATACACGGAGTGCGTGGGGTCACAATTGCTGTAGGGGTGACCCTGAGCAAGCCAGGTAGAGTGGGATCCAAGGGTCTGCAGAGTGGGGACCATGGTCTGATGTGGGTCTGGGGGTGCTTTGTTGCTTGTCTAAGAGGGGAGATGAGAAATAGAGAGGAAGCAAACTTCACAGCAATTTGATAGAGCGGTTTTGTCTGTTGAGTCTAATAAAATATTGGGGCTTATATTTTTTGTCTTTCATTTTTCTAGTAGCCCATTTTTTATTGAGGTAAAATCCACCTAACATGATAAACCATAATTAAAGTGTACAATTCAGTGGCATTTGGTACATTCACAGAGTTGGGCAACCATCACCTCTATCTGGTTCCAAGGCACTTTTATCACCCCAAAAGGAAACCCCCCATCTTCCCTCCTCCAGCCCCCTGGTAATCACTAATCAGCTTTCCGTCTCTATGGATTTGCCTATCCTGGAATGGAATCTCATATGTAGCCTTTTGTGTCTTGCTTCGCGTAACTTAAATGTTTTCCTGATTCAGCTACGCTGTCATATAGATGAGTATTTCATTCCTGTTTGTGGCTCAGTATCATTCCATAGTATGGATAGATAGATCACATTTTGTTTAGCCTTTCATCGGATATTGGGTTGTTTACACCTTTTGGCTAATATGAACAGTGCCGCTTTGAACGTTTGTGTACAAGTCTTTGTTTGAATGTCTGATTTCACTTCTTCTGGGTATATGCCTAGAAGTGGAATCGCTGGGTCCTATGGTAAGTCTGTATTTAATTTTTGAGGAACACGTTACTGTTTTTCACAGCAGCTGCATCGTTTTACATTCTTACCATAATATATGAGGGTTCCAATTTCTCCACATCCTTGCCAACACTTGTTTTCTATTTAAAAAAAATCGTTTCCAGCATGAGCAACATAGTGAGACCCCATCTCTACAAAAAAAATTAAAAAAAAATTAGCTGGGTTTGGTGGGACACACCTGTAGTTCTGACTGCTTGACTACTTGGGAGTGTGAGGCAGGAAGATCGCTGGAGCCCAGGGGTTTCAGGCTGCAGTGAGCTATGATCACACCATTGCACTCCAGCCTGGGTGACAGAGTGAGACCCTGAGACCCACACTGCATCCAGCACTGCATCACGACACAGCCCTCCAGCTTTGTAGCACAGGCAAGCGTCCAGGGGTGCAGTCATAGCTCACTACAGCCTCAACCTCCCAGGCTCAGGTGATCCTCCCACTTCAGCCTCCCGGGTAGCTAGGACTACAGGTGAGCACCACAATGCCCAGTAAATTTTTTTTTTTTTTTTTTTTGTGTAGAGACAGAGTTTTGCCATATTGCCCAGGCTGGTCTTGAACTCCTGGGCTCATGCGATCCTCCCACCTCAGCCTCCTAAAATGCTGGGATTATAGGTGTAAGCCACTGTACCTGGACAAGAAAAAAGTTTGGGGGGGCTCTAGTAATTCATTTTTATTGTATTTTGCCAAAGTACCAGACCACGGTGGGTTGGAAACTGGAAAAACAAAAAAATTAAAGCAGGCCCCTCCCCCTCCATAGACAGTTTGAAGGTCACTTGTCTAGTGCCCACATGGAAGGTTGGCTTATCTGAGTGTGGCCGCTTCATTGTAACAGATGCAAGCTGTTCGGGAAGTGATGGTGGGAACAGCTTTGAAATGATGCTTCCCCAACTGGGGATGAAGAGACATCTCTGCAGCAGCCCCTCTGTTTTAACAGACACACCTCTGTCTAGAGGTGGGTGGCACTGCACATCTGAGAACAGACATCATTCTCTGCATGTTGAATTCTTGAGTATAAGTTGCTGGAGTACATGGTTGGCCAACACCTGCAATAAGGTTTAGGTTTCAGATGGTGAAGGTAATACACTTAGATATGTTTGTCTATTTATTTTGTGATCTTGGTTTAAAAGTTAGAAATGGTGCCTTATTTCCAGGAGAATGGCTTGAACCCGGGAGGCGGAGCTTGCAGTGAGCTGAGATCGCACCACTGCACTCCAGCGTGAGAGACAGAGCAAGACTTCGTCTCAAAAAAAAAAAAAAAAAAAAAAAAAAAATGGTGCCTTATTTCTTTTGGTTCCGACTCAGAGTGGCAGCCTCCCGTGCAACCTCAGCCTTCCTTCACATCCAAGCTGCACTCTTTTCAGGAGAAAGAAACATTTGAGGTGCTTCTTACAGATCATGGAGTGTTCATCTATTACTCATGTAACACATAGAGGCTGCCAGCAGCTCCATGAAGCAAGTGCAGAGCATCTACATTTTACCCAAAGGTCAGATGGCCACCGGCAGTGATGGGCTCCATGGAGGAAGGCTTCATGCTCCTCTGTGATGAGTGAGCAGCTTGCAGTAGCCTCTCTGCTCCCAAATACGACTCTTCGAATCCATTTGTCATTAACAATGCCGTGGACCAGGGAGTCTAGCAGTACCTGATTTCACTGATAACCATAGGCCTGTCCTTCATAATGACCAGGACTGCATGCAAAATGGGTAGCTTGCACCTCAGGGAGTGGACTTGCTTAATGCTGCACATCAGAGTTGGACTTTTAGGAAAAGGTCATCTGGCTGCACCTCCCCAGTTTGCGGGTGAGAACACTGAGGTTCTTCCCTCTGTTGGGAGCACCCTCAGATCTACTTGCTCTTGATCCAGAATGCCAAAGGTGCCCTTTATGTGAGGTGAGGCGACATTCTGTGACAAGTGGCCATGTGGGGTGGTAGAGAATTCTGTATGTGGAATCTGAATGGGACCCATGACTTAGCAGGTTATGTGGCAGTACCAGATGCTTCCCTGAGAGCCTCGGTTTCCCTACCTGCTGAGAGAGTGTGAGGATATTGGCTCTGTGGAGGCCGCGCCAGTATTGTGAGGATGAAATGGTGTCTGATGTGCAAACAAGCTCAGTAATCACAAAATACAGGTAAAAGATGGCAGGTGTTATCATGACTTTCCCCAGTTTTTCCTGCGAGGGCTAAGTGGGCATTTCACATAGCTCTTCTTGTAAGGGAAAATGATGTTTTCGAAATGTTGTAGAGTTTGGCTCTGGTATGAAGGACAGTGGGGCAAGGACTCGGAGGGCTGTGTTTGTTGTGTGTGCATCCTGCCCTGAGCTGTATTTCTCAGCCAGTAGGAGAGAAAAACATCAGCCCTTGTCTTTCTCTGCTTTAAGGAAAGCTGACTGTTTTATGCAACGTTTAGAAAATGTTGAGTTTAATTTAAACTTGACACTTTAGAAATGACTTATTATTTGCTAAATTTCAAAGAAAAGAGCACTTTGTAGGTAAATCTATTTTCCTTATGTGACCATTTTGTTCTCAGCTTTAACTTGGAACAGAGAAGTAAGTGGGGCTTTCAGTGGCAACAAGGCCAGTGAATGGAAGGGCGTCGGAGCTATCCCAGGAGACGAGGTCTTGCTCAGGTCCCCAGCTCTGGAGCCAGTAATAAAATGATCAGCCTCTCTCTCTTTCTTTTTTTTTTTTTTTTTTTTTTTACATAGAGTCTGGCTCTGTCTGCCAGGCTGGAGTGCAATGGCATGATCTCGGCTCACTGCAACCTCTGCTTCCCAGGTTCAAGCAATTCTCCTACCTCAGCCTCCTGAGTAGCTGGGATTACAGGTGTGCACCACCACACTCAGCTAACTTTTGTATTTTTAGTAGAGACGGGGTTTCTCCATGTCGGCCAGGCTAGTCTCGAACTCCTGACCTCAAGTGATCTGCCCGCCTCAACCTCCCACAGTGCTGGGATTACAGACGTGAGCTTCTGCGCCTGGCCTGATCAATCCCTTAGAGCTTCAGTTACATCTGAAAAGTGGAAAACAATAATAACAGATGTATCTACTTTTATATATATGGATCACATAAGGAATTATGTAAAAGTATGGCAGAATCTGTCAACTCTCCTATTCTTGTTATGTAGATCTTTTACCATGGCTTATGTATCTTTCTATTTCAGCAGGTGCCTGGCAGTGGGCTGTACAAATGAAAATGATTACTGTCATTAAGGAGGCCTAAACATATGTGTATCATGATTCTTGAAATTAGCTAGACATCATGGTCTGCAGAGTGAGGAAGATGGAGCATACTAATTTTAAGCAGATAATAAACATTTGGAAATGGCAGCTTTAAAGATGTATTTTTAATATATTACACTTATGATATGTTTGCCAAGTAAAACACACCGGTGCTTTACAGGGAATGTGAAGAACACCAGCAGGTCCCTTTATGCCTAAAGGATAGTACAGAAGCAAGCTGACATGCTGTTGGATGAGGACAAGCAGATTTCTGTCTTTCCTTCAAATCTTTCTCTTTCTCCATACAAAGAGCACCCCACAAGGCAAACTGTGGGCAAGATTGAGAGCAACGTGTCCTCTGTGTAAAGCACCGCCATTTGACAAGACCTCCTCCAGGCTGTAGTCTGGAAATAGCAGGCACTTCCCAGGGGCCTACCTCAGGGAGGTCAGACTCACTCATGTAAGGATAAGGTCCATTCACTGCAGCACGTTAGCAAGAATTATCAGGGTGTGTGCGCACACGGAGGGTCAGCTTTGTACTCCTCCAGGTGCCTGCCATTGTGCAGTGTTCTCAGATGACTCCCGGGATGGTTTGTCGTTTCTTAAATGAGTAAGAAACCAACTGTGGAATCTTTTCTGTTCATTCCTCATCTACCTGGAGTTGGGTATTCCAGTGAGGCATTCAGTGAAATAAATCAGACACCAACAAACATGGGGTACTGTCCCCAGGCCACAGACATCTTGGATTTATGCCATGTAGAATCTTCCCTTTGGAAAACTTGAATTTTAGGGACTTAGTTCTTTATATGCAACTGGTGTTTTGATTAAGAATGCAGCCTCGCTGGAGGGTCAGAGGTGCTTATTCCGTATTCACACTTAACAGAGGGTGGGTGTGCAGGCAGAGTGCCGTGACTTCCTCTAAGCCTTGTTGCTAGTGTTTAAGAGGAGGAGCCAACCTACGAACTCAGATCCTGAATCACTTTCCTGGGCGCTCTTTCGTCTAGTATATCCTGTGTTTTTCTGTTCATTTCCTTCCTTTTCTTTTTCTTCCCTTACAAACACATGTCCAGCTCCTCCAGTGTCTGTAAGACAATGTCTGACCACTCTGTGTGTAACTCATTTAATTCTCTGAATAATGCTATTATCCCCATTTTACAGATGAGGATATTGAAGCATAGAGACAATGCCTGTTAGGTAGGGGAGAGGAGGGGTCCTGTTCCTGTGTGGCACATGGAGGAACTGAAACTCAGTGATGATGCCGTTTATCTAAGGCCTCACTGGGCTACAGTCTAGCACCCTCCTGTCTTAAGTATTTTCAAGGAAATGGGCTGTGACTGGGGTTGAGAATGCACTTGAGAATATTCTATTTGCAGGGACTAAAGGCGTGGATGCAATTTCTTTAGCTGTAATGATGAAATTCCAAAACCTGCTCTGTTAGCACATGCCTTATGCAGAAATGCCCCATCTGGGGTGTCTTTCAGTAGCACGTTTGTGTCATAGTTAAAAACTCAAAAGCAAACTTAAACCCTTCGGCATATCAGGTGTGGTATTTCTCTTTACATGGCTATTCCCAAAGCTCAGTACAGACTTTAAGATACCTTTATAAGCACAGTAAAGTCACTTTTAATTTTGTGGTTATATTTGAATTTTCCTTTTATTTAATAAGAGAGAGTCAAGTGGAAGGGTTGATATTTGATAAGGGCAGAAATCACAAAATTAAATGACTAGTGATTAGCTTTGAAATCATAAGTGCAAGTAGAAACACAATGAACTACTTTCAAAAATATTTATTCTCTTTTTTCCCTGTGGGCATCAGCTGTTAAGTGATGACATATTCTACTTGTTATTTTATTGTTAAATTACTGTGACTAAGAGGCCTGGCAGTTTTCCTCAGGTAATTTTTGAGGAAGAGGGTATTTAATCTTCATCTAGTCTGTCAGTAGCTTATCATGAGGTTGTTTAATTTATTCTTTAAAAAGCTATGATTCAGTACACAGAGCAACATACAGCAGAGGTTGAGTGTGTGGGCTAACAACTTGATGCCTTACCTGAGACTTCTCTCGCGCGGAGAGTGAAGAGGGGGTCTGGAAGGGAGTATCGGTGAGGAGAGGGAGGGGAGGGAGGGAGAGAGAGAGAGAGAGAGAGGAAAACATATGTTTTGAAACATATGTTTTCAATGCTGATGTTATCTTCATGGGATTCAGGTGTGACAGTGAGTTCCCTCCCTGCCTGCTCAGTAGCGGGACCCAACTCTCTTGTGGGCACATCACAGATCAAGTTGGCCAGTTTCTGTTACTCATTTAGGGACCATTTGTATTTAAACATCCTGGAGAACTGGCGTGTGTCTGTTGGGCCCTCCTTGGATGTGACAGTAGCCAGTTGGGTTAGAGCTTCCAGCACCATCACTCATAAGACTTCCTCATTTGAATCTGACCTGAATCCACAGGGCCCTAGCGATTTTTTTCAGGGATGGTGTGGAGTACTTCTGGAGTTTATTTTCCCTGCTTGCCTCTTCAGCGGCACGGCCCAGGCCAAGTACAACTTGAATAACCTTCAGGAAAGCTGTGCTGTCCTTCTGTCGGCGGCTGTCTTTGAAAATTGCCTCCAGAGTTAGTGAGCAGGAACAGTTAAGATTTACAAACAATGATGAAGCTTGTCATGCATCTTTCACCATTCATCATCCAGGTGCCGTGCCTGGGCGGTGAAGTGTTCTTCATAAAAACCAGCTCAGTGTGAAATACACCTCGCTGCAATGTTTACTGCTTTGAAGCTCGTCAGCGGCCCTTTATAGTAAATCCAGATTGCGATGTGACATTACAGTATATCATTGCCCGGCGCGGTGGGGTTTACACTAGGAATGAGTGCAGTGCACACCAGATGAGGTGTCCAAATTGAGTTATGTCAGAATTTGGCTGTTATATGGGGATAGCTTTTGTTTTCTGAACACTGAAAGTTAGCTTTATATGTATTTATATTTATATATAGGCATATACTTCCCATCTTGCCCATATACACAGGGTATACAATAGATGCTGAGGTCAGGTTCCAAATGTGCTTCCTGGTATAAAGAATGGTGACCAGATTTTATGTACCTTCCAAACTGTTGTCCATTGAAATTGGCGTAAATGGAATCTTCGGGGGGAACTAGAGTAGATGGCTATTTCAGTTTAGAAGCAGCTTTGATTTTGCTGTGTGTGAAGCGATCATATTTGCCATTGTTTCTTATGAAAACTTGGAACACTTTTTCCTGGGAGTATTGTGGTACACTGGAATGCCCCTTTGATAGGAGGGCAAAGAGGAGAAACCCATCCAACTGTTGCCACCCATTGTGGAGCATCTTGCCTGTCTTGTTGAGCACATCTGCTTGGGGAGGTCTGTGAAGTCAGTGGTTTCTTTATTAATTTTTTTAGTGGGTGTCAAAATCCTAGTGCTGCCTAGTGTTATACTGAAAGATGCTGCTTCCAAGAGATTGATGGTGTTTTAGCTTAAATCTGCAAAATAAAAGAGCACACTGAATTTATTGCATGATCAGGTTTATTTACATTCACGCTGAAAATGCCGATATTAAAAATGAGCTCCATAAAAAAGTAATATTCAGAGACAACAGCCAGCTCTGCAGTCCCATAATCATCTGCTTAACACACATATTTTTAAATTCTCTGTTAAGTGTAGCAGGATTGTTAGGAGAATAATTTTGTGGTCTTTAAACACCTGGCTCTACATTGAATCCAGTATCTCTCCCCCTTGTATACTTGCATAAAATCTGGGTTAGGGATTTCCTCACTTGAAATGCAGAGGTTAACATATCCTTCCCAGCCATACCTTTTGCCTCTTAGTTGCAGTGTCTTCTTACTAGAGATGATTAACCTGAGCCAGGTTTGAGCTTCCTGAAGCAGCAAAGGAAACAATCACAGGCGTATGGCACTTGACCTCTAGGGGCAGTAGAGGAGCCAGAAGCTTTCCATTGGCATTGACTCCTGGAGAAGGAGAGACTGTCCCCAAATCAGCCCAGTAGTTTGTTTTTGCCAGGGTGGTCGGCCCAACACGTGCAATCACTTTATTAAGATTTAGCGATAAAATATAGGACACTCAGTTAAATTTAAGTTTAACATGTACAACAACAAATGTTTAGTATAAGCATGTTATATGAATATTTTATTATACTAAGAATTGTTTCTGAAATTTAAATTTTATTTATTTATTTATATTTATTTATTTATTTTTGGAGACAGAGTCTCTGTCACCCTGGCTGGAGTGCAGTGGTGTGATCTTGGTTCACTGCAACCTCCACCTCCACCACCCAGGTTCAAGAGATTCTTGTGCCTCACCCTCCTGAGTAACTGGGACTACAGGCGCACGCTACCAAGCCTGGCTAATTTTTTGTATTTTTAGTACAGATGGGGTTTCGCTATGTTGGCCAGGCTGGTCTCAAACTCCTGATCTCAAGTGATCTACCTGCCTCACCCTCCTAAAGTGTTAGGATTACAGGCATGAGTCACCATGCCCAGCCTAAATTTAATTCAGCATCCTGTATTTTTATTTGCTAAATCTGACAACCTCATACTTCATCTGTGTCTTCTCTGAAACACCCTGGGATAGAAGGCAAAAATGGAAAGTCCACAAAGGAGCGCAGTACCTTCTCTAAGCATGTTCAGCAATTCTAAGGGTGGTTTCAGCTTTTTTCTTTTTTTGAGATGAGGATCTCACTATGTTGCCCAGGCTGGACTCAAGCTCCTAGGCTCAAGTGATCCTCCTGCCTCAGCCTCCAGAGTATCATTTTTATTTCTACAAAAATAGTACAAGAGAGCAATGCTAATCATGCTTGGAAAGGTCTTATTTCGGTTGATGTTGTTTAGTAATTTTTTGGTGACAAGTTTCTGGATTGTAGTTTATCCTTGAACATGTTAACATATTATTTCTTCTTCTGTTTGGGTGATACATAGGTCCAGAAAGGTCAAAAGAATTTCCTTTCCTTTTCCTTTCCCTTTTTTGTTTTTTGACGGAGTCTCGCTCTGTCACCCAGGCTGGAGTGCAGTGGCATGATCTTGGCTCATTGCAAGCTCCGCTTCCCGGGCTCAAACCATTCTCCTGCCTCAGCCTCCTGAGTAGCTGGGACTACGGGTGACCGCCACCACGCCCGGCTAATTTTTTTTTTTGTATTTTTAGTAGAGACGGGGTTTCACTGTATTAGCCAGGATGATCTCGATCTCCTGACCTCTCGGCCTCCCAAAGTGCTGGGATTACAGGCATGAGCCACCGCGCCCGGCCTATTATTTCTTACTTTCTATTTTATAGGCTAGACACATTGGTATGTGGTAAATGAAAGTTAATCCACTGCTGTTCAGAATGAAAATGGAAATTTATACTTTTCATGCATTTTGTTCCGTTGTCCCCTTGGTTGTGCCAGGCCAAACGGTGACTCTTAAAGCTCTTCTGCAGGGCCAGTTCCTCAGTATCTCTTTCTTTAAATCCCCCCGGGATGTAAACTGATGGCTCCATCAGTAAACAAGTGAGAAATTCATTGAGTGCCAGTTAGTGTCTGGGCCTCGCATAATGCTCTGGGAGCTGAACCATGAGAGAAGGCGTGGCTGCAGTGATAGCGAAAGGTCAGCAGTCTTAGGGACACCTCCCTTCCCTTCCTATCTGCAGAACAGCCTTGCCTCTGTGCCTCTGTAGGGTGTGGGATGGAGTAGCTGTGTGCCTAGCCGTCTTGACCTTATTCAAGACCTGGTTGAAGTCTTCCTCGTAAACCAAGAGGGTGTTTTCTTCTCAAGTTAGAGAAACCAGGATTACAGTCAGATTCTCGATAAATGCTCCAAATATGGAACCTTTTCCAGGCATGCTTCACCTTTGTTATCACATAGCTGTAGAGGTAGAATGGAGCTTGATTGTTTTATTTGTTTTTTAGAGACAGGGTCTCTGTCTGTTACCCAGGCCAGAGTGCAGTGGCGTGATAATAGCTCACTGTAGCCTTGCACTCCTTGGCTCAAGTGATGCTCCTGCCTCAGCCTCTCAACTAGATAGGACTGCAGGTGCGCAGCACCACACCTGGCTATTTTTTTATTTAAAAAATTTTTTTGTAGACACAGGTTCTTGCTATGTTGCCTAGGCTGGTCTTAAACTCTGGGCCTCAAGTGGCCCTCCTGTTTTCAGCCTCGCAAAGCACTGGGATTACAGGCATAAGCCATTGTGCCCAGCCCTGTTTATTTGTTTGTTTGTTTTTATAATGGCTTTATTAAAATATAATTCACATATCATAAAATTAGTCATTTTAAAATGTATAATTCAGTGGATTTTAGTATACTAACAAAGCTATGGAACCATCACCGCTATCTAATTCCAGAACATTTCCATCATCCCCAAAACAATCCCCATATCACTCCCATTTCTACCTCCCTCCCAGCCCCTGCCAAAATACTAGTTTACTTTCTGTCTCTATGAATTTGCCTATTCTGGACTTTTTGTATAAATGGGATCATAGACTATGTGGTCTTTTGTGTCTGACTTCTTTCATTTAGCATAATATTTTCTGGGTTTGTCCATGTTGTAGCCTGTATCAGAGCTTCACTTCTTTTTGTAGTCAAGTAACACTCCATTATATGGAGGGACTTGGTTTATTTTTAGTTCAAAAACTATTACAGGACCAAGAAAGACTATTAAACCACAAGATTTTCAAAGTGAAATATCTGTTCTGTCTCATTTCATTAAGTCTCCAGTTCTTTGAATTCAGCATACGAATGTAATGAGTAGAACCTCCTCTATGCAGTGAGAGGAATGTGGTGCATATGGACATTGAGCAGTCCAGGCCGTGTTATTTTCCCGTTTTATGCTAATACTATTTCAATTAGTCTGGTCAGGCCGCCGTAACAAAAAGGCACAGACTAGGTGGCCCCAACAACAGAAATTTATTTTCTCACAGTCTGGAGGCTGGAATTCCAAGATCAAGGTGCAGTCAAGAGTTGCTTTCCGGTAAGGCTTCTCTCCTGGGTTGTAGACTGCTGTCGTATGTCCTCACATGGCTTTTCCTGTGTGTGTGTGGAGACAGACACACACAGAGAGAGAATGGAATGTGAACTCTGGTCTCTTTTCTTCTTATAAGGACAGTAGTCTTAGAGAGTATGACCTCATTTAACCCCAGTTGTCTCCCTAAAGGCCCTGTCTCCAAATACAGTCACATTGGGAGCTAGGCTTCAGTAGTTTTGGCAGGGAGACTACGTTCGGTCACTAATACTATTGAAGGGTTTTATGTCTCTAAATGTCTCTTCTTGATGAGATTTGGTGGGTCAGTGTGTGTAAAATGAATGGAGTATGTTGTATGTTTTCATGTCTTACTGCCTCAATTCTGGTCTTTGCTGATCACTTACCTTCCTAACTCTCCAGCACAGAGACCCCAGCCCACATCAGGTCCTCATCTGCAGATTGCATCCCTAGAGGCAGCGGTGGCTCTCAGAGATGGAGAACGCAGTGGTTACTGACACCCCACTCACAGGAACCCTTTTCCAGGTTGTTGCTCTTCTTTTCCTCATTTAACTCCCTAGAATATCATTTCATTTCATTTCATTCTACCTCTGAATTTCAGAAAATTTCTAACCCATGCCATCTTTGCCTTTTAAGAAGTGCTCTGCATAACCTTAAACAATTTAACTCTGATGTACTGCTGAAGTGAGAGACTTTGCCAGTTTTTCTGGCAGATCCGGCAGAATTTGGGCCTCCACACGCAGGGACGTGAATGAGCGAGCAGTGTGTCATTTCTTGATGTTATAATGAGCCAATGCAATGGTAACTTCAGAGTAAACTGATCATGGCTAACATTCATGAACTAATGTCTGTATAGACCATCCAAATATGAAAAATAATCTTTTACTCTTGAAAGCACTTTGACATAGATCGTTTTGTTCAGTCCTAACAACAATCTTATTAGGTAATGAGAGGTTTTTCCCTTTTGACACAAACTGGGTGTCCTACAATTCAATTCAATTCTGACACTAACTTTCTGAAGTTGGCCCAGATGTCACAGGTTAAGGGCTCAGTGCCACAAAACTGCCCCCATTTTAGGCTCCACCTGAAAATGGGGTGCCCAGGCTATCCACATTTCTACCCAGCTGACTACAAATTAGGGGTTCCTACAGTCCCCTTTTAGTCCAATAATTCTCTGTATGACTCAGAACTCAGAAAGTGCTTTACTTACTCTTAGCAGTTTTTTAAATAAAGGATACAACTCAGGAGCAGCCAAATGGAAGACGTGCGTAGGGCAGGGTATCTCCTTACCCTTTGAGAGTTCCAAGCTTTTATTATTTTTTTATTTTTTAAATGTTTTTTGAGACGGGTTTTGCTCTTGTCACCCAGGCTTGAGTGCAATGGTGTGATCTCGGCCCACTGCAACCTCCGTCTCCCAGGTTTAAGCGATTCTCCTGCCTCAGCCTCCCGAGTAGCTGGGATTACGGGTGCACACCACCATGCCCAGCAAATTTTTGTATTTTTAGTAGAGATGGAGTTTCACCATGTTGGCCAGGCTGGTCTTGAACTCCTGACCTCAGGTGATCAATCCACCCTCGTCGGCCTCCCAAAGTGCTGGGATTACAAGTGTGAGCCACCGCGACCGGGCGAGAGCTCCAAGCTTTTAATCAAGGCTTAGGGTCTTTCAGGCGACCAGCCCCCATCCTGAAGTTATCTAGTTGCCTGCCGCCAAGTCACCTTATTAGAACAAAAGAGGCTTCTGACATCCTTATCACTCAGGAAATTCCAAGGGTTTTAGGAACTCTGTGCCAGGAACCAAGGACAAAGACCAAATATGTTTCTGTGATACCATAGGTAGGTAGAGCAAAAATCACTGACCCTATTTTATCCGTAAGCCGATGGCTGAATAGAGAGAATGGGTAACACAGCCAGGAGTGGAGCAGGGTGACCTTATCTCTCCTGACCTGGTTTCTTCCCGGGACACTTTTCACCCTCAAGCTGTCAAACCAGCGTTGAAACCCTTGTTTTCAGCCTAATGTCGTAGACCTGCACCATCCAGTACAGCAGCTACCAGCACATAGGGTTATTTCAATTTTAATTGCAATGGAAAATGCAATTCCTCTGTCACACCAGGCCCATTTCAGGTGCTCTGTGGCTACAAGAGGCTAGTTCAGTCGTATTGGATAGTGCAGAAACAAAATATTTACATCATCATAGGCAGTTCTATTTGGCAACTTTTCGGGTCTTTTACAGTGACAGGAAAGGACAATGCAGGGTTTAAACCTGAGAAAACAAGTCCCATATGGTCACAAACATCATTTAAAGGTCTTGACTTTTGTGGGAACATCAGCCCTTATTCTAATATCATGTGGGTTTGAGGAGCTGTTACCGACAGACTTGTTGAGTGACTGCTGACAGAATTAGTTGATCCTTGGACCTAACCTGTGATGCACACTTAAAAAAAAAAAAAAAATGGATGATGTAAGTGAGTAACTCAGCTAGAACTTGGTTGATCTCAGTCTAAGAATAGTACTTGCCCAGAGTGGAAAACTTGTCTTATGGCCTTGGAGCAGCATGTGAGCCTTGGAGACTCGGCAAGGATGCTTTCATTAAAAGCAAAAGTGAGGATGTAGCATTCATCCCTTATCAGATAGAAGATGTGTACATATTTTCCCCCATTTCGTGAGTTGCCTCTTCACTCTGTTGATAGTGACCTTTGATGCATACGTATTTTAAATTTTTGATGAAGTCCAGTTTGTCTTGTTTCTTCATCTGTTGCCTGTGCTTTTGGTGTTATATTTAAGAAATCAGAGCTGGGTGTGGTGGCATGCACCTGTAGTCCTAGCTATTCAGGAGGCTGAGGCAGGAGGATCACTTGAGCCCCAGGAGTTTGAGGCTGCAGTGAGCTGTAATCACACCAACGCTCTCCAGCTTGGGCAAAAGATTGAGACCTTGTCTCAAAAATTAAAAAATTTAAAAATTTTCAAAAGAGAAATCATTGCCAAATCCAGTGTCACATTGTCTTCTAAGCATTTGATAGTTTTAGCTGTTAGGTTTAATCCAGGTCTTTGATCCATTTTGAGTTAATTTTTGTATGCGGTGTAAGGGAAGAGTCCAGCTTCATTCTTTTGCGCGTGAATATCCAGTTTTTCCCAGCGCTATTCGTTAAACACTCTCCTTTCCGCCATTAAATGGTCTTGGTGCCAAGAGGACAAAGTGGCAAAAGAGGAAAGTTTTGACACTTTCAAGTGACAGTGGCCCTTTTCTGTGAGCATCAGAGAACACCAGACATTGAATGTTGAGTCTTAAGCACAAGCCTATAAAATTGGCAGTTGTTGACACACCTGGATCTCTCTGGTGAGTATTTTCTAGGTTATCTTACTTTGGTTTGTTTCTCCCAGCTGTCTCAACTATATCTTTCCTACAGTTCTGAAATAAAGGCGTATAGGTTAACCAGGGAAGGGAATCCTCCAAAATAAGGACTTACAATAGAAGCAGTGAAAACAGTAGTGCATTTAAAGACTGTGGGTGATTTTCAATTTTTCTAGTTCTAAGTGACTAGCGTTTTCTAATTGAAAGTGACTAATGGTAATTTTTTAAATACCCAGGTTTTTTTTTTTCTTTTTTAATTTGTTATAGGGTACATGTGCACAACGTGCAGGTTTGTTACGTATGTATACATGTGCCATGTTGGTGTGCTGCACCCATTAACTCGTCATTTATATTAGGTATATCTCCTAATGCTATCCCTCCCCCAGCCCCCCACCCCTGAACAGGCCCTGGTGCATCATGTTCCCCACCCTGTGTCCAAGTGTTCTCATTGTTCAATTCCCACCTGTGAGTGAGAATATGCAGTGTTTGGTTTTCTGCCCTTGTGATAGTTTGCTGAGAATGATGGTTTCCAGCTTCATCCATGTCCCTACAAAGGACATGAACTCATCTTTTTTTATGGCTGCATAGTATTCCATAGTGTATATGTGCCACATTTTCTTACNAATTTTTTAAATACCCAGGTTTTTTTTTTTCTTTTTTAATTTGTTATAGGGTACATGTGCACAACGTGCAGGTTTGTTACGTATGTATACATGTGCCATGTTGGTGTGCTGCACCCATTAACTCGTCATTTATATTAGGTATATCTCCTAATGCTATCCCTCCCCCAGCCCCCCACCCCTGAACAGGCCCTGGTGCATCATGTTCCCCACCCTGTGTCCAAGTGTTCTCATTGTTCAATTCCCACCTGTGAGTGAGAATATGCAGTGTTTGGTTTTCTGCCCTTGTGATAGTTTGCTGAGAATGATGGTTTCCAGCTTCATCCATGTCCCTACAAAGGACATGAACTCATCTTTTTTTATGGCTGCATAGTATTCCATAGTGTATATGTGCCACATTTTCTTACTCCAGTCTATCATTGATGAATATTTGGGTTGGTTCCAAGTCTTTGCTATTGTGAATAGTGCCGCAGTAAACATATGTGTGCGTGTGTCTTTATAGCAGCATGATTTATAATCCTTTGGGTGAAATACCCAGTTTTTAAGGGTCATCTGTAACTGCTTATATATAAAAGATGGTAAGCTCCAGTGGAAAAGCCCCTATATCCTCTGGTGTCCTATAGGAATATTCCTAAAGAAACAGACTATCAGACCTAAGAGCAGATAGGCAAAGGAGGGGCAGATGGATAATGCCTGGCTGGTTGCAGCCTGAAATTGTCAATTACCTCTTAATGTTTACAGAAGTGAAAAGTCAATGTGAAGTTGTTTTAATTTGACACACTCTTGGGTTGAGAGAGTGTAATTGCTGGAGGGGACAGTTAAGTGGCTCTGCTCCTTGTCAGCCTGTCTGGGTCTGACTCCGGTGCTAAACACTTTTCTGATGAGCGATAGATTGGGTTAAGTACTGGCGTAATTGCTTGCTTCCGCATACCAGTCTCGCAATGCCTTGTACTACATTTCTATCAGCACTTGCCTGAGGCTGTGAGGGTTTATGCTGCAAAGAGAGTCCGTATGTTCATTTTCATGAATCAATGTCGGGTTTTGAAAAGCAGTTGTTACAGCACTAAGTGGACTGTAATAAATTACACCCCCTCCAGACCCGTTGGAGTAAATCAGAACTGTTTATATCCATCCAAGTGGTCTTTTGAGTATAAATGACTTTTTTGTTTACTTATCAAACCAAATGTTTGTCTCCAGGAAGTGGAGGCAGATGATTTGTTCATTTTTTAATCCTGTGAATAGCACTTCACTGCTGTGAAACCAGAGAGGAAATTCTGTATATTGTTAGGTGGAAAAGTGCCACCTATCCCCACCCTCCTGTAAGTGAAATATCCCAAAGTCGTTTTCAAGGCTGGAGACACTTTATTGTAATTGTACAACTCTGGGTAGCAGCCTGTCTCTAACCACTGCTTCGTATGTGGCAACGATGCACAGAACTCAGAAAAGCATGGTTTCTTGTCTCAGTCATTTCTATGAGAAGAAAGTGAATTTTGGAAAATATATTTCTCTCTCTTTGGATTGCTTGTCTCCACTTCTTTATGAAGGATGTGTGTTGCTTGATATTTATTTACTGGGAGTCAAGAGAGAACTGTTGAAATGTATGCATTCCTTTTGCAAATTAGACTTATCAGAAGTCTGCCCCTTCTTGGTAGGACATAGATGCTGCATTTGATTGTAGTAGCTCTATGGTTATGAAATACCAGTTTCATATTTATACCAGATGAAAGAACTATCTCCTGGCTTTCTTTTTCGCTTTTGTGATGGGCCATTGTCTTCTTCCACTTAACATTTCCTGTGAGGTTATTAGGCTATATTAATAATACCTTCTTCAGGCCAGGTGTGGTGGCTCATGCCTATAATCCTAGCACTTTGGGAGGCTGAGGCAGGTGGATCACCTGAGGTCAGGAGCTCCAGACCAGCCTGACCAACATGGCAAAACCCCGTTTCTGCTAAAAATACAAAAAAAAATTAGCCGGGTTTGGTGGCAGGCGCCTGCAATCCCAGCTACTCCGGAGGCTGAGTCAGGAGAATTGCTTGAATCTGGGAGGCAGAGGTTGCAGTGAGCTGAGATCGCACCATTGCACTCCAGCCTGGGCAACAGAGCAAAACTTCATCTCAAAAAAAAAAAAAAAAAAAAAAGTCTTCAAGGAAGCCCTGATAGTCCTTTCTTATTACATTTTTTCGTACTGTGTTAAATATATATATAAAACATAAAATGTCAAAATTTCACATTTTAACATTTTTAAGCATACAATTCAGTAGCATTAAATGCATTCACAATCTTGTATAACCATCACCACTATTTGCAGAACTTTTTTTTTATCATTCCAAACAGAAACTCTTTACCTCTTAAGCAATAACTTCCCATTTTCCATTTCCTCCTGCCCCTAGTAATCTCTATTCTACTTTCCATCTTTACGAATTTGCCTATTTCATATACCTCATGTAAATGGAATAACACCATATTTGTCCTTTTGCATCTGGCTGATTTCACTAAGCACAGTGTTTTCAAGGTTCATCCATGTTGTGGCATGTGGTTGTCAGAACCTCATTCCTTTTTATGGCTGAATAATATTGCATTATATGTGTATGCCTTTTGTTTATCTGTTCGTCTGTTGATGGGCACTTGGGTTTCCATCCTTTGGCTATTGTGAAATAATGCTGCTGTAAAGTTTGGTGTACAAGTATCTGTGTGCGTTCCTGCTTTCAGTTCTTCTGGATATATATCTAGGAGTAGAATTGCTATGTTAAATGGTAATCTTATGCTTACGTTTTTGCAGAACTGCCAAACTGGTTTCCACAGTGTCTGCATGATTTTACATTCCAGTCAGCAGTGCATGATGGTTCAACATTTTCCACATCCTTTCCAACCTTGTTACAATTTTCTGTTTTTTTGATAATAGCCTTTCTAATGGGTGTAAAGTGGAATCTGATTGTGGGTTTGATTTGCATTTCACTGATGACTAATGGTGTTGAGCATTTTTTTCATGTGCTTCTTGGCCATTTTTATATCGTCTTTGGAGAAATGCCTATTCAAGTCATTTGCCTATTTTTAAATTGGGCTGTTTGGTTTTGTTGTTGTAGGAGTTCTTTATTATTATGTTCTGTATACAAATCCTTTATAAGCTATGATTTCCAAGTATTATTTTCCCATTCTGTGGGTTGTCTTTTACTCTCTTTTAGTGTCTTTTGCACAAAAGTTTTTTTTTTATTTGGTAAAGTCCAAGTTACCTATTTTTTCTTTTGTTGCCTGTGCTTTTGGTGTCATATTGAAGAAACCATTGTCAAATCCAAGGTTGTAAAGATTTACTTCTGTTTTTTTTAAAAGAGTTTTATAGTCACAGTTTTAGCTCTTAAGATCTTTGATTAATTTGATTAATTTTAAGTTGATTTTTGTATATAATGTAAGGTAAGGATCTAACTCTATTCTTTGGTATGTGGATATCCCATTTTCCCAACATTATTTATTGAAAAGACTCCTTTTCCCAGTGAGTGGTCTTAGCACACTTGTCAAAAATCAGTTGACTGTATATTTGAGAGTTTATATTGCAGTGAGTTTTGAAATCATGAAATGTGATCCCTCCAATTTTGTTCTTCCTTTCAAGTTGTTTTGGCTGTTTGATGTGCCTTGGAATTCCATATGATTTTTACAATGGGTTTTTCTATTTCTGCAAAAAAACAAATTTTGAGATTTTGATAGAAATCGAATTGAATCTGTAGATTGTTTTGGGTACTATTGTCATCTTAACAATATCAGGTCTTCCAGTCCATGAAATGGGATGATGTCTTTCTGTTTATTTAGGTATTTAATACTTTCTTTAGGCATTTTTTAATAGTTTTATCTGTGCCTGTCACCTCCCTGGTTAAATTTATTTCTGAGCATTATTTTTGATGGTATTGTAAATAGAATTTCTTAATGTTTTGTTACTAGCGCATAGAAATACAACTGATTTTTGTGTGTTGATT
This sequence comes from Rhinopithecus bieti, assembly GCF_001698545.2. Taxonomy (NCBI): domain Eukaryota; kingdom Metazoa; phylum Chordata; class Mammalia; order Primates; family Cercopithecidae; genus Rhinopithecus; species Rhinopithecus bieti. The sequence continues at coordinate 4,373,381 of NW_016803417.1, read as the reverse complement.
TTATATCCTCCAACTTTGCTGAATTTATTAGCTCTATCAGTTTTTTTGTGAATTCTCTAGTATTTTCTACAATAAGTTTACGTCCTCTGTGAACAAAGATAATTGTACTTCTTTCTTTCCAATTTGGATGCTTTTTTATTTCTAGCCTATTTGCTCTGACTAGAATTTATCGTGTTGTATTGAACAGAGGTGGCACAAGTGGGCATCCTTCTTTGGTTTCTGATTTTGGAGGAAAGCATTATTTCACCATTGAATGTGATGTTTAACTGTGGGTTTTTCATGTACGACCTTGATCATGTTGAACATTAATAGCCTGATTTGCTTGTTTTCTGGACTCTTTAATCTAAAGTAATCATTAATCTATGAAGAAGTGGGTGGTGGAGTTGTCAACTACTGGGTGATCTTGTAACCCACCCCTGCCTTCACTGGTTAGGTTGGGTTGCCCCACTCCATAGCCTTCTAGGCCTACCTCAAAAGTACCAGTGACATCCCATTTATGCCATATGCATCCTTTTCCCCTAAGAATCCTCTTCGTTTACATGATTTAGTGGATCCTGGTCTAGCCCTGCTTATCTTCTGTCTGTCCTAGATAGTTCAGCTTCTTCCTTTCAAGATGCTTCCATCACAGTGCTTACCCTCTGCTCTAGAGACCACTTACCAGGCCACTAAGGATCTCCTTTTAACTGTCTGCTCATTCCTGTTGCACTTAACTCTCAAATTGCACCATATGCTGGGAACAATGTTAACTCCCTACCGAGTCCTCCTAACTTCCCTCATTTACCAAGTCCTCTTCTTTAATTAGCTGTCTCTAAAACTCCTATGTCAGGATAGTTTCCAAAATGAATGACAAAAACAGTTAATTTACCGTGGCCAGTCTTGTTTTGAAATATGAAACTTCCTCACACATGTTGAAAATATTTTGTCCTGTTCTCTGTTGTATATTCCTTCTCTCGTTTGTTCTCTGGACTTTATTATTTCTTTATTGGCATTTAATGCACACCTCAGCTACAAAGACAGCTTTGTATTATTCTCTGCTTAACTCCTATTTTAGTGCTTCATACAAGGTGATTTTTATCATTTTACCAAAAGTAATACAAGCTCACTGGGGAGAAAAGTCAAATAATATAGGAATGTACAAAATAAAACCAGAAATTTTGTAGTGAAGTTTTATGATTTCTTTCATATAGATACTACGTATTTTTCCTCTCCCTCCTCTGTATATTGTAGACATAGTCATTAGTAGCTATAGGGTGGACATTATACTGGCAGAAAGATAGACATAGAGACCAATAGACTAGGATAGAGAGCCCAGAAATAACTCCCACATGTATGGTCAAATGATTTTTGACAAGAGTGCTAAGAACATTCAATAGAGAACATTCTCCTCAACAAATGAGCTAGGAAAACTGGCTATCCATATAGAAAAAATGAAGCTGGACCCTTACCTTATACCATATACAAAATTAACTCAAAATGGATCAAAGACATGAATGAAGGACCTAAAATTATGAAAGGCTTAGAAGAAAACAGAGGAAAAGCTTCATGACATTGGATTTGGCAATGACTTCTTGTATATGACATTAAAGGCTCAGGTAACAAGGAAAAAAAATTGAACTTGAAAAGTTTTAAAATCTGTACATCAAAAGACACTATTCAACAGAGTTAAGAGGTGCAACCTTCAGAATGGGAGAAAATATTTGCAAATCATATGTCTGATAAGGAATTAATATCCAAAATACACAGAGATCTGCTAAAACTCATCAACAGCAAAACAACCCATTTCAAAAATGGCCAAAGGACTTGAATAGACATTTCTATAAACCAGATATACTAATGGCTAATACGCATATGAAAGGATGCTCAATATCTAATCATTAGGGAAGGCAAATAAGAACAACAATGAGATACTGCCTCACACTCATTAGGATGGCTACTATAAAAAAAATAACAGATGTTGACAAGGATGTGGAATAATTGGAACCCTTGGGCACTGTTGGTGGGAATGTAAAGTGGTTTAGCCTTTATGCGCACAGTATGGTGGGTCCTCAAACTATGAACCCGAATTACCATATGATCCAGCAATTACACTTTTTGATATATACCCCAAAGAAGTGAAAGCAGGGTCCAAAGAGACATTTGTACACTCATGTTCACAGCAGCATAAATGGGAGTCAATCTAAGTGTCCATCAACAGAGGGTGGACAAAGAAAATATGGTGCATGTGTGAGCGCACACATACACACACACACACGCAATGGAATATTAAAGGAAGGAAGATCTGACACTTGTTATAACATGGATGAACCTTGAGGACATCATGCCAAGTTACATATGTCATTCACAAGAAGACAAATACTGTATGATTCCATGTATTTAAGGTACTTAGAGTAGTCAAAACATAGAGGAAAGAAGTGGAGTGGTGGTTGCTGGATGTCAAGGGGAGGAGAGAATGGAGAATTACTGTTTTATGGGTACAGAGTTACAGTTTGAGAACATAAAAAGTTCTGGAGATGGAGGGTAGAGATGTTTAGTTACACAACAGCCTGAGTGAACTTAATTGCTATTGAACTGTACACTTAAAAAATGGTTAGGATGGTAAATTTTATGTTTACATGTATTTCACCACCAAAAAAATAGGAAGAAAAGAAAAAAGTATGGACATTATATTTATATCAAGTATCTTTTTTGCATGTATCAAAATGATCATGTTATTTTCTCTTTATTGATGTAGTAAGTGACATTAATGAATGTCCTAATGTGGAATGATTCTTATATTCCTGGAATAAATCTTACCTGGTTATGAGGCATTATCCTTTTAGTACATTGCTGGGTTCATGTTGCTTTTATTTATTGAGGACTTCTGCACTGACATCCAGAAGTGAGCTTGACTTTCTATCCTAGTTTGTGGTATCCTTGTAATGTTGTTACATCATGGTTATAATGAATGTATAGCATGAAACAGAAGCCATTCATCTTCCTTTATTCTCTGAGACATTTTAAGTGACATAGGTGTGACCACATCTTGGTATTTGAATAAAATTGCCCATGACCATCTAGGCCTTGGTCTTTTTGGAGATGGGGAGTAAATCTTTTGATTAACTTTTCTGTTTCTTTTATGGTAGTCTTTTAAAAACAAGCTTTCTTCCTCAGTTTTGGCAATTGTAACAGTTTTCTTTTTCCTTTTTATTTGAGACAGGGCCTCAGTGTGTCACCTAGGCTGGAGTGAAGTGGTATGATCATGGCTCACTGCAACCCCGACCTCCCAGGTTTAGTTTATCCTCCCACCTCAGGCTCCTGAGTAGCTGAGACTACAGACGTGTGCCACCACACCCAGCTAATTTTTGTATTTTTTGTAGCAACGGGGTTTTGCCATGTTGCCCAAGCTAGTCTCGAACTCCTGAGCTCAAGTGATCTGCTTGCCTTGGCCTCCCAAAGTGTTGGGATTACAGGTGTGAGCCACTGTGCGTGGCCTATTTTTCATTTTAAACTTGATATAAAATTGTAATGGTGATCTCTTAAATTTTTAAAAACACTATACCTGTGGTTCTGGAGGTATGTCTCAAGTTTCTTGCTTTTCTTTTGTTTATTTTCTTGTGTTCATAGATTTTCCAGAGGTTCGTTGGTTTTATTGGTCATTTCATAGCAACATCATGAGTTTACTTGTGCATGTGTAAATTTTGGTTAATATAACTTACAGTTGTTTCTAAAGAGACTTTTGAAATTCTTTATTTCTATTTTTTTTTTCAATCCTCACAAAAAACATTGGGGTGTTATTTAAGCCACCTGCCTCAAAGAATTACTCCCTTAAGGAATGTGGCAAATAAATAGCAGAGCAGGAATTCAAACCCAGATCTGACTTTAAACCTCTGCTCACCCCCGCCGCCCCCAACCCTACATGATGCTGCTTGGTGAAGTATACAGGATATCTGTGTCTTAGTTTGGGTTTCACATAAAAGCAGAACCAAAGACAATAAGGATTTGCATTTTGATAGCATATCAGGTTGTTGTTCCAAGGAGTAAGAGTGAAAGATCAGGGCGAGGAAGAAAACCCAGCATAAAATTGTGAAGGCGACAAGTGTTAGATTCAGGGCCTTTCTGCAGAGTTCCTATTGAGTTTCCCAGAGTCATTCATCTGAGGATAAAATAAAGTATTTACCTTCCCATCGGCCCTTATCTCTCAGTGAGGTGTTGAACCCCCTCACTTCTAAGTTGCACCTGTGTACTTGAAAGACAATAACAGGAACCCCGGGACAGGATGTGACTGATAGTCTCTTCTCCATGCAGGTTGCAAGGAGGTGAGGTGATGCTTTCACAGAGGTGTTGGCTGGAGAATGAGAGCTGGCACCAGGGGCTACTAGGACAGTCTCTCAACAGGCATGTCACTGGAACTCACACATGACAGTACATTTACCCAAATATTTTCTATGAAAGTAATACACAGTTGTCTAACACGTCCTGGATTTGGGGTGCTGATAATTATTTTTATTTTCTTTAAGTCTGAAGGTCATGGGGATGGTGGGGATATGTATGTGGTCCATAGTGAAATGGACTTCGTCTCCCGCTAGGAGCAAGAGGTCAGGGAGGATTGTTGGAAATAACGTGTTAAAGATCTGCCAGCAGATTACAATTTACTGAAGTACCTCATTCTCAAGAGGATTTATTTTTTGTAAGAAAAGCCGAAAAAGCACGATGGGAAAGAAGTTATTTTTATCTTTCTTAACCAAAATACATTGATTTAAAGAAAAGATGAGTTTAAAGGTATCCTTCAGAGTATGTGGTTGGCTTTTGGGCTTAAGCACTCATTTGTGGCCAGATTCTTTTCCCTGGTATTTGTTAGAGTGGGGCAGCATTGCATAATGGTTGAGAGTACTGCGTTTGGGGTCTCTCAGACCGGGGTCATCAGTTAGTAACTATATAACCTTGGGCACCATTTGACTTGGGCAAATTTCTTCCCCTCTCTAAACCTTAGTTTTCCTGACTGTAAGTTGGAGGTGATAGGATGCATTTCATTTAGTTTTTGTGTGGAGTAAGTGAAATGGTGTTTGTAAAGGGCTTAACACTGCACCTGGCACATGAGTAGTGTTCACTAATTTGTAGTTACCTTTATTGGTTGTCCAGGAGTTCCATGATCTCATTAATTATTGTGTATTTCTGATTTTGAACCTGCCACAGTTTTTTGAAAGATGTCAGTGGAAAGATTACAGTCAAGAGTAATTCCAGGAAACAGTATGCTTAGTAGGATTAGACTGTTGTAATCTCCCCTGCAGCATCCTCATACAATAAGCACATAAACGCACATACAATTTTCAGCAGCTCACTCCCCTCTTACCCCTCCCTCCTTTGAGAGAAAACGATTTGATAAATAACATGGTAAAATAAAATTGATTTTGCATCTTGGACCTCCTGATTATTTGCATTTTAAAAAGAGATCGGTATTTATTCTGAAGAAATGGATCTTTAATGGTGGAATTTCAGATATTTTGGTCCTTGGGTGGCAGGCACATTTTGAGAACAGAAATCTGTTGCCTTCGTTTATAAGTAACAACCTCTTTTGGATAAATGGTACCAAGCCCTGATTCTTGCCTTTTGAAGTGCTTTAAATTGTGTTTTATTCCAGATACTATATTTGTGCACCCATTATGATATCAAATGCTTATAATAAAAGGTTATGTTGTCATAAAATATTACTATTCTATGATGTTTCAAACATAGGCACTATAGTATATTTTAGTTCTATTAGCCAGTTACTTGCTTTGGAAAGCACGTGACCACTTAGAAAGTTAACAAGATAATTTAGTAAATCTAATTGCCTAAAATTCATGTCCCCCAAACAACCGACTTAATCTAGGGAATTGTCCAGACCTGTGTCATATAAAGGAGCTGTATAAAAACACATTGACAATAATAATGAAATCTACTGCAAGTTTTATCAACAAATTAGATCTTTTGCAAAATAGCATTTTCAAAAAATGAAAATAAAGTGCTTCATCTTAACAGTGTAGCTAGCTAGACTCTAATGTTTTTGTCTTTCTTTTTTTTTTTTTTCCTGACATGGAGTCTTGCGCTGTTTGCCCAGGCTGAAGGGCAGTGGCTCGATCTCAGCTCACTGTAACCTCTGCCTCCCAGGTTCAAGCGATTCTCCTGCTTCAGCCTTTTGAGTAGCTGGGATTACAGGTGCCTGCCACCACACCAGGCTAATTTTTTTGTATTTTTAGTAGAGACAGGATTTCACTATCTTGGCCAGACTGGTCTTGAACTCGTGACCTCAGGTGATCCACCAGCCTCAGCCTCCCAAAGTGCTGAGATTACAGGCGTGAGCCACCGCGCCTGACCTGTTTTTGTCTTTTAAAATAATTTCCAATCAGCCATTTCATAATTTCATCAAGATGAAACTTGCTACACTGCTGTGTTTTGTACTTTTATTCATCTAAAAAATACCTTTAAAAGCAGAGATTTAAAAGAGAGCAGTCAGAAATAACTGGAAAACTGGTTTTCAGAACATGTTTCTCAGTGTATAGTTAAGACAGCTTTATTTTTTTTCTTAAATGAACAGAACACTGCTGTTTTTATTCTCTGTAGTTCCTGATGAGTTGCTTTAAAAAAAAAAATACACACTTTTTTTTTTTGCCAGTTGTAATCTTGGCATAATACTGTGTTATGGCCTACTTTTCCCTCATTTTATTTAACAGTTGCCTCAAGAGCTAAACTCTTGATGTGTGTCGTTCCAGACCTTTTGCTATGAAATTACATGCAGATATGTGTTTCTGTAGAAATGCGGTTTGCTTGGCTTTTTAACATCAGGGGTATCGTAGTCAATGTATTGTTCCTCAGTGCTTTTCTTTTTTCACTCAATGCTTGGTCTTAGAGATCTTACGTGTTTAGTACATGTCGGTCTACTTTATTATTCTTAACTGGCATGACTATTCCACAGTTTGGATGGAGCATGGTTTATTAGTTAATTTCTTTATTTACTGGCAGTCATGTTATTTTTCTTTTTTTTGATTTGACAAATAAATGCTGCCCTCTCCTTGTGCAATTGGGCTGGTGTTTTTCTGGGGAGATGAAAGCCTGCAAGTAAGGTTGTATTGAATACTGCCAAATTAACCCCAAGACTGGCTGCACCTATTTACAATCCTAGCAGCAATGTATTCCTAGCAATTCGGTATTATCCAACATGTACATTTTTGTCTATTGGATGGATGGGAAATGGAGTCTAGTGGTGGTTTTTATTTCCATTTCCATCAGAGCCAGCGTGGTGAGGGAAGTGCCCCAGCCAGCATCTGTGCAGTGCCTGAAGTGCCAGGTAACTGGACCATTTCATCTACCATGGCTCTCTCCTCCCTCTGCAAGAAAAGTACAGGAGTGGGTCACAGGTCATAAGACAAGCCCTGGCATAGTCCATCTCTGCCTAACAGCCACCTCACACTGAATCCCAATCAATCTCCACATAAAAACGCTGGCTTTTGTACAAACAGAGGTTCTGGTAAAGAGCCTTGCGACTTTCCTTCCTTGTAGCTACTTTCCCATTACTAGGCGATCTCCCCAAAATAATACCAGAAAGCAGAAGGCAATTCCACCCTGCTCTCTTGTTGACATGGTGTGGGGACAATTGTGTTTCCATTTGGGCTAAAAAATATGCTGTCTCCTTGGTAGGAAAGGTTGGGGAGTATGTCCTTTCTGTGCTAATGGGTGTGTATGTCCAGGTCTGCAAGGTTACACTGGCAGTAATTGAGATTCACACAATAGAGCAGTGCCTTACAATGCAGGGACTGGATTCATAGACTGTGCCCATCAAGATACCAAAGAGCCAATAATGTGAGGAAATTCATCATGCAGATTTAACTAATGATTTGATTTTGACCAGTTACATGATTGGCAGTTTATTATGAGGCAGAGGCTGTCATGTCATTTGAAGCAACTCGTCTACAGCAGCCGAAGGATAGAGGAATTGATCCCTACCCCATTTAGTGGCTGAATTCCAGTAAATGGAAAGAGCCTAATCCAAGCTTGTCTAACCCCCGGGACGGCAGCCACATGCAGCCCAGAATGGCTTTGAATGTGGCCCAACACAAATTTGTAAACTTTCTTAAAACATTATGAGATTGTTTGGCGATTTTTTTTTTTAAAGCTCTCTAGCTGTTGTTAGTGCATTTTACGTCTGGCCCAAGACAATTATTATTCTTCCAATGTGGCCCAGGGAAGCCAAAAGGTTGAACACCCCCGGCCTAGTCCATTATTGACAGAAAATGTTAATGTGTCTATTAAGGAAGGAAAGCTCGTAATTTCTTGCTTCGGAAGTAATCACTCAATGCTAAATTATCCACTCTTGTTTTGTACTCCATTTATTCTGACTTTGAGCAGGCACCAAACCTTTAGAGCTTAAAAGAAATGGAGATTGGAGAAATCATAACAAAATGATAGAATTTAAATTCTGAAAGAGAAGTTAGAGGTCACTGAGCTCAACCCCTTCACTTTATTTCTATTTTATTTTTTGAGACAGAGTCTGACTGTGTTGCCCAGGCCGGAATGCAGTGGCGTGATCTCGGCTCACTGCAACCTCCGCCTCCCTACCAACCCCTTCACTTTAGATGTGGAAACTGAGGCCCCAGAGATGACTTGCCCAAGGGGACGGTATAGCCCTTCAAGACAAATACTGTCTGAAGTCAAGTTTTACTGTTGTAGTACTAACCATTTCCTGTCGCTGGAGTCATAGATCTGAGCTGGAGCTGGACTCTGTGTTAGCTTCTTTGATGAATGGATTTCTCCCAGCAGTGGGCCTGGGGTCAGCCATGCGGTGTTTCTGTTAGATGTTCCAGGAGCCCTTGCTGCTGCTGACTGGGAGGCGCTGGAGCTCACTGGGGTGAATCAGTTCATTTTTCATTTTCTCCACCCTCATTTCACGGAAGGTCACATGAGGTGGAATTGGGTAATTACTTATCTACTCTGAAAACACACCTGTATGGATTTGCAGGGAATGTGGGCCTCCTGTGCTGCCGCTTTGTGCTTTGGGAACACAGTGGGGAGCTTGAGGCCTGTGGGGTGGAGCCTGCCTTGCTTGCAACCCACCCCCTGCTTGCTCAGGCCCGCCCCTCCTCCCCTCTGTTGAAAGTGTGCTTTAATGAACAGTTTTTCTCATCATTATCTGAAATCGGATGAAGGGAGAAAAGCAAAGCTTTTATATTAGGAAGATTATTTGGCCCGTTTTTTCTCCTCTCCTCTCCACAGGGACATGAAAGTACTGGGAAAAACAAGACTTCTTGAAAACTCTTTGACATCTGGGTGTCTGGTAGCTCTCAAATTCCCAGACCCTATGGTTCCATTTCAGACTCTACCATTAGATGCCCTAGAGTCTGTGGAAGTCAGCATCCTCTCCACGGCCTGTTGGAAGCCTCTCTGCTGGCCCAGGACAGACCATCCTTCCTCTGTGCTCTGCTGTGTTGGGGCACAGAAGGCTGTGCAACAAGTAGTTGATTTAAAAGAAAACCTGGAATTTTATCAAGCAGCTTACACTGTGTTTACTGAAACACTCACAGTCTGCCAGGCAGCAAACAGATGAGTGGCCACCCGACAATTTACTCCACCGAATCACACAATGGGTCCTTAAAGTCTCTCCTTTAAAAAACAAAACAGGCCGGTGTGGTGGCTTATGCCTGTAATCCTAGCACTTTGGGAGGCCAAAGTGGACGGATCACTTGAGGTCAGGAGTTCGAAACCAGCCTGGCCAACCTGGTGAAACTCTGTCTCTACTAAAAATGCAAAAAAAAAAAAAAAAAAAAAAGTAGCCGGGCGTGATGGTGGGTGCCTGTACTTCCAGCTACTTGGTAGGCTGAGGCAAGAGAATTGCTTGAATCTGGGAGGCAGAGGTTGTGGTGAGCCGAGATCGTGCCACTGTACTCCAGCCTGAGCAACAGAGCAAGACTCCATCTCAAAAAACACACACTTGCCAGGGGCAGTGACTCACACCTGTAATCCCTTGAGGCCAGGAGTTTAAGACCAGGCTGGCATCTGATCTTTGACAAACCTGAGAGAAACAAGAAATGGGGAAAGGATTCCCTATTTAATAAATGGTGCTGGGAAAATTGGCTAGCCATAAGTAGAAAGCTGAAACTGGATCCTTTCTTTACTCCTTATACGAAGATTAATTCAAGATGGATTAGAGACTTAAATGTTAGACCTAATACCGTAAAAACCCTAGAAGAAAATCTAGGTAGTACCATTCAGGACATAGGCATGGGCAAGGACTTCATGTCTAAAACACCAAAAGCAACGGCAGCAAAAGCAAAAATCGACAAATGGGATCTAATTAAACTAAAGAGCTTCTGCACAGCAAAAGAAACTACCATCAGAGTGAACAGGCAACCTACAGAATGGGAGAAAATTTTTGCAATCTACTCATCTGACAAAGGGCTAATATCCAGAATCTACAAAGAACTCAAACAAATT
>NW_016803417.1:4353957-4362356 GCF_001698545.2 Rhinopithecus bieti | reverse complement strand
AAAAAAAAAAAAAAAAAAAAAAAAAAAAAAAAAAAGACCAGGCTGGGCAACAAAGCCTTTCTCTGCAAAAAATAAAACAATTAACTGGCATGGTGATGTATGCCTGTAGGTAGTCCTACGTACTTGGGACGCTGAAGCAGGAGGATCTCGCTTGAGCCCAGGAGTTCGAGACTGCAAGCGAACTATGATAGCCCCATTGCACTGAAGCCTGGGACAGCAAGACCCTCTCTTGGGGGGGAAATAAAAAAAAAAAACACAAAAAAAAACTTTTCTGAAGTATGATCGACAATACCGAAAGCTGTTCTTATTGAGTGTATACAACTCGGTGAGTTTGGAGGTGAACATACACCCGTGAAACCATCACCAGAGTCTGTGCCATGAACCTAACCATCACCTGCCAAAGTTTCTTACTGTCTGCTTTATTATTTTGTTTGTTCATGATAAGAACACTTGACATAAGACCTACCCTCTTAGCAAGTTTTTAAGCATAAAATACAATATTGTTAACTGTAGGCACCAAGCTGTAGAGATTTCTAGGACTTATCTTGTGTAACTGAAACTTTGTACCTTTTAAGCACCTCCCTGTTTTCCCTTTCTCTCAGCCCCTGTAGCCACCATTCTACTCTGCTTCTGTGAGTTTGGCTATTTTAGATTTCTCATGTAAGTGGAAATCATGGAGTACTTGCCCTTCAGCGTCTGGCTTATTTCACTTAGCACAGCGTCGTCCAGGTTCATTCAGTTGCAAATAGTAAGATTTCCTTCTTTTTAAGGCTGAATAATATTCCATTGTATGCATATAGCACGTTGTCCTTATTCATCTGTCTGTCAGTGGACATGTAGGTTGCTTCCATGGATTCCTTGGGTACTGAGACTAGTGCTGCAGTAAATATGGGTGTGCAGATACCTTTCCAAGATCCCGACTTCAGTTCTTTGAATATACACTCAGAAGTAGCATTCTTGGATCATATAGTAGTTTTATTGCTGAAGTCTCTTCTGCTTGGAAAGTGGATTGAAAGATGTGGGAATTGGGGTCTCTTGGATATCTCCTTGCTCAGCTCATTTTTAGAAGGCAAACCTGCAACTCAGTGGATGCCTTAGACTTGAGAGCTGTCTTTTTCCAACAAAATCATGACTCTCTAGAGAGGTACTTGGGCAACAGATTTGTGGATGTGAAGGAGGAAAGCTCACTGCAGAGGGCTCTCTGGGTCAGCAGGAGGCAGCGTGAGGAATACAACCAGCAAGCTTATTGTGATGCACTGTGGTCTCTTGTGGGCAGTCCCAGATTCAGGTCCTGAGTACAAATTCTGGCTCTGAGACTCAGCAGTTGTGTGAGCTTGGGCATGTTAATCTGAGTCTGTTTTTAAAATCTGTCAAGTAAGGATGTTAATATCCACCTCCCCAAAGGGTTTTTGTGAAGATGGTGAAGTACAATGCCTGGAACATGATAGGGGCTCAATGAATGACAGTAATTATTATTAATAATTATGCTAATAAGTAATGTGGGCTGAACTTCATTTCACAAGCCTGCTTCCCCAAGTCCGCATTTACCAGCTCCTGCCTTAGGCTGGTAGATGAGACTTCCTAAGAATTCCGGTTTTATTTCCCCAGCATCTCCGAGCCCCGACTCGTTAAAGAACGCATCGCACTCCTGCAGTTCAAGTGAAAAACAGTGTTTCCAGAAATGACTGTTTTCTTGGATTTCCTTTTATCCTTGTTTTCTTTTCTGTCACTTTTGTTACTACGAAAATGTTTCATCCTTTATTGTTTCATAGTTGTTTTCATATAGAAAGTTATAAGTGCTTTTAAATAAATGGATGACCTTGGTTTAGGATTATAAAAGTATATCCCCTTACTACCAGGCATATTAGTTAGCTAATGCTAATATTTGTGTCTTTTGCCTTTTCTCTCAATTTTATCTAATTCAGTATTACAACTAGTAATATTTGCTAATGGAAATAATTAAAAGTTCATTTTATTAAAATTTCTGACAAATAATTAAATTCTAGAGCCTCACTGAAGCATGAGGCTTATAGATAACATGAGAGTTAACTGCTAGCAGAAAAATAAATGTATTTTAATATATGTTTTTCTTTAAATACCAGTCATTTCTGTTTGGCTGTAAGGACTCCATTCCAGGTAAGCTCCTAGAAGGCAGAGTTAAAGAGCAACTGATGATGATTTTGAGATTAGTTCACTGGTAAATCACTTTGAAAGGCTGAGCGTCTGGTAAGCTGGAAACACAGACCAGACGTAGACAGTAACCTTGATCAGCAAGAATGCATCTTTTCTGTAAATTATGAAAATTTGATGTAGTAAAAATAAAACTTGATTTATCCACTTACCTAGCAGTGCATTCTGTATACTGAATGACATAGATGACACTTTTGCAATTTACCCTGCCCCCAAAGATGACATCTCTGCAATGTCTAGAAGCTTCCTCTTTAAAATGAAAATACCAACAAGAGGGTTGGCAGCATGGAGCTTGCATGTACCTCTTGGGTGAATTAGTTTAACTGAATGCTTTTCTTTGAGGAGCTCCAAGCAATATACTCAAAGAATAGAACTGTTCTGGAGCAGATTGAGGGAGGATATAAGTTGTAATTTGACAGAAACAAGATCCTGGGAGTGGACCAAGGGGCACAGGGTACCTAAGAACAGAAAAGCAGCACAGATGTGAGGAAGATGCAGAGGACCAGGCAAACACATAATAGAAAAAAAATAGTGCCTTCTTCTGATTCTGATTCTGTTTCAGGTAGTCCCTGGTGCCAGTTTGAAGCACTTGCTGATTATCTGCTCTCTTATTACGGGAAGGGAGGGGCCAGTGTCCATTCAATGCCTATTTTGAGCTAAGGAGCTTGCTATGCTATGTATATTTTTTAAAATCACAACAGCCTTTAACACTGTTGTTTTCCTTTAGTAGATGAGGAATTGAGGCTCAGAGCTGTTAAATGATTGCCCAGGGTCTCATAAATAGTAAGTGACCCAGCCAGAATGTAATCCCAGGTGTGTCTGATTACAGGTGTTTTTCTTCTGAGAATAGAGCCTTGTTTTATTCACAGCCATATCCCCTGTATCTAGAACAGTGCTGGGCACAGAACAGATGCTCAGTAAATATTCTGTGAATTAAGTAACCAAATTAGCACCACACTGCCATCTTTTATGCTTGAGTTTTAGCGAGTTGTGGGGGTAGATTAAGAAAAGGACTAACAGTAGTTACTGTTTTCCTTGGAGTACTCGGCTCCCAAAGAGGCCTCTTCCAACATCTTGGACATGAAATAAAACATGTTCTAAAATTTATACTTTTTAAATTATGGTGTAATCAAAAGGCCAGGCAGCCCATAAACCTGAGAGTTTGTGCAATTGAAATAACATTTCTGATTCCCAGGAAGCTTGCGCCTAACAGCGGAAAGCATTTTTACTTCTAAATTGGTCACTTTTGAGATGAGCTGGTAATTTCTGAAATTAGCAGATTACTTATGCTTGAAAGAGCTGAGGTCGCCATTTGTTATTTGACTGCTCTCTGCCCTAAGCTTCGAAGCCAGCCAATAATGCAGTGAGTGCTGGACTTTCACGCTTTTTTTCAAATTAAAGATTTAATTACAGTCTTCACTAAAGAGGAACCAAGTGTGAAAATACCTGATCTACTCAGAATGTGGGATCAGGGAGGAGTGTGTGGGTTGGAGTCAGTGCCTGGGCATTTAAATACTTTCAATAGTAACATTAGGGTGAAATTAATTATTTTGTGACCAAATGTTGGCGTGTTGGTTAGGCAGAGTCAGTGAAATTTATATTCTTTTCTTTTGTTGATCATTTTTTAAAGCCGAAAGGGTTTTTTTCCTTAGGAGATATTGTCATAGCCTATAGACTTAAATCTCTAAGACTTAAAAGGTTTTGAAAGATACACATCTTTGAAATTTGTAGAGACTTTCTTTGTGGACTGGTACATGGTTATTTTGCATAAATGCTTTGTGTGTGCCTGTGAAGAATGCGGATTTGTTCATTGTTGGATGAAAAATTTTATATATGTGGAGTCAAGCTTTCTTACCCTGTTTACATTTTTGGTCAATTAATAATGAAAATGATCCATCTAAAACGTATCTGATGGCCACCCCTTATCTATTTCTTTAAGGTAGTAGCTTTAATAAGCCTCCTTTATTATGGAGAAAAAAAAAGTCTATGTATCTTTTTGGTCTTCTAGCTTTAGTCATTCTGATATTTCTGTTAGTGTCTGGAGTTTAGTTATACCCATCCAAGGACTGAGTTTAAGGGTAGATTTGGGATGCCTCATTAACTCGCCATCATTGAGAAATGATCTGTTTCACATACACGAATTTTCTAAATGATGAAAATCTTCTCTTGAAGTTGTCAAAGGCCCCTGCCCCCCAACCTTTGATGACAGGAAGGTTTATCAAGTGGATTCTTCTCTCTCCTGCAGGAAGCTGACCCATTCTTGAGGTTTTGGGTTTGTTGCCACTTCTGTTGTACTCCCTCTCCACTGCTGCCGCAGCCGCTTCTTAGTTTTCCTCATCCCTTCCTTGATGTGGGGTCAGCAATCATCTCTTCTCTCTCGCCAGAGCTGCCTCTCCACCATTCTTTCCGTGCCTATTTACCTAGTGTGCTGATCACGATTGGTCTAGGAAACAGATTGGCTGGCTTTGTCTCAGGAGAGTGACCTTTCATTTATTCATCAACTACTGTTTGTTGAGTGCTGGCCACAGGTAAGTCTTTTTGCTAGTGGCCACCAAAGGGCTTTAAAGATAGAACCATAACGTGGTCCTTCCTCTGGTCTGTAGGGGAGTCATTAGTTCTATAATGAGAGTGAAAGTGATAGTGGCACAAGAAAGGTACAGCACTGTGGGCATTAGAGAAGTGGGGATTGTTTCTGTTTAGAGGGATTAGAGGGGGTTGGCATTTGAGTTGAGTGTTAAGCTGTGGAGATTGGGGCAAGTCTGGGACTGGCATGAACTCAGTGTCAAAGGCAGGGGACCTTAGAGGTCTGTGCAGGCATCTGGAGCAGGAGAGAGGCTAGAATGTGGCTTAAGCGCAGGGGAGAAGTGGAGAATCAGGTTGCTCTTCAAATGCCACGCCAGGGACCTTGGACCTTTGCAGAAACCACCAAAGGTGTTTATTTAGGAAAGAGGTCAGAGATGCTTTTGGAAGCATAATGGCCACCAGGGTAAAGTGAAGCAGAGAGAGAAGGGACTGGATAGGGCACTAGATGCTAGCAGAGAAGGTGCAAGGGGATGAGGGCCAGAATTCAGATGAGGGTGTGGTGGGATAGGGTCATTGGAAAGGAGGGATATGGCAGAGTTCAAGAGAGCAGGATGTAGCAGCTGCTTAGATGTGGGAGGCAGGTGGGGTAGTCTAAGCTTCGAGTCTGAGCTGGCTAGAGAAGAGGGTGAGCTCAAGACCCAAGAGATGAGGAAGGATCAGGTTTGTTGTTGGAGGAGGAGAAGTTGGTAGGTTCAGGTTTTTTTTGTTTTGTTTTTTTATTGTTGTTTGGGCTTTTTTTTTGAGTCTCGCTCTGTCGCCAGGCTGGAGTGCAGTAGTAGTACGATCTTGGCTCACTGTAACCTCTGCCTCCCAGTTTCAAGCGATTCTCCTGCCTCAGCCTCCTGAGTAGCTGGGATTATAGGCACGCGCCACCACGCCCAAATAATTTTTATATTTTTAGTAGAGATGGGGTTTCACCATGTTGGCCAGGCTGGTCTCGACTCCTGACCTCATGATCTGGCTGCCTCGGCCACCCAAAGTGCTGGGATTACAGGCATGAGCCACTGCGCCCGACTGTTCATTAGCTATTTCAAATACAGACATAGTGCTCAGTGAGAAGTCAGGGAAAGAGGTATACATTGTGAAGTCATTGGCAAGGACGTGATATTTAAAGCCCTCCGTGACAAAAGAGAACCCAGTTCAGCAGTTGGAGAATGTCAGTGCTCAGGGTTGGATTAGAGAAGAGGTGGTCAGTGGAGTGGGGAGGGCCTGGAGAAAGGAGAGTACTGTGGCCTGAGGACTGGGGAGGAGGGAGAGGGTAGGGCATGGGCACCTGTCCAGTGCTGCTGAGAGAGGGCAGGAAAGAGCAGGGCAGACCACTGGCACTGGTGACCAGCAGGTTACACGTGAACACGGGGAAAGTTTTCTGGGAGTTTGACCGTAGCCAGCTTGCCAGCATTACTGTGTAATAAAATAGAGACAGGACAGTAGGTCACGGCTAAGGGAGAGCAGGAAGAAGGAAAGGAAGGAAAAGATTACTATGAAAGACGCAAAAAACTTGGCTGGTATGGTGGCTCATGCCTGTAATCCCAGCACTTTGGGAGGCCGA
This sequence comes from Rhinopithecus bieti, assembly GCF_001698545.2. Lineage (NCBI taxonomy): Eukaryota > Metazoa > Chordata > Mammalia > Primates > Cercopithecidae > Rhinopithecus > Rhinopithecus bieti. Next base: position 4,356,034 of record NW_016803417.1, on the reverse strand, counting down.
GGCAGGTGGGTGGCTTGAGTTCAACACCAGCCTGGGCAACATGGCAAAACCCTGCCTCTACTAAAATCGTAAAAACTTAGCTAGGCATGATAGTGCATGCCTGTATTCTCAGCTACTGGGGAGGCTGAGGTGGGAGTATCACCTGAGCCCGTGAAGTCGAGGCTGCAGTGAGCCGTGATAGTGCCACTGTACTCCAGCTGGGCTACGGGTATGAAACCCTGTTTCAAAAAAAACGGAGCAGCAAAAAACTAAATCCTGCATTTCACACCCAATATGATGGCTGTCATTAAAAAAAAAAATCAGTGAACAGAAATAAGTGTTGCTGAGATGTGGGGAAGTTGGAACCCTTGTGCATTACCAGTGGGGATGTGAAATAATACAGCTGTTGTGGAAACCCACATGGCAGTTCTCAAAAAATTGAACATGGAATTACCATATGGTCCAGCAGTTCTGATCTGGGTAAATACCCCAAAGAATTGAAGGCAGGGTCTCAAAGAGATATTTATACACCCATGCTCATATCAGCATTATTCAAAGGTGGATGCAACCCAAATGACCATTAGTACATGCACGGATAAACAAAATGGTGTATACTCATACAATGGAATGTTATTTAGTCTTTAAAAAGGAAGGAAATTCTGATGTATTCTACAACATGGATGAAACTTGAGAAGGTTATGCTAAGTAAAATAAGCCAGACACAAAAGGACAAATACTGTATGAGTCCATTTATATGAGGTACCTACAGTAGTCAAAATCATGGAGCCAGAAAGTAGAATGGTGGTTGCCAGGAGTTGAGGGGAGAAGAGGATGGACAGTTATTGTTTAATGGGTACAGAATTTCAGTTTGGGAAGATGAAGAAGTTTTGGAGATGGATGGTGGCAATGGTTGTGAATGTACTTCAAATGCATGTACTTCACTGAACACTACACTTAAAAATGGTTAAGGGCCAGTTGTGGTGGCTCATGCCAGTAATCCCAGCACTTTGGGAAACTGAGGCAGGAGGATCACTTGAGCCTAGAAGTTTGAGGCTGCAGTGAGTTATGACTAGGCCATTGCACTCCAGCCTGGGAGACAGAGCAAGACCCTGTCTCAAAAAAAAAAACAAACAAACAAAAAAACCACAACAACAACAAAAAAACACCCAAAATTTAAAAGGCCATACAGACAAGTTTTGAATGGTGAAATGATGAATTTTGTGCTATGTGTATTTTATTACAATAAAAAATTTAAAAGTTAAAAAACCCAGAAGCAGGAAGAAACCAATTCGTTGACCAGGGAAGAAAGAATTAAATAAAAATTTGTCTCATGCTTTGGTAAATAACTGCCAGCCTTTCTTAAGTTCAGAGCCTTGCTCTGTTGACCCAGTACCAATAGACCCTTTCTGGGATCGTCTCACCCAGAGACCATAGGTGGTTGTTCTGAGAAGCCCCTTAAGAAAAGCTGCAATTAAGTTTGGCTTCAGGTGGGCTGCAACTAGGGAGAAAAAGGAAAACCTTGTTTTCCCTTTAATTTTTATTTTAGATTCAGGGGATTCATGTGCGGGTTGTTACCTCAGCATATTGCATGAAGCTGAGGCTTGGGGTATGAGTGATCCTGTCACCTAGGTACTGAGCATAGCACCCAACAGTTAATTTTTCAACCCTTGCCTCCTGCCTGTAGTCCCCAGTGTTGATCGTTGCCATCTTTATGTCCATACCCAATGGAACATCTTTTCTTGAAGGCAGACTAAAATATCTGTGGAAACATGAACATGAGCTCACCTGTCCTGAAACAATTAAAAATATCATAAACACGGCCGGGCGCGGTGGCTCAAGCCTGTAATCCCAGCACTTTGGGAGGCCGAGACGGGCGAATCACGAGGTCAGGAGATCGAAACCATCCTGGCTAACACGGTGAAACCCCGTCTCTACTAAAAATACAAAAAAATTAGCTGGGCGAGGTGGCGGGCGCCTGTAGTCCCAGCTACTCAGGAGGCTGAGGCAGGAGAATGGCGTGAACCCGGGAGGCGGAGCTTGCAGTGAGCTGAGATCCGGCCACTGCACTCCAGCCGGGGGGCAGAGCGAGACTCTGTCT
>NW_016803417.1:4343207-4353680 GCF_001698545.2 Rhinopithecus bieti | reverse complement strand
TATATATATTAGGGTTAAAGTCCTTTCTTGGGGCTAATTGGACAGAAGGTATTTAAACCACAAAAATGTTTCAAGAAATACATATATTAAAGAATTTTAGCAATTGGAGTCTTATGCAGTGTACAGAAATATTCTTTCAGAAAAGCGTACACAGTCTGTGCTGTTACTTTCTTATTTCTCTTCACCCTTAATGTGAGCTATTCCTAAACAGTGTGCACTTGCTTCTGTAATCTGAACTTACCTTATCATCCATGATGGCTGTGTTGTATTTAGGCGGTAAAATAACATGTGCAACTTTGAGTAGGCATGTATTCTTCTGCCTGGAAATGCCTAAAATGTTCAATCGATTGTTTTTCAATTGACATATGTTCTATTTAGATGTGTCCTGGTATTTGCTTCCTTCTTCTATTATATAAGAAAATATTGGGCCAGGGGCAGTGGCTCACGCCTGTAATCCCGGCATTTTGGGAGGCCGAAGCTGGTGGATCACCTGAGGTCAGGAGTTCGCGACCAACCTGCCCAACATGACGAAACCCTGGCTCTACTAAAAACACAAAAATTAGCCAGATGTGGTGGCGGGTGCCTGTAATCCTAGCTACTTGGGAGGCTGAGGTATGAGAATCGCTTGAACCCGGCAGGGGGAGGTTGCAGTGATCAGAGATCATGCCATTGCATTCCAGTTTGGGGGACAGAGCAAAATATCTGGACAGCCAACCTAGTCTGTAGAGTGGCAAATGTCACAGCCTACTGTATGGGTTTGATTCCTTTTGTATCTGAGGAAACAGCTTTCCCAGAAACAAATGCCAGGTCTATTTCAGAGACGACTCAGAGAGCATTTTCTTTGCCTAGGCTGCCTTCATTACTGAGATGATCATCTATATATTTAACTCTGTTTTCAAATGCAGTTGTGATGTGTGTGGCCAGGCCAGTCATGGCACCTATATGTGGATCTGAGCACTCATTTGCATTGCACGGAGTCCCTGCTGCCCAGGCTGGAGTGCAGTGGCATGATCTTGGCTCACTGCAACCTCTGCCTCCTGAGTTCAAGTGATTGTCCTGCCTCAGCTTCCCGAGTAGCTGGGATTACATGCATCATGTGCTACCATGCCTGGTTAATGTTTTTTTTTTTTTTTTTTTTTTTTTTTTTTTTTTGGAGACGGAGTCTCGCTCTGTCGCCCAGGCTGGAGTGCAGTGGTGTGATCTTGGCTCACTGCAAGCTCTGCCTCCCAGGTTCACGCCATTCTCCTGCCTCAGCCTCCCGAGTAGCTGGGACTACAGGCGCCCACCACCATGCCCGGCTAATTTTTTTTGTATTTTTAGTAGAGATGGGGTTTCACCGTGTTAGCAAGGATGATCTCCATCTCCTGACCTCGTGACCTGCCCGCCTTGGCCTCCCAAAGTGCTGGGATTACAGACGTGAGCCACTGCGCCTGGCCGGCCTGGCTAATTTTTGTATTTCTAGTAGAAATGGGATCTTGCCATGTTGGCCAGGCTGGTCTTGAACTCCTGACTTCGGGTGATCCGCCTGCCTTGGCCTCCCAAAGTGCTACGATTACAGGTGTGACCTACCGCACCCGGCCATCTTAAACTGGTTTTAGATTTGAGACTGTCTTTGCCAGTGCATGCATGGGTTAGTCCTGTTTCATGGTTGTAGTGAGTCTTGTGAAGGCTAAATTCCATCGTTTTTCTCACTCATGTATCCATTATTGAACACCCACTATGTGCTCTGCACTGTGCTGGACAATGGATGGAAGACATTCTCAGCTCACTTTCCATTTTCCCGAGGTTTGTCTTTTACCTTGTGGACTTTGTGTCTCTGCCTCCAGGTGGTTCTCCTGGCTCTCTGCCCTAGCCGGATTCAGTGGAGTCGGCTTGCCTGTTGGCCCAGCCTCAGGAATGGTTAAGTGTCACTGAAGGCCTATACATGATGCCATGAAAAGCACAAACAATAGGCTCAGGTTTTAGTTTGGAATTCATCTTAACTTTCAGTCTTTTGGTGTGTAAAGAGGGATGAAGAAAGCAATCATTGACTCTCCCTCATGTCGGAATTGAAACTTGTCCAAGAACATTCAGAGGTGTTTGGTGTTGTCACTTTTTTTCCTTTCTCAACCAATGTTTAATAAAAATCCTATTAATTTACAATGGAGTACAGACACTCACAGTTCTTTCCTAGAGAAGAGTAAAGGCTTCTGCCAGAGGAGAGGGGACAGAGAAAATGAGTAACAAGTGTATAGACCCTTAGGGTTTACAAATTGTTTTGTCTTCCTGATCCTCAAAGCCACTTTGTGAGATATTTATTACCTTCTTTTACAGTTGAGGAAACTGAGGCACAGGGTGTTTATTGAGGTGCCAGTGTCGATGGCAGAGCTCATGGTCTTTCTGGACAATTCTCAGATGGTGGCTGCTCCTGGCTGAGGGGTAGGAGCTGGGCTTCGCCCAGCCTGACAGGTCCTCCTTAGTGAGAGGAGCCAGCCAGAAGCAGGCCTCCCTCAGCCCTCCTGCCTAGAGTGCCGAGTGTGGTGGGAAAACAGTCTCCCAGAAGGGAGCCTGCATTTCTGACTGCTGCCTCTTCAAGCTCAAGAAAGATGAAGTAGGGTGGGGTGGGGCAGGTGTAGACAAGTTAAGCGGATTGGGGGAGCAGTGCTGAGAAGTGACGCTAGGAACAGGGCTCAGGTTCAGACAGCATCAGGTGCTGAGATGTGGTTGTCACCGTGCCACACGTGTGGATGACCACAGGAGAGAACATAGTACTTAATAGGGCCCCACGCCTTGTGTAGAACCCTAAGTGCTCTACTCTATCCCCATTTTACACATGAGGAAGCAGAGACATGGAGACATCAAGGGACCTATCCAGGGTCTTCAGGTAGTAAGACAGCCCGCCTCCGGAGCCCACACACCTGACCCCTCTGCTCTGTTGCATTGTGACTTAGGGACAGTTTCTGGGATGCCTCGTTTCAATTCCCTTTAGTAACAACATCCTGCAGTAAACACACACACCGGGTAACTCTTGGCTCTCCTTTCCTCAGAACGCAAGCCTCGTTCTGACAGGGCTCCAGGAACCCAGTAATTGTAGATTAGGAACAGATGAGGCCTGTACTTCTTTGGAAACATTGACACTTGTGCCTTGTACTTCCCAGAGTTCCCAACTTTTATGACAAACTTAGGCTCAAAAACCATAGATTCTTTCTTCCTCCAAATGCTAGTCTGAAGGGATGGTTCGCTTGATCATGGGATAATAACGCTATTTTCTGTTTGGTTTATAAAGCATGTTCACAGATATTCTGGTGTTTGATTTGATGCCAGCCATCTTCTCACCTCCCTCCTCAAAAGATTGAAAAGGCAGAGCTGATGATAACAAAGGACCCGTTCAAGTGAGGAATAGGTTGTTTTGCCTCTTGGAATGTGACGCTCTGGCTGTTACATAGTAAACATGTATTCCTGGTTCTCTCAAAAAGGCAACATGTACGTGTGACCTGGAGTAAACAGACCTTGCACTAAATCCTGATATGATTCTGGTGCGTCCAAACGCAAGAATCTTCTCACATTAAGACATGGAGATTTAGATAGCTGACAGAGGAATTAAGGAAACTAATATTTATTGAGTAAACATTACTCCAGTAATCTTCACAACTATCGGTTACTACCCCGTTTTCACAGATGGGGAACCTAGGGCACAGGATGCTTAAACAATTTCGCGGGTACAAGAGGAGTTTTCTTAAAAGTCTAGGTCGTGTTCATTTTACTGGGGAAGAGAGGAGAGCGAAGAGTCCGACGGTCTGTGGGTTTACTGCAGGATCTTTTTACTGAGAGAATTAAAAGTCACCCAATGATTAGGTGTTAAGACTTAATATATTTTGGTTAAAACATGGTTTTAGAGTGACTTTGGCTGTTTAGATTGCGTATATCACCAAATGCGGCACCCCTGGATGGGACTAGGCAACTGAGTCAGTAAAAGTGAGTCAGCCCCTCGTGTGCACGCTTGCTCACCTCTGAGAGGGTTTAGGAAGAGAGGTCAGTGGGAGGAAAGTTGCCACAACTGACTGAGTTTGGGGGCAAGGGAGCAGTCTGGAGCATCACCATTGCTGACACGCAAGAAGGGTTGTTTGGAAGGCGAGGAGTAAGGGAGAGGAGGGACTTCAGAGGGTGCTGGGCCCTATCACGGTAGGGCTGCTGCCATGGACATGTTGATTATTCATGGCTTTGAGACTCGAGTTGCTTGTGGTGACCTACTCTATGAAACAAGCAGGGAATGTGGGGACCCATCCATCAGCTGCCATGCTGTGGTCCAGGAGGGCCTGGGTGGGGTGGAGGTGGCATTTTAGAAGGAACGCCTGGCCCTGAGCTGATTTTGCTTGAGTCCCTGGTGTGGTATAAGGCTGAATGTGCCCCTTCTTTCTCTTCCCTTTTCGTATACCATGTTAATATAAACAAAAAAGGCTTCTTCCCTTTACTTATCAGTTGAACGCTGTAAGTGGGGAGGGGAGTAAGTTTGATGGGTGCGTTATCACTTAGTTTCACAAGCAGCAGGGAAACTAATCTGCAGCTACAGTAGGACCAGACTGTGAGCCCAGGTTCTCAGACTCCCAGGCCAGTGCTCCCCCAACCTCTGACATGCTGCAGAAGGATGCTTGCTTGGCTTCTGTTCCTTTTGAGAGTTAAAAAAATTGTTCTATTATTATTTTGTGAATTGTGTGCACCTTATGTTTCACATGAAATTTAGAGGGAAAGAGATAATGTTGCATAAATATGTACTTTCTATTAAGTTCACCTAGTTTTTAAAGTATGCTATTTCCCAGTGCTTGCAAAGGTTGTGATAGTTGTATCAAAGAGGAACACTGATAATTTACCTGATTCCATCTATAAGATCTTTCATTCAGTGATTGGCCAGTTCTCTCTACAGTATGCAAAGTGCAGAGCTAGCCCCCTTCAAAACCGATATTCGATTTTAAAGCTGGTAACTAAGATATGGTGTTACGGAAAACACAATCCTATGCTCCACTCTCTCATCACTACTCTTTAATTGCACTTGGGAGAAAAACACATTTGTTTCAAAGATCATTACTTTTTTTAGTAAATTTATGGTAAATGGAGGAGATTACCAAAGGGCTATTTTTTTCTCAGCTTGTGGTTTCTAATTACATCAGTTACAGCTCAGCCTTCTTCTTAACTAGAGTGCAGGCATGAACTGGAAAAGAATGAGCTAATCCATGATAGATCAGGTGGAATAAAGATCTCCATTCATATCTTTACCTTTTATCCCTTGTTCTGAGTGCCAAGAATTAATGCTATTTGAAAGTACAAACTGAACCTGCCAAGCTTCGGACAGCTAAGATAATCCTAATTATTTTAAATGTTAGTGAGAAGGGCAGCAGTTCCACTCTGGAAAAGAGTTCTGTTGTGAAACATTAAATATATGCTAAGTGGTATTGATTGCACATGATTTTATTTCCGAACACTATGATTGTCATGAAGTGGAAGAATTTGTTGTTTAAGAAATTTTCATCAGCTTTTCATCAGATTCTTTCTTATGCCTGCAAACTCTAGGAAACTGAAGAGGCCAGCAGTTTTGTCTGCCTTGGCAGTCAGCATCTAGATGAAGAGTTGCTAACAACTGAAAAATGCCACTTGTATTTTATTTTAAAATGGTTTCTTAGGAGTTTAATATATATTTAACATATAGAGGAAGGAAAAATGTTTTTAAAGCATGAATATCCTGTTTTCTCACATCACTGGAAGAGAATTATTCGTTCCAGTCCATTGAGTTCCAACAGATCATTCAAGTTAAAAGTCAGGGGTCTTTGCAATGTCAAAAGATTTAGCGCTTAGTGTTCTTTTTTTTAAAGAAGGTTTTCTTTTTTGACAGTATAAATATTTTCAAAAGAATACTCGTGGTTAGATGGCATCAAAATCAGCTTGAAGTGTTTTTTCCCCTCATTGGTAAGAATGATCCTGTGTAAGGTTTTCTGCATCCCAGTAGCTTCTGTAGACAAATAGGCTTCTTGAGAGAAAACAGATACTAGATTTGCTGGTTCAGACAAGGGTCAGCCTTGGAGGTTTACCCACCTTTCATTACACGAAAAAATAGCAGATTGGCAAGTTTTCCTTTTTTTCTTTTCCTTACTTTTCAGTCTCTGCTGTGGTGTGCAGAAGTAATTTCTTCCATTTCTGTAAATGCTGGGAGGCTATCAATGATTATAGGGTAGTATAATCCTTAATTGTTTATTGCCTGTGAATGCTTCCTGCCCCCAACCCCAGTGCAGCTGGCCCCACCTCCCTTCCCCAAGCATAAGAGCAGTGCTAGTCACTAACATCTTCACTGATGGTGTGTTGAGCATCTCAGGGTCAATTATTCTTTCTTTCTTTGGGGTTATTCCCCAGAGTGGAATTACCAGGTCAGAGGGGCTGAACAGCTTTATGGTTCTTATTACATGTCACTAGATTGCTGTCCAGAAAGATTGAACCAATTTCTAGCGCTACCAATACTATCTGCTCTCCCACAGTGCCACTGTGACGCTAGGAGTTAGCATTTTTACAAAATGACCTAAGACAAGACTTTTGAGTTGAAATTAGCCTTGTGTAGGGCCCCTTAGAATCAAAGAGCAAAAGCATCATTTTGATTTTGAATTTTAATTGGTATAAAATAATTTACAACAGTCAACTATTATCCTTCTCCTTCCAAAGGTTTAAGGAAACCGCATTAAAATGCAGAAGGTACCTTTGAGGGATGATCTTTAAGGATGGTAGTAAAAGTGATTTTGGACATTAGTCACTAAGGAAAAACACACTAAATCTTTTCGTATACTTAGAACTCTGTGAGGTGCTCTACAAAAATGAGGTAAACAGATACTGTCTCTAACTTCAACAGCCTATTTTTTCAAAACAATGCTAAGCTTGAACAAACATAAAAATAACATGGGTTTAAATTTTGAGTGGAGAAACACTGTAAAAATACGGCTGTTTTCAAAACAGGGTGTTTTACTACATTTTCTATAGAGTGCAGTCATGCTTGAAAAGTATGCTTGGAGCCCCCCTAGTCCATGCAGGTAACATTCTGCATGCTTTGTGGCCCCACTCGCTAGAATATTTTCTAAGAAAATATTCATAAGGCAGGTTAGAGCAAAAGGGGGATATTGTTAAATTCCTTTCTTTTGCAAAATTTCCACTCCTCTCCTTTTTAGTCCCAAGTTGGCTAAATGAGGAGAGAGCATCTCCCAGTCAGCTGCTAACTGGAAACAGGCCCAGGGCTCTGAACATGTTGGGAGAACACATACCTATTCCTTTACAGCCTGTGCATCAGCTTGGCAAAGGTCCGTTGCTTTGCCTCCTTAAACTCACACAGGGATTGGGAAGGTTCAGCGGCCAGTTCCGAAATGTGTGCCCGGGAGAAGGTTGGTGCAGGGGCCAGAGCACGCCAGAGTCAGACTAACCGGTACAGTGCTGCCCTTGACAGCTTGCACAGGATCCCTATGTTAAACAGGGAGAGTAATTCTCTCAGTGAATGGTTTGAGGGTGAAATACCTCACTAAAGTATGTGTGTGGCATACAGGTAGTAGTCAGCAATGTTTACTGTTATTCCCCATAGCTTCTATACAGAGAAACTTCTGTCACTGGTTGGGGGTGGGGATGGGGACATTAACTCACGGACTCTCCAGGAAGCTCTTAGTCGGCTCTCCAGATCTGTATAGTAACAAGATCTCAAAGCAGTCTACTGCCTTTGGAAAACATTTCTCTGTATATATGTATGACAGCCAGGTGCATGTATACAATTAATAAATCACCTGGGATTTCCAGGGAATTTAAATGCATATAATAATACAAATTTAGTAAGATACTTTTATGAAGTTTAATAAGATGAAGGCTTCAGATTTCCCAGGTTCCTGGTTTTGGTTGCTATAGTATATTTATATATGTATATGCATGCTTTTTTGTTCTAAAATACTACTTAATGACTCCCTTTAAATTAAAGAAAAATTATTTTCCTATCTTTTAAAGCTTAGAAACTCACCCTTTGCTTTTATTTAAATTATTAAATACTAAACAAATCTATCAACATAAAAGTAACTGCTTGTCAGGAAAATTGCCTAAATTGTTTTTCGAATTTATTCACTTACTGATTTTTCAGATCATCTCTTTCCTTATTGGATATTGAGGTACAAAACTATCCATTTGTCTATCTGTCTACCCATATGTCACACTGGAAGAAGGTGGCTTTCTGAAATAATTTGGTCCAGTGGAGTGGTTAAGGGTCTGCTTCTTAAATCCCAGCTCTGTTCTTTTATTTCTGTGTGGTTCCACTAGCTGCAGCAGACCTTTTCCAAACCCATAACAAGCGTAAATAGTGTTCAGTTGTAAAAAGGTCTCTTTTCAGCATGGTAATATACCTTATTAAATTCCAAACATAATAAGTATTGATGGCAAACACATCAGGACCCAGTACAGCTTCTACTATGATTTAGTTCTCTACAAATGACTTCAGCACTCAGCTCCCAATGTATTTTGCTAATTACATCATAGATTTCCCTATTGATGAACACAAGCTGAATTAACACAGAAGCACTAATGTACCCTTTCACCATTATTGTTGTACAAGAAGCTGTGGCAGATGCTGGCAGTTAGTTACACAAACATTAGTATTAACGATTGGCCATTTGGAATTGGTGACAAACTACTGCCCGGCAGAATCCTGAGGCTGAAACCAATCAGGAAGTTAATGAGGAGAGAAATTACCACTGCAGCTTCCCCTTAATTACATTCACACTAGGCAGGAAGGGAGTTCTGGGGGTGGATCTAAACTCAGCTAAGGTTAAGAAGGTCAGAGACCCTTTTGCTTAAGTTTTTTATCTACTGTGGCTGCTAAGGTTGCAAAAGTTGCTTAACACATTATTACTTTTGCATCCTTCATATTTAATGTGAGTTTTCCAGTAGAGTTTTATGTTCATAGATTTGCTTTCACAATTTGTATCTGACTATTTTAGTGTGATGTAATTTATTTACTTTTTTGTGTTTGTAAAAATTTTCTCTCCCATTTACTGTCTTTTACTTTTTAAAAGTTATGTATGCTGACATCCCCTTCCCCCTGTCTTTGTCCTGTTACGCCATGAGAAATAATAGGAAAGTTAATATCCTATCAACTTCACCTGCTGTATCTTGGAAAAGTAGGGTGGGTTACCTGTCATGGTGGAAATGCATGGGTGGAGTCTTGCTTGGGGTAATTTGTCAGATAGATCACTTGACAAGTTTCATCAGCATCCTTTGCATCAAGGGGAGGAGTCCGGTGAAGGGTGGAAATAGTTTCCCAAAGAGGATGCAGCCGACTTGTTTTGTTTTGTTTTTTAATGAACGTTAAACTGGAACTCTGCTATCTAGCTTACTCCTTTCGTTAAATAGGTATACTGTGTAGAATACTATTTTTTTATTCTAAAGAAATGCTAGGGGTTTTAATGAGTGTCTATAAAAACACTTTCAACTCAGAATAGAAATGGAGAGCGCCACTTTCTTTGTTGTAACCTAATTGAATACTGAATGTATAAAGACCAGCCACTTTTAACGTACTCTTCTCCCTTTCTCTCTCCCCTCACTTCCCAGTATTCTCGCCGCCCAGCAGTCAAGATTCTGGCTTGGTTTCCCTCTCGAGCAGCTCTCCTATTAGTAACGAGAGCACAAAGGCAGTGCTCGAATGTGAGCCTGCGTCGGAGCCCAGCAGCTTCACAGTCACTCCCGTCATCGAGGAGGACGAGTGAGCAGTGCCTGCTGCCGAAGGCGGTTCACTTGGAATAACAGGCTTATTCCACTTTCCATGGGGTTTGTTAATATTTTGCATTGACTCATACTATCTTAACTGTTGAGAACGTGTTTGGTTTATATTCCTTAGAGTTTAGTCCAGAGGCTGTAACACATTTGTAATACTTTAGGGTCTGTGACTACCATCTGCATGATTTAAGTGTTTTGCTCACGGAGTTTAAATAATAGTGTTCATTTTTTAAATGACACTGGTTTCATGTAGTTTTCAAGAAATAATTCATTCAAGTGAAGCCATTTGTGTGCCTCTAAATGAGTCATAATTAGATGTTACTTTTAGTTTTAAAATGAAATCTTAGGTGCCTGAGGGTTTTTTTTTTAAAGTATTTTTTTAAAACTTGCAAATATATAAATTTAGCCAAGTTACCTGATGGGTGAGAAAAAAAAAGCAGGCAAATTAGTGATTTTTTAGAAGTCTGCTAAATGGATATATTGTGTGTGTTGCTGTTGGAAATAGCCCCACCCCATCCTCCCAATCCAAAACGTAACTGAAATATAATCAGAAACATTACAGTCTTTAAAAAAAAAAATTGCTGCGTTTTGGTAAAGGGTGTAATTTGAAAACAGTGCAATTTAAAGTGACCTTAGTGATGCAGAGTTCCTGAGTGCTGGTGTAGAATGAGTTCATCATACATTCTTTCCACTACTGGGGAAAAAATGGATGCAATTTAGACT
>NW_016803417.1:4318207-4340707 GCF_001698545.2 Rhinopithecus bieti | reverse complement strand
TGAGTCGACATCGTGCCACTGCACTCAAGCCTGGGCGACAGAGCGAGACTCCGTCTCAAAAAATAATTTAAAAATTCAGCCTCCTCCGCTCCACTTGAACTTTAATGCTGAACCGGTTTCCCACGTATACGTGTATCGCACCGCATTTTGACGCTTTGCACCGAGTCGCATTAATGGCGCTTTTGAGAACGCTTTGTCGCGCTTTACAGAGAAACCGTAAGGGCAGCCTGTGGAGGAGTAGAGGATATTCCTTGGCTTCCCCCGCTAGGCCCTGTCCGCCGGGCGGGTTAGGGTCGTGGCTGCCTGCCCGCGCGCCGCTGCCCCTCTGGGAATTTTGTCCGGGAAACTGGCGTGGGGCCCTGGCTCTCCCTTCGCCCTCCGTGCACACGCGGACGAGGCCTTAAATCCGCAGCCTTAGAGGCCCTGCGACTTTGAAGCTGGGCACCGCCAACAGCTCGCGATTCTCACCTTTAAAAGTCGCCCCTTGCCCCTCCCCGCCCGCCTGCCCTCGGAAGCGCGGACCCGCCTCTACTCCACCACCTGTTTAAGTTCCTCCCCCTCACCGCTCCTCCAGGCCCCCGCCCTGGTCCAAATAACCAGCAAACTAAACTTTTCCACAGTTGAAAGCCGCGGCCCGCGAGGCCGGGGTGGGAGGGGAAAGCGGGGCGTGTCTGGGGGGCGGGGCCCCGAGCACTCCGGAAGTTGCCCCGCCCTTGAGGCTACCGGGCCAGGAAAGTGAGGAGAGGGTCCCGGCCTACTGTCGGCCGGGTGGGGCACCACTCAGCCTTCCCTACTCTTAGTTCCCGCGTCTCCGCAGGGCGCCTCGGCCTGACCTCCAGGCTAAGTTCGAGCCCACTGTTCCTGGGGTGCCGGCAGCGCCGGCAGCGCCGGCTGTTTCCCTTCATTACTCCCGGGCCCCTGAAGCCGAACGCTTTCCCAGAAGCGCGCACATCCGCTTGCTTTCCCTGCGGCTGGGCTTTGTTCGGGGACGGCAAGGGAGGAGGCGGGAGGCTGGTGAGGTTTTCTGGAAAAGAGGCTTCTCCCGAGGAAGAAGTGCCCCAGAGCCCTGAGAGCAAACGCTCTGGGGAAAAGAAACTTTCCTTGTCCCTTGAATGTTGCTCAAATTACCTAAAATTATTTTTTCAGCGCTTGTGTTTTCAAGACGCAGGGTAACGATTATCTTAAGACTTAACATCAGCGCTGCTCATTTTACGGTGGTGGAGACGTGTTTTTTTCCTTTGCATTTAGGGTGGACCGGGTCTGCAACCCGCCTCCCTCCCTTCCAAGATGGTGTGGGGAAGTGGCCGACGCCCCCCGCAGGACTCAGGCCCTTCTACTCCTCGGTGTCGGGTCTGTCGCGGGCGCTACCGACAGGGGAGCTAGGCTGGAGCTGGAGGAGGGCTGCGCCCAAGGCCTCCAGGAACCGCGGCCCAGCGGGGAGGGCCCCAGGCGCGCTCTTTTCCAGTTCCTTCGAAAGCGCGGGGCTGAGGTCGCGGCTGTGGGCCCTCAGATGAAGCCGTGCTGTAGCGACACCTCAACCCCACAAAAGGCTGGCGCTGTCTTGTATCCAGGTTGGGTCTGAGGAATCCGCAAGGGGGAGAGCGCTGGCTCCTAGACGTGAGCCGCTGCTGGCTTCGAGAGTTCGAGAACATGAAGGACCTGGCTGCTCTTGCCGGGTCGGCTTAGGGCCAGCGAGGTCGCAGGCCATCTGCTCTCCCTGTTTGTCCCCAAAGGCCTCGGCACCTGGGGATCAGGAGCAGGCCTCAGAGTGCGACCCGTCTCTTCCCCTACCAAAATTATGTGGGGACAACAGTCCAGGACCATCCCCTCTGTTCAGTGGGGTCCTGGGCCGCTCGATGCGGATTCAGTCGTCTCCCCGACCCCCAGTGGCCTCTGCTCTCCATCCCTCGCCGCGGAGGGCGCCTTCGGGGATCTCATGGGGGGTTTGCATGAGTCTGTCACCAACCAACTGAGGGAGAACCAGGACACTATTGCCATCTAAAGAAATTGATTGCTGGATGCCCCACCCCCTGGCTAGACATTCCCCCAACTCCTTTCAATTTGAAGCTGGCCGAAGAGCGAGGTCGAGAAGCCGACCGGATGAGAGCTGAGTAGTTCACGCACAGGGAGAGGGGGCAAGTTTTCCTGCTTTCACAGTGGTTCCTCACGCTCAGGCTTCCAGTGTCTGCCTGCACTGACATCACCGTGATCGTGATGAAAACAGTAAAATAGGAACCCTGACCTCCCCTTCCATGAGAATCCAGCAGAGAATTTCCTGAAGCGTTATACATCCGGGACAATCGGAAACTGTCGTTTTGATTAAGTATTAATTGGGATGAGGAGCACCGACCAGGACTCCCAGATCTGGAGTATCACTTTCTCAGCAAGGGCACCTTCATCCTGAGCTTTTACATACACACACACCCAGCAATTGTGTGTGCCGGGAAAGACCCACAAACGCACATTATTTTTCCCTCTTCCACGATTATCTGCCACAATTCTACTCAGTTAATTGCGGTTTGAGAACACACCATCCAGAGGAGAGCACCAATGGATCTAATCTAGTGAGGTTACATTTACTTGTAATCCTCCCCCTTCCCTTTCCAATTTCTTTGATGATTTTTCCCATAAGTGTGTAAGCTACTGGGACTTAGTAGAAGCAGGCCGCTCCTCCTAAATGTGATTTGGACCATATGCTTTCTACATTCATTCCCGCTTCGGCTTTTCTTCTCTGCACTAACTGCTAACACGTTATAGTCACCTTGAAATTTCCTCTGCTATTTTCCAATTAAAAGCTTAATAGCCCTGGAAACGGAGTTCATGTGGTGAAGTTTACCATAGCCCCTTGTTCTGAAAGGCTTTCTGCTGGGATCCCATTATGTGCTTGAATAAACCCTTTCTGCAAACAGAAATGGGACTCGGGGTTGTCAGGTGTTGGGTTACAATAGACTTTGAGGCAGGGGACATTTTACCAACATAAATACAAACCTGTCCCTATAGGGAGATGTTGTCAAATACTGGGATACGGAAAACATTCCCATCAAATATGAGAAAAGGATTACTGCACTATATCAAATGAGTATTTAGATCTCAGCCCCCGATGTGCACCAGAGTGAAACGGGCCCCCGGGACCAAATAATGCCAGACTGTTTGAGTGGCAACGAGATAGGGTGGCTAGGTGACCAACGGGGGAAAAGGGGTCGCCTTGGTAGTGAGAATGCCCCCACAAACCTGGTGCAGAGCTCTTCTGCTTTCCTTTTAAAAATTTACTCATGCTCAAGTTCTTTATACTTCCTCGTTTCACTATTTGAAGAAAATCGGAAAAAATTTAGTTTTGAAAAAAGTCGTTGGTCCCCACGTTTCCAAGAGATCCGGAGGTTTCAGCGCAATAGTTTTCAGATAAGGTGTCATTTGAGGCCCTCTATATCTCAGCACGTTAAATGACTTGTGTCCAGCTCCCCACTTCCTAGCCTCGGGCCTATAGGGCTGGGGGCGACTCTGCCTCCCGTCCCCAAAGCTGACGAAATTCCTTCCATTTGTGTTTTAGGGCTTGTTTTCCTAGAGAAGGTTGAGACTAGAGGAAAGATTAAAGTGGTGGCGGAAGGGGCAAGACCGAGGGGTCCCTACCCACGCGGCTTTGGAGGATGGCCTCCCAAGGTTAGCACTCGAATGCTAGAGCTACTTGTCCACACTCCACCAGGTCAGTCTTCCGCGATCCCCACCTGCCGGACGCGTATGAAAC
Source organism: Rhinopithecus bieti (assembly GCF_001698545.2). Taxonomy (NCBI): domain Eukaryota; kingdom Metazoa; phylum Chordata; class Mammalia; order Primates; family Cercopithecidae; genus Rhinopithecus; species Rhinopithecus bieti. The sequence continues at coordinate 4,336,965 of NW_016803417.1, read as the reverse complement.
GGGGACAGCTAAGAGCTTCAAGGGAAACACACAACTGGGTTCGGTTTTCCACCCTCCTCTCCTCTGCGAATCAGCCTTCTAGGCAGAGAGGGTTGGCTGCTAGAATGCCTGGTGGTGCTTCCCTTGAATTCACAGCAAACACCAGAGGAACATTTTCAGGTTGCTTGCTTAACTTCCAGGGCAGTACAGAGAAAAGCGGCCTCCCCGAGGGGACAAGGGCCTCTGTGCCCACGAGGGGTCGGGCATTGCAGCGGACTTGCCTGCTCTCATCTAGCATTCGATTCCCCACCAGAAGATGAGCTTGGTGCACACTCTCAGAAGCGTATCCAGCGAAGGCTCTGGAACTGCCCCGCTTCGCATAGACTTATTGTGCTGCCCTGCAGTGTATCCACCTGTTTTTTTGTTTTGTTTTGTTTTGTTTTGTTTTGTTTTGTTTTGTTTTGTTGGTTTTTGTTTGTTTGCCGATGGGCAGGGGGGAGGTGCGAGCGGGGAGGGCCTTCCTCGTGCATATATAGCGATAGCCTGCACTAGGCCAAACCTACCACTCCTGGGGGAATGGTAACACGCAAATAATCAAAGTTTTCTGCTGTCATCTTGTGCAAGGACTCTCTCCCCCAAGACATCTATGACTGGGGTCTATGGGTTAAGAAGGTGAAAAAGTGTCCCCATCCCATATCCATAACTAAATCACAGAATCCGTGGGGATTTGAATCGAGTGGCTGGCGCAAGACCTCCGTTTGCTTCCAGTGGCTGCTGGGAGAGAGGAAAGAGGATATCGGTAACTTTGGGGGCGCTAATGTGGCTTTTGCGTCTGCCTCTTGAAAGTTTATACCCGGCGCTTAACAAATCCTTGACGGGAACACGTACGTCCCTGACCTTTCAGGATACTGTTTTATATTAAAACATAAGAGGGTAGAAAAGTAAAATTCGCCTGCAAAATGGGTTGTCATCCTTGGGCCTGCAGATCTCCAAAACCATTTTCTTCTAAAGCAACAAAAGAGAAAAAAAATACGTTCTAAAAGGAAATTACGAAAAGAACCTAACTTTCCTAAACCAACAGTACTCCACTCCCCTATCCTAAACTCCACCCAGGTCCGGGGTGCACCCGCAACACTCCCGTAGGTTCGAGTTCTCCCGGAGCTGAGCTTCTGCGGCCAAATGTCGGGATAAAAGCGGCCTTGGGCTCGGAAAAACGCGGCCAGATCTGGACTGGAGAGAGGAGAAGAGAGAGAAGGGGAGCGGCCACCTCACTCGCTTACAGGCACCCCCGCCCTCACTCCCGCAGGTCCTCCCCTTCTCCGCCCCGCCAGCACGGCCGCGTTCTGGAGCGCCGCAGTCTCCCGCTGCGGGCTCGGGTAGCGGAGAGGGCTTGGAGGAGGGGGCCGTGAGCGCCCCCGCGAGAGTGGCCTGGCTGCAGGTGGCAAGGCAGGTGAAGTGCAGGCACCCGAGGGGCGCAAAGAAGGAGGAAGGCGTGGGGCGGGGAGTGCAAGGAGACAGGGACCCCAGGGGTGGGGGTGACGGTGGGAAGGAGGAGGGGTTGGGGGAGGGCGGCGGAGGAGGTGTTGGGTCCGGCCAGCGCGCGAGAGAGCTGCAGAAGAGCTGGCTCAGACCTTAATCAGAGCTCTCGCCAGCTCCTTGCAGCCGCCGCAGCGCCTCCGCAAAGAAGGACGTGCCGACCCAGCTGTGAGCCCAAGGCAGCGGCCCGCGTCGGGGTTGGCTGGGCGTGAGCTGGGAGACCGAGCTGTGAGCGCAAAGGGAGCTGGAGAGAGGGCTGCGGCATCTCCAGTCGCCCCGGAGCACACACGACCAGCGGGGCGGCGGGATCAAGGGCCGCGCCGCCCGGAGGCCGCCCCTGAGCGGGTCTCGCAGCCCCGCCGTCCAGCGGTCCCTGGCCCGCTCCCGCCGCCAGCCCGCCAACTCATCCGGGAGCCCGGGGCATGAACGGCTACGGCTCCCCCTATCTGTACATGGGCGGCCCGGTGTCGCAGCCGCCGCGGGCACCCCTGCAGCGCACGCCCAAGTGCGCGCGCTGCCGCAACCACGGCGTACTGTCCTGGCTCAAGGGCCACAAGCGTTACTGCCGCTTCAAGGACTGCACCTGCGAAAAGTGCATCCTCATCATCGAGCGGCAGCGGGTCATGGCTGCGCAGGTGGCGCTGCGCCGGCAGCAGGCCAACGAGAGCCTGGAGAGCCTCATCCCAGACTCGCTGCGCGCTCTCCCAGGGCCCCCGCCGCCTGGGGACGCCGCCGCCGCCCCGCAGCCGCCGCCGGCCTCTCAGCCGTCTCAGCGCAGCCGCGCGCCCTGCTGCGAGTTGGCCGCGGCCGCACCGCTGCGCTGGACCGTGCCGAGCGCCCGGCCCGGGCTCTGCAGGCCAGCTCGCCAAGCCAGGTAAGAGGTCTGAGTGCGGGAGTTTGGCGGGGCGCCGTGGGACGAACTTCTGGAGTGTTGCCCTGCAGCTCCACTTGGGAGCCTGGGAGGCATTTTGGGAGTGGGCTAAGAGCTATTCCTTTCCACTCTCCGCCAGGCGGGGTTTCTCTCCCGGGAGAAGCGGTGGTCTGGCAGGCGAGTAGCATCGCGCCGAGGGAAGGCGCTCCGGGGAGCCAAAGGAGGGACTGTGCGTCAGGATCGCAGGTGCCTTCGTTAAAGGGCTGGTAGAACGTGTCAGATTGATAGGGGCACCCGGTTGAGCAGGACCAAATTAACCCAGGCGCGACCTCACCACGGTGGGGTCGGGTTTTCCTGGCTGTGGCTTGAGGTCCTGCATTCGGGTTGGAATGGGATAGGTAGGTGTAGGAAAAAGGCGCCAAGCCCACTCTAGCTGGTTGTGCTTCTGGCGGCCTGGCCGGCCAGGAAATTTGCGTGAGACAGTATCCAGTCTCGACCCTGGTTTCTGCTTTGCTCCGTGGCCTCCACTCTTGTAACTGGTGAATAGTTCCATTTAGGCATGATGTAAGAAGGTCCCGAAGGCTCTAGTGACAGCGGGACCATGATTGGTGCGCCAATTCACTCTTTGAGACTCCTAGATCTTTAACACTGTCCCCAGGGCCGCCTGCTGTCTTCATTGGTTTAAGAATAAAACAATCTGATCCCCCACCCAATCCGTTTCCATCCAGGCCTCTGAGCTTGGCAGGCCTGAGCTGAGTCTCTTAGTCTCTCTCTTCTGAAGGGAATTTTGGTTGCGGTTCTGCCCGCCAGAGCCTGTTTTGATGGTCTTGGAATACGTGGACACACAATGTTTTGGTGTTTTGTCTTACTGGGGCAAGTGTCAAAGAAACAGCCACTTCTCCGGAAGGGGCAATGCTGGAATTAGGAGTGGAAGGTCAGCCCTCTTGAGGTCGTACCGTGGCAAACTGGTACTTCACTGATGCCACTCTAAAGACGGTACCCCTGTTCTGGGAAGGTTTCAGGCCAGGATGCTTTGTCTGGATCCTGTGAGCTGAGGAAGTGAAGGTGGCTCACTGTTTCGTGGTGATCAGGGTGACTGGCAGGTGGGTTCTGCTGCCCCTTCTCAGCAATGCTTTCCAGGGCCTGAGCTCTGAGAACAGCCTGTGTGAGGTAGCTGGGAATTTTAAGCCTGAAGGAGTTTGCTGAATTGGATTTTGAGATTTTAATCAGTTAGGTATATATTTCTCAGGAATGCTCGCCAGTTGTCTTCTTTTGTCTCTCTCTTTTTATATTTTATGGAGTTGCACGACGGAAGGGGAGGAGGGAAAAGGTATTGTTTTTATTTGTTCTCCGTAGGTTTGAATAAATAACTAAAAAATAGGAAGAGTTTGGTCTCGTTAGAAGTGGATTGTACCAATATATTTTCTTTATTTTTTCCGTTTCCAGTTTTCTGGTTCTGTTTCCCAGACTAGGGGCAGAGGCGGTTAATATTCAGAGGGTGCATTTTGCAGTGGCCACCTGCCAGCGATTCCTGTGTATAGTGGCATTGGTTCTGTGGTCTTTGTCACGGGATTCCTTTCAATCCTGTGTTTTCAGGTGTTTTTGGGATGCTAAAGTTCATGATCTTCTAGGTCCAAAACTGAAAACACAACCCCGGAGGAGAGGGGAGGAGGAGAGGAGGAGGAGGAGGAGGAAGGAGGAGGGTGAGGGCAGGCAGAAAGGCGGGGTAGGCAGCGAGGATACATGCTTTGGGAGAAGAGAAAAGGAAACGGATTTCAACTGGACAAACCAGAGCTGTGCTCTCTATTTTACTCCTACTTAGTACTCAGGGATAGCCTGAGCCTTCCAAATTGAAAACAAGTAATTGCAAAGGAGAATAGGATTTATCACAAGGAGAGGTCAAAGTGACGACTTTGGGGGACTGAGGCATCAGGGACCAAGGGCTCAGTTTCCAGCTGGCCACCCCCCCATACCTTGTACATTGATGTACACAACTTTTGTTTTCTTCTTTCAATTGCTTTGACCCCATAATTCCATTTTTTTAAAAAAAAGTCAATCACCACTCTGACGGGGAGTGGGGAGAAAGGTAGGATAATAATAGATAATTGTTTAGGAAGACAAACATACAAGTGGATCCAGTCTAGGCAGTGCTTGTAGAAATAAAGTCCATTTGGGGTTTAAGTTGAAGAAAACTGCTCATGGAGACTGCCTGCTGCTATAGGTATTATACCCTTTTTGCAGTTGTTCTGATAATGTATTTGTGTATAGCATTCCATATTTATTTAAAAGCATATCAGAACTACTCCTGGATAAGTAGTTCACTAAGTGCAGAGAGTAAGCAAAGCTCTATTGGGATGGTAGGTCCACATGTGCATTAAGTATACAGACCATCAGAAATCTTTAAATATCTGCTGGCAGTGTGGATCTATTACTTTGTGAACTTTGATTTTAAAATGTGGTTTGTCTTTTTGCAGGACAAAGGGCCTCTTTAGTACATAGCTGTGGAGAGAGATTTTTTTTCTTGTACACAAAAGCACATGGAGTCTTTCCTCTCTAGAGATCTTTGAGAAAAGCACATGCCTTAAGGAAGAGTATGTTTGCTGTGAATCACTGGAGGAAAACCACCCAGTTTAGGGAGTGATATATTCACATCAAAACTCAGTTTTGTAACTGGAAGAAATTTTTCTCAAATTCTGCTTTAGATTCTTTAAAGGAATGGGGTTATTTTATCTAATAGTGTAGTATGTTGAATATCCCTTTCAATGTGTGGTGTTTTTAAGGAGAATTTTCATTTTCTAGTGGTTTTTACTTCTAGTTATGAAGTATTCTTTTTTCTTTTTGAATGTGGATTTCTCCTGCTCTTTGATGACCATCTATGATGGACCTGGAATTAATTATTAGATTTTGATTGAGCCCAACATTTTGATTTAAGCTATATATAGCTATATTAAGCTATCTATATCTATATATAGATATATTAAGCTATATGTCTATATATAGACAGATATCTATATATAGATATATTAAGGTATCTATATATAGATATATTAAGCTATATATATCTATAGACATGTTAAGCTATCTATATAGATATACTAAGCTGTATATATCTATTAAAAGCTATATATATAGTTTAAATTTAAATTGTAATTGAAGCTATATATGTGTGTATATATACATACACTATTTAATTCATTTATTCTTCTCCTAAATTCCCTCTACGTTCTTCTCACACTCCTTCTCCCCATGAAAATATAGGAGGCATGAAGATCTTCCAACTGTTAGTGTATCTGAATCAGCAGTTTCAACCAGCCTAGCCAGCCTTTCAGGACGTGGGCTCAAGAGCTGAGGGAAGGGTCACTGCCAAGGTGGAAAGCTAAAGTTACATTCTTTTGTTGTGGCTCCCTCCCCACCCCCAACTTTTCCTCCAGGGGAGTGTCCTGGGTCACCTTAGACTGTGGTGCAATGAGAAGAAAGATCTATGGTTGTAGACTCTTCCTAGGTCTCCATCTGCCATCAAAATGAGTATGTACACGCATTCTTTTAAATGCTCTTAAAAGGAAAAGAAATCGAAAACATAGTTGGTTAGGAATAAGAGAGCAGGATCAAATGGGAAAGTAGGATCTTCTTTCCTGTTTATTTCTTGGGGATGGGGTGGAGCAAACAAGATTAACTATAGGGGAGAAGTAAGGAGATTTTGGAAAACTGCCTTTATTTTATTTTTCCTCTTGCCCTGCCCCTCCTAGCATCTTTATGCTTGCCTCTGGGCTTTTCTGCTCCAGCTTGACTGGATCCTGCAAGGTCCACTTCCTTTTTTTTAAAATTTTTTTTCCCCAAAGAGAAGCACCTGCAAGTGCAATGGTTGTTACGGAACACTCGTCCAGGCCAGGATGAGAAGCCCTCTGACTGTTGGCTAGGAGGAAATGAAAAGCAGGAAATACTTGAAAAACCATTTATGAAGTGTACCTGTGAATTGAAAAACAGGGTCTCATTTTAAGATGGCTTGATTTGAGGGTGAGGGTCTTGACTCAGTTGCATTTTAAAAAACAAAACCCAACCAAATAAAAAGGAATATGCATACAGGCACTAAGGTCTCTTCCAAACCCCAACCCAGGGCTGGCTCTTGGGGCTGGGATGCTGCTGGGGACGGGTCTTCCCAGCTCTTGGCTTGGCTGGTTTGCACGCAGTGCAGATGGTGTGTATGTGTTGTGGAGGGTTGCGGCAGCTGGCCCAGGACTGGAACCCTGGCCACAGTGGGCTCAAAGTAGGGGCAAAGATAGGAGGCAGCGCCTCCCTGGGGCTGCACTGGACTGCCGTCCCCTTGCACCAGGGGGTTGGAGCTGCAGTTGAGCCCAGCTCTTTGCCGCCTGCTAGAGACGGCTCTTCCTTGGTCACCGTCAGGAAGCAGCTGACACAGGCACATCCCTTGCCTCTCCCTCGTCCAGCTCTTGGGCCTCTGCTCCCTCTCTGCTCTTCCTGAGCTTCACTACCCTGTCCTTCCCAAGGCAGGAGTCCCGAGGTGAGTTGCCAGCTTTTGCAAAAATCATGCAAACAAAAAATAGGATGCCAATATTGCATGGGACATACTTTTACTAGAAAGCCTTCATTGTTTACTTGATGTTCCCACTTAACTGGACATCCTGTTATTTTATCTGGCAACCATAGGCCTAGGCCTTCCTCACCCAGCCCTGGTAACCACGCAGGGCGCCCCTTGGCGGTGGGGTTGCCTGTGCTCATCTCCTAGTTCTTTCTCTGCAGAGTCAGGGAGGTGCTGGGGTCCATCCTGTGGATCTGGAACCGTTTGGCAGGAAAAACGAGAGTGTGTTCCACGTCTAGGAACCAGAGGTCTACTGCCATCTGGGAAAGAACCTCTCCCCACCTCCAAATCACTCTTTGGTGTTATAAATCTGGAGGATAGCCGTGCTCTCGACTTACACAACCAACTTTTCTTTTTCTCTGATGGATGAACTCCCGGTTTTAAAAGATTACAGTAATCACAGGAGGACAGTGTAAATCGAATCTGATAGCAATAACTTTCGGAGAAGGTCAGGCTCAAGTGAAATGTTACCAAGCAACAGGCATTTTGTTTGCAAAATACAATCAAAGAGCATTGATGAGAAATTCTTTGCTGCAGCCAGTCAGCACTTTCTGCTAACAGCTTTACAGAGAGAAAAGGAATAAATCTTCATAAATCAAAGTCCCTGGAGGACTCGGAGCCCCTTTCTGGAAATGTTGCACTTCTTCCTGATAGGAAGGAGGACTAAGCCCAGTAAAAAGCCATTTGCCTGCCTGCCTTCCTCCTCTTTCTTTCTCTTCCTTTCTTCCTCGCCTCTTGCTTTTTTCCTTTCTTCCCCCTTTAAACCTTTTGCAGCCCCTTAGCCATTAACTGCTCAGGTCCTTGGACCCCCTTGTCTAGTCCTGTGTGGCTCTGATGGCTTGTGCATGGGTGCTCATGGCAGAGGTGGAGGATGCAGTGGTGGGACAGCTGGTCCTCACAGGTCCACTGCCTTGTGATTGTGTCAGTTATGTCCCACATTGCCTTAGTGAGTAATCCGCTTGCCCAAGCAGTGCATACTACAGTTCTCAGAAGGGAAACTAAAATAACTAGGTATGGGTTTGTTTGTTTGTTTGTTTGTTTTGCATTTTATTGTATAAATAGCTATAAAAGGTACAATCAAGTACCAAATAACAATAATAATTATGAAAAACTTAAGACTCAGCACATCATTTCTTTATAAAATCTCCAATCTCTTGATTACAACTAGACAGATATAAATTTTACAGAGCTGGAATTAGTGTTCCACGTTTTTCCCACTGATTGTTACTTTGTTTAGTATATATCTCTAGCACCCATAATCTTTATATGTAAGCATTTAAAACAATATTTCCTCCTGTGAACACACTATGGTCTGCCCAGCTGCTATCCTTGGAGTTATTTGCTGTATTTCACTGTAAAATATAACCAACTGCAGCTTACTTGGAATTTTGCAAAAGATTAGTCAGTAAACTGTAAGCTTCTCTGTGGTCAAGAGGCAGTGCTTTGATCACCTCTGTATAATCTTACCCAAGACAGTGCATGAGAGCATAGGAAGGCATTTAGGGGTATTTGTTAAATAGATGGATGAGTAGACAGGTGCATTTTGGAAGGTACCAAATAAACGTGTAGATTTGTAGGTAATTTCCCCTCTGCTTCTTGGAAGATATTCCCTTTTGAGTCAAGAAAGAGATCAAAACTAAATTTTTACAAAATATATGAGGTCCACAGTTGCAAACTATACTTCCTTCAGCCCAGTCCTGCCTATAGCAATATTCCCCCAAAACATAGTGTCAAGGAACCACTCTGATTCCTTCATACATTATTAATTCAGTGTTGTTGATGATTGTTTTTAAAAAGCAAAGCATGGCTCTTTTTTTTTTTTTTTTTTTTTTTAACTTTTCAAAACCCTCCCAACCCGGCAACCCCCAGGAAGAAAAGGAAAGTTTTAGACTGAGATCATTTCCCTGGTGTTCTTTAGATTTTCAGTATTCAGTTTTTTTTTTTTTTTTTTTTTATTGATTCATCACTTCTAGTGTGAGATTAAAGTGGGGATAACAGGAAAATGTGGAAACGTTTGTCTTACGGTTAGAATTTCTGACTAGGCAATGGTCTCCTGTAAAAGTTCCATCCTGCCTGGGCTCCTTCCCTTGCCGGCTGCTATGAGATTTGTGTGCTTTGAAAAACTACCCATCAAGGACCTGTTATTAGAGGTATGTTCCTCACAGCTCAAGTGTATATGTAGTTAGGTGTAGGATTTTTATTGTACTTAATCTATGTTCAAAATGCATTGACATGTTCAATTAAGTGTGATAGGGGAAGTCCAGTGACTTCATTGAGCTAGGAAATATTCCCTCTGCCAATTGTTCTGTATTTTCATTGGTGTGTAAGAACTATTTTGTTTTGTATAGATATAATTGGATGAATGGATACAACCTATGAATCTAGTCAGAAAGATTTTTCACTTTTTTTTTAGACGGAGTCCATTCTGGTCACCCAGGCTGGAGTGCAGTGGCCGATCTCGGCTCACTGCAAGGCTTCTGCCTCCCGGGTTCACACCATTTCCTGCCTCAGCCTCCCAGTAGCTGGAACTAAGGGCATGTGCCCACCACGCTCGCTAATTTTTTTGTTTTTTTAGTAGGAGGACAGGGTTTCACCGTGTTAGCAGGATGGTCTCGATTCCTGACCTCGAGATCCGCCCGCCTCGGCCTTCCAGAAGTACTGGGGGGATGAAGCATGAGCACCATGCCCGCAGATTTCTCACTTTTATTGCATCTTGAGCAGAATATTGTTCTCAATATGTGATAGACTTCTCAAAGTATTTGAAAATGATACATGTTTTTTCTTTTACTAATTGCATTTTCATATGAAAAACTCCCCCTAAAGAAAGTTACATTTTCAAACTGTACATTTTAGATTGAAAGCACTTTATAAGTGTTATTTCTCTCCTTATTTAAAAGTCTTGTAGCAAAAAAAAACAAAAAAAAAAAAAAAAAGTATTATATCATGGCATATATATTTTGAAGTTGGTAGCATTGTTATCTATAGAAAACTTTTCTTTTTAATTGAATATCTACTTTTAAAAACCTCTTTACCCTAGGGCAGAGTTTATTTCAGGGATAGCTGTAAGTGTTTCTACCCCATGAAATATGAAACGGAAGAGTGAATATTTGGTAAGATTTTAAAAATATCTACATGTTTAGCAATAGAAGCAGCATATTGCATCACTTTCAGTAATATTGGTAATATTCGATAAAATTGATTTCTTCTCTGTTTAATAGTTTTGACTTTCTATACCCATCTACTAGGGGTAAAAATATTATCAGTTGAAATACACTCTTAATATTCTAGGAATTAGCGTTTCAGTTTCAAGAAGAAAGAAGGTAAAGTGTTTCAGGAGTATTTCCTATTTTATTTTGTTAGTTGGCAGTTTCACAGTTCCATGTCTAAAAAGGCCTTTGTGTTTTAAACCAACTAGAATGATTTGTAAAGTTTATTTAGGAAAAAATCTGGAGATGTAAAGAGGTACCTATTATTAAATTACACTTTATCACTGGCCTCAGAACTCACCCTCTATACCTGTGAAAGTGTGTATTTATAATAGAATAATTTACAATATATTTAGTTTAGGTGCAATAATACAACCAGTGCTAGAGACCACAGTGCCACAAAATTGCAGGGACTGTATATTCTGCCCTTCAGAAATTATTGTTTGGTGAGGAGTTATTCTTGATGCAAAGTCAGAGGCTAGTCTTCCTTTGCCTAGTTTTGAAACTCCAACAGCCTTAGATGTTGATGGGGATTCGGCTCACCCAGCACTCCTTAGCAGGACTTTGTGTGTGGCTCAGGTGCATAAGCCTCACAGGTGTGCTCTGCTTGTTGTTCTTTCATCATCTTTGTCTTTCCTTTGAACACAGTATAAACAGTGCTGAGCTCAGGTGGTTGGTTGGTTTACACTGAATTTGTAGATTTGATTCCTGTGACATCCTCTTAGCTTTTCTCATATTTTGGCCATAGCCAGACAGCACAGAAACCTGCGGAGAAAGTATGGAGACTTCAGTGTAATCTGTCCCCACTCCTTGACAAGTAACCAGAAGTGCATGATGCACTAGCATGTCCCAGTAGCAGGGGCAAAGGGTTACACAACAAAATGAGAAAGTGACTTTCACAGTCTGAGAGTTCACAGTTGCTGAACAAGCTGGCACTGACATAAGATTCCACTACCGTCTCTTCCGCAGAACTTAGGAAAATAAGTACACGAGTGGAATTTTGTATTGTCAGACTTGTAATCCTGGTATCAAGTATTCAGTTGATTGGGACAGTATATCTGTTGCTATGTTGAAAAAGAAAAAAGACTCCATTTTTGTAATGGTAGAGTCATTAGGTTAGTGAGAACCTCATTCGCTAATTCCCCTTTCAGTTGCCTTCTGCTGTTTGATCCACTTTTTTCCTGAAGCCAGAAGTGTACTGTGGAAGAGTCATTTTGGTTGACAGACCTGAGAAAACACTTCCTAATATGTTTTCAGTGTTTGAAACTTATCCAAAGCGGGGCAGGGAGGGGGATGTACCTTTTAAAACACAAAGCTATTTGGTTCACATATTTCTTTTAAAAATAGTTGAGCTGGCTGGGCATGGTGGCTCACTCCTGTAATCCCAGAACTTTGGGAGGCTGAAGTGAGTGGATCACGAGGTCAGGAGTTCGAGACCAGCCTGGTCAACATAGTGAAACCCTGTCTGTACTAAAAATAGAAAAGTTAGCCAGGTATGGTGGCACACACCTGTAGTCCCAGCTACTCGGGAGGCTGAGGCAGGAGAATCACTTGAACCCAGGGGGCAGAGGTTGTAGTGAGCCGAGACCACCACTGCACTCCAGCCTGGGTGACGGAGTGAGACTCTGTCTCAAAAAAAGAAAAAGTTGAGCTTTGAGCTTTCCATCTGTGCCTATGTACCCTTTATTCCCAGGAAGGACTAGTTGTTTTTCTTGCTTAAAGAAATCTCCTCATTCTCTATATTACTATGACACTGTGTAGCATATTTTTTTCTTTTTTTTTTATTGTGGTATACATAACAAAATTTACAATTTTAACCATTTTCAGGGGTACAATTCAGTGGCATTAAGTTTATTCAAAATGTGCAACCATCACCACCATCCCTCTTCAGAACTTTTTCATCATTCCAGATGGAAACTCCATACCCATGAAACAATAACTCCCCATTCCCTTTTCCTCCCAGCCCCTGGCGACCACCATACTACTTTCTCTCTGAATTTCCCTATTCTTGGGATCGAATATAAGTAGAGTCATACAGTATTTGTCCTTTTGTGTCTGACTTATTTCACTTAGCCAAATGTTCTCAAGGTTCATCCATGTTACAACATGTTTCAGAATTCCATTCCTGAGGCTGAATAATATCCCACTCTGTGTGTGTATGTGTGTGTGTACACCACGTTTTATACATTCATGCATTGATGGACATTTGGGTTGCTTTCACCTTTCGGCTATTGTGAATGTTACTGCTGTGAACATTGGTATACGATGTGTGTCATATTTGAGGCTTAGCAAATGCTGCCAGGCCCTGTTTGCTTTTTCTCCCGCATGTGTGTCTTACTTCCCCAGCTGGAAGATAAGGTCCATAAGTTAGGCGTGGGTCTTACACTTCTTGGTGTTTTTCATCCTTTATTCTGTTTCTCCCAGTATCTTGCAGAAATATAAATACTTGGTGCTGATAATAATAATTAGGCTAAAGTTAAAAAAATAAGGAAACTGTTTAGAAGTACACAGTATTTTAAAGAAGTACTTTATGTCCATATTTACATGGGGATAGTATTTCACTTGTTTTTCCAATTTCTAAAAGTGATAGTATATTAATATACATCACTTTTCAAGTGTTTAATAATTTTCAAATGTTTAATAATAGAGTAATAGCCAAGAAGTGTGTATGGGTCATGAGTCAGGAAAGTTTAAATAGATCTAGCTGATTATAAAGTAAATCTATAGAAGCTTTTTTGTTGCTGTTTTTCTCTTGGATCAAGGACATGAGTTCAAATACCACATTAACTCAAGAGGTAAAAGCTGTGTCTCCCATCCTAAGAAGCTGTAGGAGAGAAAATGGCTTCATTGTATATGACGCAAATGAACCTCTCATTGGAAACCTTATATTTTGTATTAAAAAAGCAGTTTAATTAAAATGCAAATTTGGGATAAGTATGAATTCCTATCAGATTTATGTTGATACTTGCACTGAGGTAATTTAAGAGTGTTTTAAAATGTATTTACTTATGTTTGCCACATATTTATTGCTTTGTTAAAGGGCAAAGTTTTGGTTTTTGGTTACACCTGAGATACATCCTGTATTAGAAGAATGTTAATAAGTAGGCCTTTAAGGCTTTTAAAATAAACAACAAGTGTAGGAGAAGATGGTTTCTAGAAGGTGTTTTGATGAAATTTCACAAAGTTTTGTTTTTTTGGTTACACTTAAGATACATCCTGTATTAGAAGAATGTTAATAAGTAGGCCTTTAAGGCTTTCAAAATAAACAACAAGCTTAGGACAAGATGGTTTCTAGAAGGTGCTTTGATGAAATTTCACCAGCTGGCTATCTGTACATAATCAGGTGTACCCACAGAGAAGGCAACAATGAGGCCATTCAGGCAGGGCAGCAGAAAACACAGGCAAAGCAATTGTTTACAATTCAACAACTGGCTCCTTACGAATTTTCATCTTTCGATCAGTTACCCTGGCTTTGAGTAGCCACAGCCAGTGCGTGTTTCAAAAAAGGATAAAACTCCATTTGCAAATAGCTTGCCACTAAAAAATATGTTTCTTTATTATAACGGCCTGTTAGAATTTACTACTGCAAAGCAAACCACTCTGACTCATTCTTTTCTGTGTGCTTAGCCCGGCAATATCACCAGCCGTTAAGTAAAAATGTCCTTAGGTCAACATGGTAAATTTGCTACTGGTTTACTTTATAGCAAGTCTCTGCTTTATTTGGGAAGCTTTTTTTCCCTCCTCCTTTTCATATGATACAAAAAGGTATCTTCAAATTTCACTGGTTTTTAAAAAAAGGTATCTTCAAGTCCTTTCCATGAACGTTACCAGCAAGACAGTTCATGCACAGGTATCTGCCTGGTGCCCCCCGTGGCGGTGGGGTGTGACGCATTGTTTCATTGATGGATAATGCTCCCTTGCAGTTTCACAAACCCTTTCTAGCCACTTCCTTTTTTCCTCTCCAGCAATTTATCCTGCCACCCAGAAGTCATAGCTGGTTTCATTTGCTTTCTAGTCCAAGTTGTTGGCAACCAAGTTTGCCAGTCCCTCAAGTGGCTTCTTATGCAAGATTTCAATGGATAGAGGTATCTTTCACTTCAGCAGTTGAATTAGCTAGCAATTGTACGTGGTAACGTGATGAAACATACTGATTGGTTCATAAGACATATTTAACACAAAATCAACCTATGGGAAAACAGATTTTAGATATTAAAATTCCCTGTGGGTATCTGGATGGTGCTGTCCCTAGATTACAGCTGGGGACCTTATTTGCAGAAGAGGAGCTGGAAGACAAGCTGAGCTCATTTTCCTGTTTCTCCCTGAGCTTTGCTCTTCTAGGAGTCCCCCCGCCAGCCCGCAAAGCTGTCTATTGAGATTGTTACTGCTATGAAAGCCACATCTTCGATGGTTATAGGTTCATGTAGCCATTCTATGTTGAAGGCAAACTTCCTTGCACAAAGCATTCTAGGAAGCCACTCTGATTTCTAGATCTTTATTTACAGGGTTTTTGTTTCATTTGCCAGTGATACAGTCCGAATTTAAAAGGCTTGTAGTATATTATGACCCACTGAGATGCATTTGCTCTTCCAAAAAGCACGTGTACAGGTCTCTTCTGAGCACATCTGTTCCTCTTTATGCACACGAGGAAAAGATTAACTCAGCTGTTCTGTTTTTCAGATTTGACTGAAGAACGACTTGGAGACGGCAACCCGGCAGACAATACAGAGGTCTTTAGTGACAAAGACACTGACCAGAGGAGTTCCCCAGATGTGGCAAAGAGTAAGGGCTGCTTCACCCCTGAGAGCCCTGAGATAGTGTCCGTGGATGAAGGGGGGTACGCTGTCCAGAAAAACGGAGGCAACCCTGAGAGCCGCCCGGACAGCCCCAAGTATCACGCGGAGCAGAATCACCTCCTGATTGAGGGCCCCTCGGGGACTGTTTCTCTGCCCTTCAGCTTGAAAGCCAACAGACCGCCGCTTGAAGTGTTAAAAAAGATATTCCCCAACCAGAAGCCAACAGTGCTTGAGCTCATCCTCAAGGGCTGTGGCGGGGACCTGGTGAGCGCCGTGGAAGTCCTTCTGTCCAGCCGATCCTCAGTCACGGGAGCAGAGCGAACTTCCGCAGAACCCGAGAGTCTAGTGTTGCCCTCCAACGGGCACATCTTTGAACATACCTTGAGCTCCTACCCCATCTCGTCTTCCAAATGGTCTGTGGGATCAGCCTTTCGAGTCCCAGACACCTTGAGGTTTTCTGCCGACTCTAGTAATGTTGTCCCCAATCCCTTGGCTGTGCCTCTGCAGCACCCTTTCCCCCAGCCACCCCGGTACCCGCTGATGCTGAGGAATACTTTGGCGAGAAACCAGTCGAGCCCCTTTTTGCCCAATGATGTCACCCTGTGGAACACCATGACGCTGCAGCAGCAGTATCAGCTGAGGTCCCAGTATGTCAGTCCTTTCCCCAGTAACTCTACCAGCGTCTTCAGAAGCTCACCCGTCCTTCCTGCCCGCGCCACGGAAGACCCTCGGATTTCCATCCCTGATGATGGGTGTCCAATTGTGTCAAAGCAGTCCATTTACACCGAGGACGACTATGATGAGAGGTCTGACTCCTCAGACTCTAGAATACTCAATACATCATCTTAAAGTGGTGCTGGATGGGTGGCGGTCAGGTGACATTTTCTGTGCGTTTTGTCCCCGAGGCATCTGAGGAGAGGCCACATCTTGTGTATGCCCTTTCCTTCTGTTTGACAAAGTGACTGTGCTTGATTCTATACATTAGCAATAAAAACATAACTTATTTAACTTCTTGCACTTCACTGGAAAATGCCAAATAGCTCTGCTCTGTGGCTTTAGTGCTGAATGTTTATTGTAAAAGAGAGTCTAATGTTAAGAATAGTCTTGGGAAGGCTGGGTCCATGGAAGATTTATTTGGGGATGTAAAGCTGAAGGTCAGCCTTGCACCTAAACCCAACCTGGAATGTTAATGAAATAATATACTTGAATGCAATTTTGTAAAAGTGGATTCCTCAGGATATGTGAAACCTAAAGGAAGTGGTTCTGTTGCAAATGGACTATAAACAGGGACATTATATTCTTATGCTAAAAATCCTTGCATTTTAAAGAGAGATGCACTTAAGAATAGAGTGAACTGCTCATATGCTTATTTAAGCTTGGACAGTTTTCAGAGACAAACCCCATTAAGAATTACTCTTTTCACATGGCTGAATCGAAACATGTGTAATGTCAATGTAAAACCAATCACAGCTGTGAACTGCATGAAATGTATTGTGAAATGAACACAAGATTAAGCTTTGTCAGGTTAATGTAGCATGCTAAGGACTCTAGAAAAAAATAAACTAAGAAGACGAACTTGGATTATGTCATTTCTACTTGTGGAAAGAGGATCTCTAAAAATAGAAACTTGATGTAAAAATGACTTACTAATGCATGGGTTAGGAATCAAATTATCAATTAAATGAGACATTCCTGAGAAATATGAATGGCAAAGTTTTAGGGCTACATTCAGAAAGACAGATAATTTGTTCAAGAATGGAGTTAATTCTCTCCATCCATTCATTTATCCAACAGATACTTATTGTGTGCCTACTATGCATAAGAGAATGTGCTTTCCATGTATTGTCCAAGTTATCTACCAGTGAGTCCAAGATAAGCAGGTATTTTTGTGGAGAATCCCATTGAAAACAAAGTAAAAATGGAAAACTCCCAACAATGTACAGTTGAGTGTGGGAAGCAAGGAAAGTGCTTAGCCCAGTACCTGACATAGGAAGTACGCAGTCCATGAAAACTATTGCTTCTATTCATTAAATTGAGTAGCTTTGCATTCAGAATATAGACGTGCATTCCTTCATTCTTACTTGGAGAACATGGCATTCTGGTTTGAGGCAAGCATTGAAAACCAGGGCTATTTTCTTTCATTTTAAAAACATTGTTGAAGTGCTGTGTATGACAAACTTCTTGCTCAGATTTTTTTAAGAGAGAATTTTCAAACAGTAATATTCAGTGGTGCTCACACCAACCACTTCTCTGACTGTTTCCATTTTTCAAAGTGCTTGAAAGGTAAGATGACTGCTTAGGTCAGACAATAAACTTATGAATGTGGAAGGGAAAGTAAATAAGCAAATAAATAAAAGCCTCTACATGACAAGGATGCAGAGAGAGCTCCCAGTGCAGGAATAAGTCTTAAAAGGTTCTTCGGTCCTGGGAGGGAGAAGAGCAAGTTCTCTCAGCCTGAGATGCTCCCCACCCTTGAATGGGTTCCCATGGGAAGGGAGATACTTAAAAGAGCCTTCTCATTTTTATTTCCATTGGGCACTTTTGACATGAAAAACCTTTGAGGGGAAAAAATTCCCTGTACTAGTTGGACTAGTATGTATTTAATTGACATAGTTACATAGTAGAGTGTTTAAAAGTAAATATGGGCCAGGCATGGTTGCTCATGCCTATAATCCCAGCACTTTGGGAGGCCGAGGCAGGCAGATCACTTGAGCTCACGAGTTTGAGACCAGCCTGGGCAACATGGCAAAACCCTGTCTCTACAAAAAATAGCCAGGTGTGGTGGCATGTACCTGTAGTCCCAGCTACTTGGGAGGCTGAGGTGGGAGGATGGCTTGAACTGGGGAGGCGGAAGTTGCAGTGAGCAGAGATTGTACCACTGTACTCTAGCCTGGGCCATAGAGCCAGACCTTGTCTCAAAAAAAATAAAATAAAATAAAAATAAATATGGTTTCTTGTTAAGGTTATATTTAAACATTAATGTTTATATAAGGAAGAAAGGGCATGGAGGAGAAAGTGGTTTGCCCCGATTCTAAAGACATGTCCAGGACATTTTTTGTAGCAACGAAGTGCTGATGTCTGGACCTATCTAGGACAAATGTATTTTAAAGGCATCTTCATTGCAAAAGTTTACCCACATTTAACAAGCAATAATGATAATGTACCACAGCACCGAAGCCAAGATGCTACAAAGCTTGTCCTCAGATATTACTTCTTCAGGTCGAACCACCCAAACTGAACAAAACCTCACTGATACGGCATCCTTACAGCTTGATTTTGCCTATGAATCATTATCATTGACCTCTTTATGATGGCCAGCAAAATGGAATTATCTGTAAAGCAGTTTATTTGTGGGCTAGTGCAGGTATATTTGGTCCTCAGTATAATCTGAAAAAAGAGGCTTGGCACGGTGGCTCATGCCTGTAATCCCAGCACTTTGGGAGGCTGAGGTAGGTGGATCACTTGAGGTCAGGAGTTTGAGACCAGCCTGGTCAACATGGTGAAACCCGTCTCTACTAAAAATACAAAAATTAGCCAGGCATGGTGGAGGGTACCTGTAGTCCCAACTACTCAGGAGGCTGAGGCAGGGAATCGCTTGAATCCGGGAGGTGGAGGTTGCAGTGAGCCGAGATCATGCCACTGCACTCCAGTCTGGGTGACAGAGTGAGATTTCATCTCAAAAAATATACATAAATAATTATGATAATATTTGCCAAAACATTTATGAGATAATATTGCTTGATAACTTTCTTAATTTCTTCCATAGTTATTGGCTT
>NW_016803417.1:4289738-4318035 GCF_001698545.2 Rhinopithecus bieti | reverse complement strand
AAAAAAAAAAAAAAAAAAAAAAAAAAAAAATCTAAAGAAGTGTTTGCTTCAGTGGGGTAAGTGTGGTCAGGGGTCAGAAATGAGAAATTGGGTGTTAAGATCCTATGTCCTCCCAGCATTCAGTTTTACTCCCTCTGAGTCCCGATTTCTGAGCACCCTCTGGTTAAAGAGGCAAACCTCTTGGATTCTAACTCAGCTCTTAGAGACTATCCTGCCGCAGCATGTAGAATTCAAGGGAAATGAATACTCATCTGCCCACAGGTTCTCAGTCATTCTTTCACAGGAAACTGAACATCTGGATGAAGAGAAAAAAACCAACTTCTGTTTTAATTCCCTCTGTCACACAGGCAACACATGTGGGGGCCGGGCTAGGCTGTACACTTTCAGTTTTCATCAACTGATGTTTGACTTGTGTGTCAACCCAGTCTTAGAGAAAGTTAATCCACATTAAACCACAATGCCTCTCCTCCCTTCTGGTGGATCTGCCCACTCCTAGTGTTGGTGTAAATGCTTTGTTTGTCTAAGATGCTGTGAGTGTGGGTGGTTTAGTTACGTTCTAGAGCATTCGTGTCAAAGTGTGGTCCATGTACCCAGGTGCTTAATTTCTAGTGTGGATTCCTGGGCCTGACTTGTTGAGTCAGAATCCCTGGTAGTCTAAGCAGTAGATTTTTATCATCCTCTCCAGGTAATGTGTACACTCACTAAGATGTGAGAATGACCTCCCTCTTCATCACATCCTTGGGTTTTCTTTTTAGATCTATGCCATGTAAAAGGGCTGAAGGCTATACACTTTTATGCTGAGCTGTTAAGCCCTTTCTCCCCCATTCCCACCTACTTTTCTAGGGCAAGGGTAAACATCAACATGTAAACAGTCTTAGAACATACCCTAGATCTAGTTCAATGTTGGCATCAATGTCAATTATTAGGTTGAGTATACATTTGGGATCAGACTTGCTTGTTTCTGGAAATTTGGTTGGTGAAGGACCTCATAAGAGCTTAAACGTGCTATTCTTTCCCCCAAGGGGAGGGCCAGAATTTTTGGCACTGCTGATCCTTCTAGCTGTCCCATGATTTCCAGTTTACTAGTGACATCTGGGAATAGGTTTTGCCCTCGAGATTTGAGCTTTAAGAAATAGCAACATTCTTGTTGATGGGGGTGGGAGGAAGTAGTTTTATAGATGAATGGAGAAGCAAGACATTTGTTAGGTACATGGATATGGTTGAAATTAACGGTAGGGCAAACTTGAGAGGCACAGGTACCAGAGAAAGGGGGCAGTGATTCTGGACCACTGGTCCAGGCTGTTAAGTTCGTCAACAGGCTCATAAGAGCCTAAGAACATTTCAAATTTATAAAAAGAAACAGGACTAGAGAAGGAGGTAAGAGGTGTAACAGTTCTGTATTACCAGACTTGCTCTTTAGGGACTCAAATCCCAAGGTCCCTAGCTTGCCCTAAGGATAGAGGGGGTGGGAGTGGTGGGAGAAGGAGCATCTTGAGAACATTTGTTGGGTGCCCAGAAAACAGGCTTTGACTGCATTTGAACTGACATATTTGAAAAATGAACTTTATTTCACTGCATACTGTTTCAGTGATTCATTCTTTATATGTGCATTTACTCAGCAGAAGTGAGTCGAAAATAAGATGGATGCTAAATTTATATGTTAATTTTAATATTGAAGCTATCTTATATTTGAAGAATAAGATCAATGCTTCAATTTCATTTCTTATGTGGTACTGAACATTGTCATTACTGGAAAAAAAATCATTTCTGAATGCATCCTCCCCAAATTCTAATCTCAGAGGGCAGAGGAGGCTCAGGAGAGGCAATCTTGCCTTTTGTTGATGGTCTATTCTGGATATGCTTCAATGTTCCCACAGTATCATTTACTATTTCAGTGTGAAGGGTAAATAGGAAAGGTAGTGGTTTATCCCTTAAATTACAATGGAGTTTATTTACTAATTGGATTCTGAGAGTTTGCTGAGACTGTTAGGCTATGTCAAGAGTTTCATATATCCCATGGGAAAAGCCACTGGACTTAACCAAAAGTAAACTCAGCAGTTATTGAGAAAAATTATCACTTCAGAAGACTTGAGTCACTGCTTGTTGGTTTTAGACCATGACCTCATCCTGCCACTGTGATTTAAATGAAAGATTCCTAAGATCTGTGGAAGTATCTCTGTCTCCTAGCTAAATATGGCAGAACCAGATGTGTGATGGTTGCTATAGAGGGAGGGTGGGTGAGTTAAACGTGGGACCTTTCTCAGCCCCAGGAGCTGCTATGGCAATACCAGTGGGCTCTGTCCTCACTAGCAGACTGCTGGCTGTCCATGCAGTCCCTGGCTTTCCTTGTTGCTTCTGCCTTCAGGGATCACTGGGTGAAATAGGCTGCTGTGGTGGCTATCCATTTTGGGTCCAGCCAAGGGGCAAGTGGGGCCTCAGATCCAGAGTGGGTGCCCTTTTCAAATTTGTCAGACCAGAAAACGTGCTGTTTTAGAAGCCTTTTTCTACTTTGCTCAAAGGTATACCAAAGTCTATCAGAGACCCTAGAGAAAGAGAGAGAAAGAAAAATGAATGAGTTGCTAGAGAACAGCTTGAGCATTGAAAGGAATAGCTGTGGAAGGCATGGATAAATAAATCTTTGTCAACCTATCTCCTTTGGCCTGTCCCCCTTGAGAAAATAGGAAGTAGTTTCAATTAGAGTTTCAAAAAAATCTCACTCAATGGATTTGAGATTAAAAATGAAGGGAGATGTTGGAAAGGGAGCTGGGAGAACTAGCCTTTATTGAGCATCTACTACCTGCTTCTGTTAGGTCAGCCCACCATTCTGACCTCAGTATATCTCTGTGGATTGTCCCTGATCTAAAACCAGCTCAGGCCACCAGCAACCAGGTGGGCATACATCATTTGGGGCTGCCTGAGTAGACAGCAGCATATGTAAAACAACACGAATGAATGAATATGCCCACAGCAAACACTGATTTATGCAGTTTTCTTTTCTTTTCCTTTCTTTTTTTTTGAGATGGAGTCTCACTTTGTCGCCAAGCTGGAGTACAGTAGCATGATCTCAGTTCACTGCAACCTCCGCCTCCCGGGTTCAAACAATTCTCCTGCCTCAGCCTCCAGAGTAGCTGGGACTGCAGGTGTGCACCATCACAGCTGGTTGATTTTTGTATTTTTAGTAGACATGGGGTTTCACCATATTGGCCAGGATGGTCTTGATCTCCTGACTTCATGATCCGCCCGTCTCGGCCTCCCAAAGTGCTGGGATTACAGGTGTGAGCCACTGCGCCCAGGTGATTTATTTATTCAGTTTTCTATCTTCAAGACAGCCCTGTGAACCAGCATGTCTGCATATCTCTAATACAGTAATATTTGAGATTCACTGCAGATCCTGAATCTTCAAGAAACATTATGTCTAATGCAGCTTAGTATTAAAGATATCTTATTGTATCCAGAGTTTTGAGAATTTGGATAATGCTTTGTATACCACTGTTTATACCCTTAGAGAAAATCTTATTAATCCAACACTGATTTAGTCAAATTAGCAATTCAAAGCACCTGCTAGGTATTATTTTGAAACATTATCTAAATCCAACCCAAATGCAAATTAATTTATTAAAAAACAATTCTAGCCAGGCACGGTGGCTCACGCCTGTAATCCCAGCATTTTGGGAGGCCGAGGCAGGTGGATCACAAGGTCAGGAGTTTGAGAGCAGCCTGACCAACATGGTGAAACCCCGTCTCTACTAAAAATACAAAAATTAGCCAGGCGTGGTGGCATGCGCCTGTAATCCTGGCCACTCGGGAGGCTGAGGCAGGAGAATAGCTTGAACCCGGGAGGTGGAGGTTGTGGTGAGCCGAGATCGTGCCATTGCACTCCAGCCTGGGCAACAAGAGCAAAACTCAATCTCAAAAAAACCAAAAAACAAAAAACAAAACAAAACAAAACCCGATTCTACCCAGAATCCCACATTTTTCAAAACTGGTTTGGAGTTAAGTGAACACAGGAGTGAGCATTCAAAAAGCACTTCTTCTGGCTGGGTGTGGTGGCTCATAGCTGTAATCCCAGCACTTTGGGAGGCCAAGGTGGGAGGATCACTTGAGCCCAGGAGTTTGGGACCAGCCTAGGCAACATAGTGAGACCTCATCTCTACAAAAAATTTTAAAAAGCTGTGGTGGTACACACCTGTAGCCCTAGCTACTCGGGAAGCTGAGACAGGAGGATCTGTTGAGCCCAGGAGTTCGACGTTGCAGTAAGCTATGATTGTGCCATTGCACTGTAGCCCAGGCGGCAGAGCAAGACCCTGTCTCTTAATAATAAATTTAAAAAGCACTTTACTCTGTGCTAGCCATTGTTAACATCTATTAACTCATTTAATCCTCTCAACAACCACATGAGGTCAGTAGATCACCGTTCCTGTTTCGCAGATGAGGAAGCAAAGAAGTAACTTTCTCAAGGTCAGTTATCTGGAAGGGGTGGAATGTGGGCTTTGGTTTCAGGACTTTGGATCCACTTTATGGGCTCGGGAGTTCACAGGGCTTTTTGGAGCTCCTGGACCTTTGCCCAGCCACTTGGCTTTCTCCTAGGCCCGAAGCCGCCTCCATCAGAGGTGGGAGTTGCGGCCGTGGCTGTCGAGGGCAACCCCCGGGAGCCTGAGAGGACATGGCGTGAAACCCTGCAGGTGAGAGCGACCAGGACCTTCCCTTTTCCTGTGTCGCCTGCCTGAATGGTCTTCCCGGCTCTGCTGCCCCCTGGAGGCCAGTGGAGGTAAATGCGTGAAGTCAGCATTTTCCCTCCGCTTGTTAGTCCTCCTCGTTCATCTCTTGGCCAAACCAGAAAAAGATGTGAGGGTATTTCAAAGACATCTTTACTATATTTTATTTAACTCAAATTCAAGGATCCTTCTCCCAGGACAGCTGTGACTACAGACCATGGCATTCATATTTCCCCACCCCACGGCGCAGGACCGGCAGGGGATTTCCAAGAAGCCCCTAGCCCATGGGGCCCTGAAGACCCGCCTAGAAGTTTCCGCCTGGCTGATGACATGCATGCGTGTTGACTATGGCTTGCGGCTTAAACTCAAATGTGAATTATCTAATGCCACCATGGAGGAAATGTAATTTTAAGACACAACTTGATTAGAACTGCTAGGCAAGTAATGGCCAGGAAAACCATTTCATTCATATTTTCTCCAAGTGGCGTCTATGACTCACTGGATCTGGAATCCCCTAAAGTGTCTGTTCAAACAATTTAGATTCTGAATCCATCTTTAAATCTTCTCAACCAGAACTTCTGGGAGGGGATATCTCCCTCCCTCCCAGGAATCTACAATTGCAGTGAGAACCTCGAAGTCCACTCCCATCCAGGGAGCAGCCTTAGAGAACTCAGTCAGGCCCTCCAGTGAAGGAGGAAAAGGCAAATCTAGTCATAATACTTGAAGTATATTGCTCGTCTTTAAATTACCCACCCAGGTGAATAAAACACTCTCTCAGGGTAAAAGCACATGTGAATTTGTCCAAATCATTGTAATAAGGCTCCCGGGGTGGGGGCGGGGGGTGGCTAGCACCAGTAATCAGCAGCAACTACTACTACTAACTACATCATCCCCACAGCGCTTCGGGGGCAAGGACAATTATTTGCCCTTCACAGTTATGGATTGGTTTGACCAATTAAAAGAAAAATTACCCAAAGAGAATTTTTCTTTTTTTGAAGTCAGAGCGAGACCCAGTCAGTAAGCATTTTGAAATGTGGGTGGAGGACCCAGTTGCCTTACGAGCGTGACTTTGAAGGAGGAGGAGGAAGAGGGGAAGGAAGGAGCAGTGAAGATGGAGACTCTTTGGACAAAGCGGGGCTTCCAGCATGTTCAGTGGTACAGTTCTGACCCTGCCCAATCATGGGACTGACCTGTGCCACCATATGGGGGTGGTTCGAGGCGGATGGTAGCATCTGGGATCTCTGTTTGGCTTCCCAGCTGACAGGAATATCCTCTGCAGCTCCACTGGGGAGCAGGGCAGACAAGGTGAGATAGTTAAGTCTACAGGAAGGAGGGAGGATTGTGGTTTCTGAGCTGGCCTCCCTCTCCCAAGGGGTGGGAGGGAGGCCTGGAGCAACTTCAGCTGAGCTCCATAGCTCTGGCCCCCACCAGCAGTAAGGGCACGATGAGTGTTCGGAGGACAAGTGAAGTGAGTCCACCTGTGCTCTGGGAGCCCCAGCATCTGCTGCAGTCATCATGGCAGGGAGAGGAAAGGGCACGGCCGAAGCCAGTGCGGCCTGCAGACGATCCACCCATGGCTAGTGGGCTTGACCCTCAGTGAGCAGAAGGGATAGGGATAATAAAATGCATTTCTGTTGTGGCCTAAAGGCGTCCCACTAGGAAGGAAGCCAGGGGAGCCGGTTCCAGTGGTCATTTGCCCAGGAGAGTAGCCACTCTGTGGGTGGGATCAAGTCCTTCCTACATCATCCCAGACAGTTATTCACACACCAGAGCTTTGGTGACTTGCTCTGAGCCTAGCTGGACCCAGATACCTTTGTTTTCCAGATTTCCTGATAAATTAGCACCAAAGAAAGAAGAGCTCATTAACTGTCTTGGTCCATATATAAGACACCAGTTAAACTTGAATTTCAGATAACCAGTGAATAATTTTTTAGCATAAGCATGTCCCAGGCTGAATTTGTATAGGTATATATTTTTATGTGTATGTGTGTGTGTATATCTATATATATATTTGTAGAATATAACTATATCCAGGGAATATTACATAAGTATAATATATAATATAATACTGATACATATAACATATACATATTATATATAACTGATATAATATATAATACATAATATTCCCTGGACATAATTATACTCTATAATATATGTATTGCCTATACATACTTATACTAAAAAATTATCCAATTTTATCCAAAGTTGAATTCAACTGGGCATCCTATGGTTTTGTTAGCTAAATCTTGTAATGCTACCGGAAGCTTTGTGTCTGTGGTATGACTGTAGCTGTCACCACGGTCATGTCCCTGCAGTTAAGAAAACAGGAAAGCTGAAGTGGTAACAAAATGGGCTGAAGGCCTAATCCAGTCCTCAGGTGTATTTTGTTTGATTAGTACAGAGTTTTTGTTTTCATTTTCAAATGATTGCCAACATTGAAAAATCCAGAGATCTCACATATGCACTGAGTGTTTAGGCATTTCTGGAAAAGGTGGAAGATCTGTCAATATCGTGTGGAAACAAATTAGATGTTCCCTGCCTTGGTCTCACTCATTTGTGCTTCTTTCCTGTCGCTGAATTTGGGACAGATCCATGTAGGGTATTCGATTCCCTAAAATTTTCCCTAGAACAGGCAGGAACTTTTTTGGGGGTGCTGAAATCCCTGAGTGCCTGTTGAGCCTGACCAGGCTTATCTAAAGCAGGAGGGCTCTTTGCCCCTCCCCCTTGACATTTGACCTGCAGACTTGCTCCTAATAAGGCTTAGATGTGACCTGGGACAGGTCCCTAGCTTCTTCCAGGGTCTCTATTTTCATCCCTAAAATGAGCAGACAACTATCCATGTTTCCCAACTTTTTTTGTACCAAAAGTTCTGTTTTGTCAACCTTATGCCACTGTGGTTCCAGTTTTTGCTTGTTTGTTTGTTTTATAGAATGGTTTACAAATTTATGAGTCATCCTTGCTAATCTTCTCTGTGTCATTCTGATTTTGGTATGTGTGCTGCTGAAGCGAGCGCATGGACCTGATGTTTTCAAAGATCTGTCTACCCAAGCAAATGGCGTATATTACAAATAGCCTGTAAATTCTGACCAGCCTGAAAGCTAACTGGTTTCATTACACCACATGGGTCAAATTCCCTCTAAAAGCAAAAACATTTTGTAAGCTCCTGTAACCTTACTGAAAACAAGGATACCTTTAAAGCCAGTAAGGGCTGGGTGTGGCTAGCCTAGGCTACACTTCATTAACACCCTCCAAAATTTCAGTGGTTTAACACATAAAAGTTTATTTTAAAACCTTAACCCGGGGCTGGGCGCGCTCCAAGCTGTAATTCCCAGCCACCTTTGTGAGTCCCGAGGCGGGGTATCACAAGTCAGTGTAGATCTGAGCTCCATCTGGTCTAAGTACCGGTGCACCCTGTCCCTACTTAAGTAATTACAAAAACTACCGGTTCGACGGGTCGGTTGCACCTGTAGTCCCGCTACTCTGGGAGGCTGAGGCCGGAAGAATGGCATAAACCTGGGGAGGCCGTGAGCTTGCGTGAGCTCTGAGATCCGGCCGACTGCACTCCAGCCTGGGTGGTCCACACAAAGGAGCAAGACTCCTGTCTCAAAAAAATAAAAAAAAAAAAAAACTTTAACCCCATGCTCAGAATCTTGCATGGGGTTTGTGCAAGCTCTTCTATGGCAGTGCGCTAGAATGATTGTTTTTCTTTTTTTTTTTCTTTTTTGAGACAGAATCTTACTCTGTCTCATAGGATGGAGTGCTGTGCATGATCTTGGCTCATTGCAACCTCCACTTCCCAGGTTCAAATGATTCTCCTGCCTCAGCCTCCCGAGTAGCTGGGATTACAGGTACATACCACCACACCTGGCTACTTTTCTGTATTTTTAGTAGAGGTGGGTTTCACCATGTTGGATAGGCTGGTCTTGAACTCCTGACCTCGGGCGATCTGCCCTCCCAAAGTGCTGGGATTATAGCCACTCTGGCTTTAGTTTCCTTCTTTACTGTGGCTTGACCATTTCCACACGTGGTTTGCTGGCGGGCTTTCCAGGTCCTCACCTCTGCTCACATTTCATTGGCTGGATCCAGTCTGGTGGCTTCACTTAGAGGAAGGGGCCAGGAGGTAGACTTTTCTGCATGCCTGGGAAGCTGTGGAGAAAAGCACACAGTGAACACTAAGAGGCGACACCACAGGGACATGAGCCCTTTCAGCTGCAAAATCCTACCTTCTGTCATTCTTCAGAGTGGTCACATGGTGTGGTCTGTAGATATGCTGGCGTGACCTTTAAGATGACTGACTGCTGTCAAGCAGAACAGACGCTACAGATATATTGAGCTTTAAGTATTTCCAAATCCCATGTTCTCTTCCTGATGATAATAGCTACATCTTTCTTTCTTTCTTTCTTTCTTTCTTTCTTGCTTGCTTGCTTGCTTGCTTGCTTGCTTGCTTGCTTGCTTTTTTTTTTGAGATGGAGTTTCACTTTTGTCACCCAGGCTGGAGTGCAATGGCTCTATCTCTGCTCACTGTAACATCTGCCTTCTGGGTTCAAGCAGCTCTCCTGCCTCAGCCTCCCAAGTAGCTGGGATTACAGGCACCCACCACCACACCTGGCTAATTTTTGTACTTTGAGTAGAGATGGGGTTTGACCATGTTGGTCAGGCTGGTCTCGAACTCCTGACCTCAGCTGATCCGCCCACCTCGGCGTCCCAAAGTGCTGGGATTACAGGCATGAGCCACCGCACTGGCCATAGCTGACTTTTATTTTGTGTGCATGTATCAACTCACTTATCTTCACAACAGCCCTAAAAGGCAGGTACATTTTTTGTTGTTCCTGTACTACTTTTTTTTTTTTTTTTTTTTAACAGGCATTGTTTCATAGATTTTAAAAACAGGCTCTGTCCTCACTTGAACGGACATGTTTGAAAAATGAACTCGAGTCCACTGTGCGCTGTTTCAGTGATGCATTCTTGATATGTGCATTTGCCCGGCGGAAGGCCCAGAATCGCTAAGCCACTGCTTCAGGGTCATGCAGACGCTGATGGCGAGCTGGATTTCCCTCTCAGAGTCACATCCCAGAGCCTGTCATGGGCTGAAATGCAGGGGCTCTGACATGCCCAGCCTCCAGAGTCTGCTCCTCAGGATTTCAGAGACCAGCTCATCAGGAGAGTGAAGCCTGAGTGTAAGATGAAACTGGCATTAAGTTGACCAGCTACTGTAAGTTGGCTTTAACTGGCTGTGAAATATTTTGCCCCTACAGGGAGCTTTAACTGTGTTTTGTTCTTTTTGCCGTTTAGTGGCCCACGTTCCAGTGGGTACAATTTCCGCTCCCAGTCCCAGACTAGCCCCTAATTAAAATACGATGTTTTCCCTTCAAGCTTGGTTTGAAAGTCAACTGACAATTTTTTTGTTTTCTGTGATAGGAAATTGTTTTTATTTTTTGAAAAGGTCAGGGATTTACAGAGATCTAAAGTAAAAGACATAAAAGATTTACAGTGAAAATTCTCCCTCCTCTCAGCTACCTGAGTACAACCAATGTTATTAGTGTCTTGGGCATCCTTCCAAAATATTTTATTTTTAATTTTCTTTTTAGAAACAGGGCATCGCTCTATCACCTGGGCCAGAGTGCAGTGGTATGATCACAACTCACTGCAACCTCGACCTCCCCAGGCGCAAGTGATCCTCCTAATCTCAGCATCATGAGTTGCTGAGACTGTAGACACATGCCACCATGCCCAGCTAATTTTTGTTATGTATTTTATTTTATTTTATTTTTGTAGAGACAGCATCCTACCATGTTGTCTAGGCTGGTCTTGAACCCGTGGACTTAAGTGATGCTCCTGCTTCAACCTCCCAAAGTGTTGGGATTACAGGTGTAAGCCACTGTGCCCAGCCCTTCCAGAAATATTTTCAGCACATGCAAGCATAAGTATTCTTTTTTCATTTTCTTTAAAAATTAACTATACACACAGTTGTTTTACCTTGCCTTTTTTTTCTGTCCACTTACTGTGTTTTGGAGATAGTTAAATATAATTATAAAGATAGTTTCTTCATTTAAAAAATTACATAGTATTTGGCTGTTCCATAGTTTATTTAGCAGTCCCCTTCTGATAAATATGTTAAGTTTTCAAGTCATGTACTATTAAATGATTTAGTAATAAATAACTTTAGACAAATGTGATTTGAAGTGGGAGCAAGTGTAAGTTGCATAAATTCATGGAAGAGGAATTTCTGCAGCAAAGCGTACATGTGTTGGTAATTTTACTAGACACTGCCAATTTGTCCCCTTAGAGGCATTGCTCCAGTTTATACTCCCACCAGTAAAGTACGAGAATATCAGTTTTCCCACATCCCCAGTGAGTGTGTTTTCAATTGTAATTTTCCACAACTTGAAGATCTCAGTATGCTTTCATTTGCATTCTCTTCTTATGAATGGAGGTGAGCTTCTTTTCATATGTTTCAGAGCCATCTGCATCAACGAGCATCTCTTTCTTGGAGTGGTGGAAGAACACTTGCCCTTGAACAGGTCTGTGACCCAAGCTCAGAGCTGGCAGAACCCCATCGCAGCTTAACCACCAGGGTTTGTAGCTAAATGTCTTAGGCAAGGAAGTGGTTGGTTTCTGCAGTGTGTTCTCATTAGAAGTGCCGGGCGCGGTGGCTCAAGCCTGTAATCCCAGCACTTTGGGAGGCCGAGGCGGGCGGATCACGAGGTCAGGAGATCGAGACTGTCTTGGCTAACACGGTGAAACCCCGTCTCTACTAAAAATACAAAAAACTAGCTGGGCAAGGTGGCGGGCGCCTGTAGTCCCAGCTACTCGGGAGGCTGAGGCAGGAGAATGGCATAAACCCAGGAGGCGGAGCTTGCAGTGAGCCGAGATTGCGCCACTGCACTCCAGCCTGGGCGACAGAGCAAGACTCCGTCTCAAAAAGAAAAAAAAAAAAAGAAATGCTTGGTCACTGAAACCAATCCTAACCAGCCTGATGGCGCCATCTATCTTTCTGAGATGGGTAAATGGAATGCAATGCAGTTTGACAAGGGGGACATTTGGGACCTGACACGGATGATTTCAGGGACCTGACGCTGATGATGAACTCTGCCAGGGGCTGTGGATGTGTTCCATCAAAGCTGAAAATATCATCAACTTACTGAATTGTTTTTCGTCCTACTTGATGTCACTGAAGTGAGCATGTCTTTTTGATTTTTTAAAAATGTTTGGCCAGGTGCAGTGGCTCATGCCTGTAATCCTAGCACTTAGGAAGGTTGAGGCAGATGGATCGCTTGTGCCCAGGAGTTAAGACTAGTCTGGGCAACATGGAGAAAGCCTGCCTCTGCTAAACAGTAGACACAAAAAATTCGCCGGGTGTGGTGGCAAGCACCTGTAGTCCCAGCTACTTGGGAGTCTGAGGTGGGAGGATCACCTGAGCCCAGGGAGGTTGAGACTGCAGTGAGCCGTGACTACACCACTGCACTCTGGCCTGGGTGACACAGTGAGACCCTGACTCAAAAAACAAAACAAAATTTTATGTTTAAAAAATAAAAGGCCCACATATATAGAGAATAGTGAAATGAACCCTAATCTACACATCAGCAACATTAAGCAGTTATACAGACTACACGACGCTTGATCCGTCCATCCCATTTCCTGTTTCTTCCTTTTGGTTGAGGTAAGTAGTCTTTAAAGCAAATAATGTCATTTCACCCTTATGTACTTCAGTAAATATCTCTACAAATGGACATATTCATATATAATTACAATGCCATGATCAGATCTGATAAAATTAATAGTAATTCGTTGGTATCATAAGACCGAGTTCATAAAAATCTCCGAGTTGTCTCCAGCCTCACTCCCCCTTTACTGTGGGTTTGTCTGATGAGGGTCCACATGCTGTGTTTGGTTCTATGTTTCTTACACCTCTTCTTTTGCACGGTGGACTCCTGGTTTGTGAGGAAACGGAGTCCATTGCTCAGCAGAATGCTCTCCATTCTGAAACCGTGTGTTTGCTTCCTCGTGGAGTCACTTAATTTCTTCCTGTATCCCCCATGTTTCCTGTAGAGTGGAAGTAGATCTCGAGGCTTCTTTGATATGGGTGCAAATGTTTGAGGGAGATGTACTTCCCAGGAGATGTTGGTCCACTGCCTACTGCGTCACTTCTGAAGGGACACAGAGGGTCTTTAGTCCATCAGGCAAGATCAGTGGGGGTCAGTAATGTCAGCCAGACCCCTCCCTTTCAAACTCCACCTTCCATCTTTTCTCTACAACTTTTCATTTGCTCACTATGTTGCTGGAAGCAGTTATTTCAATTAGGGATTGAAAAATGGGGATTTTCCTTTTTAAAAAAAAATTTTTTTTGAGAGGAAGTCTCCCTCTGTCGCCCAGGCTGGAGTGCAGTGGCGTGATCTTGGCTCACTGCAACCTCCCCTCTCCTGGGTTCAAGTGATTCTCCTGCCTCAGCCTCCCGAGTGGGATTATAGATGCGCGTCACCACGCCCAGCTCATTTGTGTATTTTTAGTAGAGACGGGGTTTTGCCATGTTGACCAGGCTGGTCTCAAACTCCTGACCTCAGGTGATCCACCTGCCTTGGCCTCCCAAAGTGCTGGGATTACAGGCGTGAGCCCCTGCACCCGGCGGGAATTTTCTAATTCTACCATTCCTTCCACATTTATTAGCTGGAGTTTTTTCTTTATATAAAGAAAACTAGAGGTATTTTGTCATCTTGGAATAGTTTATATCATTGTTAAAGTGGCCAATGATTTCCTCAGCGTTCTTGTTTTTTTTAAGTAGTCTATCCTTCTCCAGTTGAGGAAAAAAAGAGCATATTATGTTCAGACCATGGAATTAGCCTAGGAAAGAAATAGCCTTCTTTTTAGCTTTACTTATTATCATAGAATGTTTAGCACCAGATGTGTGTGAAATTTCATAATTACTAATGGATCCTTTTTAGTTGCAGGCCTTACCCTTTCTCCCTGACTTTGGTCTTTTCCTCAGGGTCTGTCTCCCCGAATCAGCAAAAGCATTGAGCTATAAAAAATATGTAGGCTGAAATATCATCACTGAAATCACATTCCTTTTGCTCCAAAGCCAAACACCGCTTATTTGGATGATATTTGGATAATATGTTGCAATGACTCTCAGTTGTGTACACTTTGCTAAGAATTAATGCAACTGGCTTGCTTTCCATTTCACTGATTAATTTACTGAGGAAAAATAAATATGTTTGTGAGGTGATGCAGGAGAGACAGGCCTGGAAAGGAAGTCGCAAAAGGAGGGAGTTGAATCACCAGGTGCAGGGCCCTTCCTAGGTGGTTGTGGAGGCAGCTGTTGTTTTTTCAGCTAGTAGAAGCAGCTGATAGCATTTCATGCTAAGAAGAGATACTAGGAAGAAGGAAGAAGAGAAATAAAGATGTCCTGGGAACTTTTAACTGCTAAGGAATGGATTAGGTCCCCGATTATGGGCACCTGAAATACCCATTCTTCCCCTGCCACACCATGTCTCTGTAAGATGTTTTTGCTGCAAGTCACATAAGACTGAACTGAGAAAGGCCGCTGTGTAGACATGCGCATTTCTGAATAAATACCGACTGGGTGGTAGTATAGCACAGTGGTTCAGTTCACAGGCTTTGGAGACACATCTAACTGGGTTCAAGTCTTGGTTTCATCTTCTGGGTAAGTGGCTTTAATCTCTTCAGCCCTCAGTTTCCCCACCTGTAAAAGGGGGATAATAACAAGGCCACAGGGCTACTGTGAAGATTAAGTGGACTTGAGGCCTTTAACACATTTCCTCTCATATAGGCCTTCAATATATAATAACTTTGAAAAGGTGAAAATAAAAAATGGAAAAGATTTTTATTTCAAAAGAGGATTCTACCAGTTGGTAGAAAAAGATTTTATTTTCACTAATCCAGTGGGCGGAAAGACTCCTCCAGGTATCCTTCTGTCATGCGAACAAGAGTGACCTGGTCAGCCACCAACAGCTGGATGCCCCTTAGACATTGCTAGGTTGTTCTGAATGTCAAAGCTTTCTGGCTTGATGTGGAGGAAAGGGAACTCTTACATACTTTGGTCGGAATGTAAATTATTAGTGCAGCCATTATGTAAAACAGTATGGAGATTTCTCAAGAAACTAAAAATAGAACTAACATATGATTCACCAATTCCACTACTGGGTATTTATCCAAAAGTTAGGAAATCAGTGCATTAAAGGGATATGTATACCCTCTTGTTTATTGCAGCATTGTTCATAATAGCAAACATGGAATCAACCTAAATACCCATCAATGGATGAATACATAAGGAAAATATGGTACATATGCACAGTGTAATACTATTTGACCGTAAAAAAAGAGTGAAATCATGTTATTGGCAGCAACATGGATGGAACTGAAGGTCATCATGTTAAGTGAAATAAACCAAGCACAGAAAGACAAATGTCAAATGTTCCCACTCATATGTGGGAGCTAGAAAC
Source organism: Rhinopithecus bieti (assembly GCF_001698545.2). Classification (NCBI taxonomy): domain Eukaryota; kingdom Metazoa; phylum Chordata; class Mammalia; order Primates; family Cercopithecidae; genus Rhinopithecus; species Rhinopithecus bieti. Next base: position 4,302,857 of record NW_016803417.1, on the reverse strand, counting down.
GTTGATCTCATGGAGATAGAGAGTAGAATGACAGGCACTAGAAGCTGGGAAGGGTGTGTAGTGGGAGATGGGGGTAAAGAGAGGTGGGTTAATGGATACAAACACACAATTGGAAGAAATAAGTTCTAATGTTTGACAGCAGAGTAGGATAACCAGAGTTGACAACAAGGTATTGTATATTTCAAAAAAGCCAGAAGAGAGGACTTGAAGTATTTGCAATACATATAAATGATACTCGCGGTGACGGATACGATAAAAAACCCGACTTGATCATTACACAGTCTATGCATGTAACAAATGATACACGTACCTCATAAATATGTACAAATATTTGTGTATCAATAAAAAATAAATGTTTTAAAATGAAAAAAAGAAAGGCTTCTGGCCTGATGAAAAGCAGCTTCTAGCAGCCCTGATTTTTCACTTCCATCATTTTCATTCTACAGATCTAAGCATTGTTCCCTAAAGCAGGGCTGAAACAAAATCCTCACCAGCACTGGGCGGACACTCTGCGTTCCTCGAGCCAATGGCGCCATCTTGTGGTGCTATTGCACTAACACAGCCTGGCCCTGGGCCCAGGTTTTGTGGCCACTCTCGGAGTTACCCTGAGTGTTCCCAAGAATAAGTTTCAGTGACGTCTTCTTGTTTTTCACACTTACTAAAGTGCAGTCAGCTGCCTGGCCTCCCATCAGCTCCTCAGAAGATGGGAACATTGCTCACTGTTCCTCTCTTTCTGGCTGTGCCTCACTCCTGTGCCTCTCACTGTGGCATGCTGGTGACATGCTGGTGATGGCATTTCTCTGTGTGGCCCCATTTATCCTTGGGAGAACTGATGACAAATGATAGGTACCTATGCAAAAATCATATGTCTGTTCTGAAGTAGGATTTAAGGGGATGTTTCTATCTTTTCCATGCCCTTCCTGGAACCCTAAGAATTTGTGAATGTCCAGTTGCTAAAATTACAAGTGGCTAACTTCAGGGTCCAATGTGTGATTGGCTCTTACTCTATGATGATCTGACCTCACTCCACACAAATCCCAAGCAATTTCCAAAAAGCGTAGTCTCTGTACATCACCTTCCATGCTTTAGACAGGACATCTGCCACGCTGAGTCTGAGGACACGGGGCACTAAGCGTACCCGAGGCAAAAGCATTAACTGAGTTAGCTCTAAAAGTTCACTACCAAGTGTGGTCTAAGGAGTAGCAGCAGTACCATCACTGGGAACTGGATAGAAGGCAGACTCTGGAGCCATGCCCTAGACCTACTGATTCAGAATCTGAAGTTTAGCTAGACCCTAGAGATTGGCGCACTCACTAACATTGGAAAAGCACTGAACTGTGGCAGTGACTCTCAACTTTGGCCTAACAGTAGAATGACTCAGAGGGCTTCTAAAGATCCCGATACCTGGCCCTCGCCCCAGACTGATTCTAGTCTCTGGGGGTGGGAAGGGGTGTGGGGGTAGGACAAACATTGAGAAAGAGGTTGACCATTTAGAACAGGGTCATTCAACTACCCAGAGTTGGATTTTATCACAATGAGGGTACAGGAAGTTGGCCTATAGCTCCTTCCTGAAGATCTCATGAAAGGAACAAAAAGTGCCAAAACACAACAAAAACTCTCCGGTAGTAAACAAATTAAGTTAAGGGGCACAAATTCTTGTTAGAAACTTTAAACCATGGTGGTCAAGAAAATAAACGAAGCTTCTAGTGTAGACCACACAGGTATCTACCCATCCCATCCTGCCTGCCTGGAGTGTTTCAAGAAAAGGAGGCTGGTGATGAAATTCTGAGAATTCTTACTAATATCCACCAAGGAAAGAAAAGAAAACCTGTGGAGTAAATAGGCAGCCTGTGGGAAAGGTTAAGAGTATTGTGATTTTTTTTTTCCCCGAGACAGAGGTCTCACTGTGTCTCCCAGGCTGCAGTGGCAGGATCATAGTTCACTGCAGCCCTGAACTCTTGGGCTCAAGTGATCCTCCCGTCTCAGCTGCCCAAGTAGCTGGGACTACAGGGCAGGCTACCACACCTGGCTAATTTTTAAAACAATTTATCGTAGAGATGGGATGTTGCTATGTTGCCCAGGCTGGTTTCAAGCGCCTGGCCTCAAGTGATGCTTCTGCTTCAGTGCCCCCAAAGTGTTGGGGTCACAGGCTTGAGCCACCACACCCAACCTGAAAATGTGTGTTCTAACAAGCCCTCCTGGTAGTCCTGATACTCACTAACGTTTGAAAACTGCCGACATTAAAGTCTCCAAATTATGTTCGTAGCCACTTCCGTGCTGCCACCTCTAGCTTTCTGAGCTCCAGCTGAGGAAGGTGGGTAGGGAAGGAACTTTCTATACTGTGGCTCCTACCACGCTGACTGCCCACAAATCAACTGGGGGTAAAGCACCCAGGAGGGAGCTGGTTACAAATGCTGCTCACAAGAGTGGGCCCCATGTTGGAGGACTAAAGAAACCTGATCGTTACAGGCCGAGCACTGTGCCACTCTATGAAATTAGATGGTGTCCGAAGTCCACTGAACTTACTACTCAAAACTTCTTTTGCAGCGCCTGGTGAAAGAAATTGCACGGGACATCAAAACAGATCTGTGCTTCTAGAGTACAGCTATTGGTGTTTTGCAGGAGGCAAGGAGGCCTACATGGTTGACCTTTTTTTGTTTTTTTGAGATAGAGTCTCACTTTGTTGCCCAGGCAGGAGTGCAATGGCACAATCTCAGCTCCTTGCAACCTCTGCCCCAACTTCCCCCGGGTTCAAGCGATTCTCCCACCTCAGTCTCCTGAGTAGCTGGGATTATAGGTGTGCACCATCACACCAGGCTAATTTTTTGTTTGTATTTTTAGTAGAGACGGGATTTCACCATATTGGCCAGGCTAGTCTTAAACTCCTGACCTCAAGTAATCCGCTCGCCTTGGCCTCCCAAAGTACTGGGATTACAGGTGTGAGCCACCACAGCTGGCCTGGTTGACCTTTTTGAAGATATCAACCTGTGTGCCGTCCATGCCAGACATGTAACAATTATGCCAAAAGGCATTCAGCTAGCACGTGGAGAACGGCTTAATAATCTACCATGATGAGAAACACGTTTCATTCTCAAAAAAATAAAAACTCTCTTCTTCCTGTTATTGGTAGTTGTGAACATTAGACATTTTTTTTTTCCATGGGGCCAAAGGGTACCTAAGTATATGATTGTGAGTGGAAAAATAGGAGACAGAAATCAAGTATGGCAGTTTTTCCATTTTCATCTGTGTGTGAATTGTTAATATAAATGAGATGTAAAGCATTCATGCAAGTCAAAAGTTTTGTTGAACAAGTTTCAGCAGTTCAACTTTATAGCAATTACAAATACACCTGTTTTAATTGTTTCTGAATGATGCCAGCATTTGAATTTTTTAAAACAAGCAAATTTCTTATTGACCACAACTAACTGGTGTTTGTAGCACTTTTATCATATAGCAGATTCCATCCGCAGACTTTTCTGAGTTGTCCTACATGCAAGTACATGTTTTTAATGTTGGCTGTCTTCTGCGCCGTTCCTGTATTAAAATACATGAAGCTATAAAAATTAAGACTCCAGGTGATTGTTGGTCTCTGAGAACGTAAGTCCAGTATTGTCATGTCTTTTGATTTTGTTTTCCAAAGAGAAGCTAAAATTCTGAAATTTTATGTCTCACCTCCCAGCTTTTAAATGTTGGCAACAAATTTGGCTTTTCAAAAAAAAAAGGAAAAAGAAAAAAATCAGACCAAAGAAAATAAAAGTTTGTTTCATGGGGTGCTAATTTTGTGCCACTGATTATAGAGCATCTGGATGGCATTGCCCACATTAAGCATGAAAAAGATGAAAAAAAAATGACATTGGCAGGCGTGGTGGCTCAAGTCTGTAATCCCAGCACTTTGGGAGGATGAGGCGGATCACCTGAGGTCAGGAGTTCGAGACCAGTGTGGCCAACATAGTGAAACCTCGTCTCTACTAAAAATACAAAAATTAGCTAGGCATGGTGGCAGGTGCCTGTAATCCTAGCTATTCGGGAGGCTGAGGCAGGAGAATCACTTGAACCTGGGAGGTGGCGGTTACAGTCAGTCGAGATCATGCCACTGCACTCCAGCCTGGGCGACAGAGCAAGAGTCCGTCTCAAAAAAAAAAAAAGGCATGAAAATGTATAGAATATTAGAGAAGAAAAGATACCAGAGGGACAGAACACACAAAGATAGATGAACAAGCTAGTGTAGAAGAGAAAAACACCCACAGGAAAAGAGAGCTAAAAAACTGAGATGATACAACGGCAAGAAAATGGAACTGTTGTACATTAGGAGACTTTGGACATATCCCTGTTTTTCACCTGCCAATAGATCAACAACGCGGCAACTGAGTGAACACGCTTTTCAAAGCCAACCAGTCAGTGTCAGGTCTCCCTTCTAAAAGTCAGCCAGTCAGGGAGAGACTCACTTCAATTAAACAGGCCTCCAAGTGCCAACCAATCAACAACAGTGTCATCAATGACGTTTGCCCACCTACACCCCTGGAAATCCTGTCTCTAACTTCCACCTTCCCCTAAACCCTGTATGAGATCCATAGTCAGTTCTGCTGACCAGCACAGTTCTCTCTTATAAAGCAGTAACTTCAGTTTTGTCTTTTTATCTTATATGTTGAATAGTGGTCTCATCTGACAAATTCAGGAATGAAAAAGTTGAAGTAAAAGAAAGAGGTGGGTGGTGAGAAGTGAATAATGTAAATTAGAATTAAGAATAAATGACCACGGGGTTTGTGATCACTGAAGAGGACATAAATATGTTACAAAAGACAAGATAACAAAACTAACAGCGACAAAACAGAAGTTTGGGAGAGGGAAGTGGGAAGAAGTTTAAAAGTTTAATTTCCTGATTTTATATCTGGCATCACTCATCAGTATCTAAAATTCAGACAAGGAGTTTAAAAATGAGTCTAACATCTTAATGTCTTCTTAAGTTATTTTTGTTACAATAAAATGTAAATATGCATGAACATAACTAGTTATAATCTTGATAGCCTCATAGTTCTTATACAAAGTAAACACAAACAAAGCCAATAAAATTCAGATGATCAATTATTTAAAAATAGATTTTGAGTACAGCATTTATACAGAAAAGAGTGCAAGTCACTGGCTAATCAAATGTATTTTCACAAGGTGAACACAGCCATGCAATCAGCGCCTGGGCCAAAGCCTCCTCTCCTTCCTACTGACAGCTCCTCCAGCAGAGGCAATTCTCAAGGTGATTTCTGACACCATAGATTCATTTTGCCTTTTTTGAACTTTATAACAGTGGAATCATAAGGTTCGTCCTCTTTTGTGACTGGCTGCTTTCATTCAGCATTATGTCTGCGGCCCATTCATCTGTATTGTTGCGTGCAGTTGCTTATTTTCATTTTTGTACAGTATTCTATTTTGTGAATATACCACATTGTATCCATTCTACTGATAGTGGACATTTGAGCTATTTCTGGGTCTGGTTACTACAAAGAATGCTTCTGTGAACATTCTTACACATGTCTTTTGGTGAACATATGTACATATATCTGTTATGTATATTCGTAGAAATAGAATTGCTCAGGCAGAGTATACATATGTTCAGTTTAACTAGATGCTGCCAAACAGTTATCCAAAAGTTTGTAGCAATTTATACTTCCACCAGCAGTGCATGAAAGTGTCAGATGTTCCACATCCTTGCCAACAGTTGGTACTGTCAGTCTTTTACATTTTAGCCATTTTGGTGGGTGTTTTGTGATTATCTCAGTGTAATTTTATGTGCATTTCCCTGAAAACTAGTGATGTTGAGCACTTTTTCATATGCTTATTAACCATTCGGATATTCTCTTTCATGTAGTGTACTTTCACATTTTCCCATTAAAATTGGTTTATCTGTCTTTTTCTTATTGATTTGTAGAAGTTTTTAAATATTGTGAATTCAAGTCTATTGTTGGATGTATTAATAACAGAAATTCTTAATTTTAATCAAGTCCAAGTTTATGAAGGTATTACATGTTTCCATCTAGAACTTTACTGTTTTACATTTCATATTTAGATTTGCAATCCATCTGGAAAGGATTTTTGTGTGTCGGGTGAGGTAGGGGTCAAGATTCATTTTTCTCTATATAGATTTCCAATTGGCCCAGCACCACTTATTGTGAAGACTCTCTTTCCTCCACTGCATTGCATTTCTGCCATAAATTAAGTGACTATAGGAAGGTTTGTTTTTGGACTATTTCCATTGGTTAATTTGTCTATCCCTCTGCCAATATCACATTGTCTTATTATAACTTCATAATCAGTTTTGATATCTTGCCATATAAGCTGTTCAATTTTGTTCTTAAAGATGTTATGGACTTTTCATGGTGATTTGCATTTCCACATATATTTTCGATTTGGACAGAAAGACCTGCTGGGGTTTTGATTGGGACTAAATCAGATCTATAGATCAATCTGGGAGGAACTGATATCTTTACACTATTGAGTCTTCTGACTCAGACTGTATCTCTCCATTTATTTAAGTCCTTCCTAATTATGCTCAATAATATTGTGTAGTTTTATGTAGTGAGATCTCACATATATTTGTTAGATGTATTCCTAGATATTTGATTTTTGATGCTATTATAAATAGTACAGGTTTTAAAGTTTCATCTTAAAATATTTTCTGGGACTGGGCATGGTGGCTTATGCCTGTAATCCCAACATTTTGAGAGGCTGAGGCAGGAGGATCACTTGAGACCAGGAGTTTGAGACCAGCCTGGGCAGCATAGTGAGACCCTGTCTCTACAAAAAGTACAAAAATTAACAGGGCATGGTGGCGCATACCTGTAGTCCCAGCTACTCAGGAGGCTGAGGTGGGAGGGTTGCTTGAGTCCTGGAGGTCGAGACTGCAGTGAGCCGTGACTGTACCACTGCACTCCAGCCTGGGAGACAGAGTGAGACACCGTCTCTCAAAAAAAAAAAAAAAAAAATCCTTACTGATATATAGAAATGAAATGGACTTTTTAACCTTGCCCTTGTATCTAGTGACCTTGCTAAATTCACTGATTAATTCTAATAGTTTATCTGTTGTTTTTTTTCTGAGTTTTTAACTTCCATAATCATATAATCTGATTCTTCCAGGCAGTTGAGCTGAAGGTGAATTACTTTATCCAATCTTGGATTGAGCTGGATTTCTGTATTTGTGAATGCTATTCATTATCTTTAATCCCAGAGTAGAGGCTTTCAGGGGTCTTAACAGAAAACCTGACGTGTTTCACAGGACCTTTCTTCCAAAACCCCAATTTTGTCTCCCCAGCTCCAAAAACTCTGCTTAGTTTCTCTGCCTCTTTGTCACCAATTATATAGTGGAAAAAGCTTGAAGGGAAAAGGAGCCAAATGTCAGGTCACCTTTCTGTGCCTCTTTTCTTTCTGGGATCTTGACTGCAGATATCTCTGCTTCCTTTCATTTTTTAAAAATTTATTTTCATTTTTTATTAAATTATTTTTTTGTTTTTTGAGACGGAGTCTCACTCTGTCGCCCAGGCTGGAGTGCAGTGGCGTGATCTCAGCTCACTGCAACTTCTACCTCCCGGGTTGGAGTGATTCTTCTGCCTCAGCCTCCTGAGTAGCTGGGATTACAGGTGTGCACCACCACACCCGGCAAATTTTTGTATTTTTCGTAGAGATGGGGTTTCACCATGTTGGCCAGGCTGGTCTCGAAATCCTGACCTCAGGTGATCCTTCCACCCAAAGTGCTGGGATTACAGGTGTGAGCCACTGCGCCAGACCAATTAATTATTTTCGAGACAGAGTCTTGCTCTGTCGCCCAGGCTGGAGTGCAGTGGTGTGATCTTGGCTCATTATGACCTCTGCCTCCCGGATTTAAGCAATTCTCTTGCCTCAGACTCCCAAGTAGCTGGGACTACAGGTGTGAGCCACCACGCCTGGCTAATTTTTGTATTTTTAGTAGAGATGGGGTTTCACCACAGTGGCCAGGGTGGTATCAAACTCCTGACCTCAAGTGATCTGCCTGCCTCGGCCTCCCAAAGTGCTGGGATTATAGGCATGAACCACTGGTCCTGGCCTATTTTTTATTTATTTAATAATTATCTTAGTGGGTATGAAGTGGCATCTCATTGTGACTGATTTTCATTTATTTAATGGTTAATGATGTTGAGCATATTTTCATGTGTTTATTGGCCATTTGTATATATTCTCTGGAGAAATGTCTATTCAGATCCTTTGTCTATTTTTAAATTGTGTTATTGTCTTTTTATTATTGAGTTGTAAGAGTTCTTTATATAGTGTTCTATCTAGACTGGATTTTGTTACAATTCAATAATAGAATATTTTTGACCATTCTGTGGGTTGTCTTTTCGTTTTCTTGATAGTGTTGTTTGTAACACAAGTTTTTAATTTTAATGAATTTCAATTTATTTTTCTTTTTATTGTTTGTTTCTTTGATGTTGCATCTAAGAAGACTTTGCCTAACCCGAGGTCACAAAGGTTTGCTCTTATGTTTTCTCCTAAGAATTTTTTAATTCTAGCTCTTACACCTGGGTCTCTGATCCTTTGGAGTGAATTTTTACTTATGGTAGAAGGAAGGGATCCAAATTCATTCATTTGCACAAAGATATGCAGTTGTCTTGGTACTATGGTCCTACATCCTTTAACTAGTCCATCACATTCTCCTCCATGACCCCAGGACCCCTCATCACGCATGACCTCGTGCTTGCCCCTGGACTGCTGATCCCTGGGACATCGCCCTCATGGTGCAAGTGGTTCCTATCCAGTCTTCTCCAGGACTAGCAGTAGATTAGAAATTACTTCACTCAAGAACTTGGTCAGGGTATGCATTGCTGTCTTCACTACTTACTGCAAAGTAAGGAGTGTAAGAGTCTAATGTGGAATATATACAATTTTGTGGAAAACTGGGGAGTATGTAGTGGTCAGGCTACTATAGTGCAAAGAAGACCCACCCCACAGGCCCCTGATTTTCTGTGGCAGAAGGGAATGCATGATCTGGCAGCCAGCAGCCGGCTCCACTCCAATGCTTGCTGTTTCTATGGAAGCCCTGGCATCCATGTCTGTTCCCCCATTGAGGGTTCTGATGGGTGCTCACTTTTGCCACTATCGTCATGAAAGCAAAATGACTTGTTTTTCCCCAGAGGAAACATTATGAATGCAACCAAATGCCTGAAGATTTCCTGCGTGTCCAATGCCCATCCACCAGGAGGCCTGGTTTTTAATATTCTTTAGAGCTTTTCTTGTCATTCTGAGTGTGTCAATTCTACTTCTGTTTTGTAGTCTCTATCTTTAAGCATTAAGACAAAAATACTCCTACCCTGATGAATATGGAGAACTGTGTTCCCACAAGTGTCTTTCTTGGGCCTGTGTTTCAGCAACAATGGCTTTTCCTCTGGAAGATTCATGAAAACTTCTGCTGATTGGGAAAGACCTCATCCACTCTCCTACTCCACCCTCCCCGTGTTACAAAGCAGACAGCAGAAGCAGCGCTAGGAGGGAGTGTTTAGCATCCACCAGAGGGAAGACTTTCTGGGTTAAAGTCTGATAACCAGACTCTGATGCCCAGAGCCGCACTGGGCATGTGACCCCAGCGGTGGGGCCTCTGTCTTACATTGTCAAGTTGTGGAAGATTGCAAAAGGAAAAATAGCAAGAAATTTAGATAGAGCATGTGTAACAAGTTGAGAAAACATGACTGGACTGTACCCTTCAGTGAATTTGTCTTGAATGGCTGGTGAACCTCCACATTTATTGAGTTATTAATTCAGTCAACCAATATTATTGTGCACCTACTATGTGACAGGCATGGTGCTAGGGACTTGAGATAGCAAGGAACAAAAAAGTGCAGGGATCATGGAGCTTATAGTTCAGTGNATACTATTCATTATCTTTAATCCCAGAGTAGAGGCTTTCAGGGGTCTTAACAGAAAACCTGACGTGTTTCGCAGGACCTTTCTTCCAAAACCCCAATTTTGTCTCCCCAGCTCCAAAACTCTGCTTAGTTTCTCTGCCTCTTTGTCACCAATTATATAGTGGAAAAGCTTGAAGGGAAAAGGAGCCAAATGTCAGGTCACCTTTCTGTGCCTCTTTTCTTTCTGGGATCTTGACTGCAGATATCTCTGCTTCCTTTCATTTTTTAAAATTTATTTTCATTTTTTATTAAATTATTTTTTTGTTTTTTGAGACGGAGTCTCACTCTGTCGCCCAGGCTGGAGTGCAGTGGCGTGATCTCAGCTCACTGCAACTTCTACCTCCCGGGTTGGAGTGATTCTTCTGCCTCAGCCTCCTGAGTAGCTGGGATTACAGGTGTGCACCACCACACCCGGCAAATTTTGTATTTTCGTAGAGATGGGGTTTCACCATGTTGGCCAGGCTGGTCTCGAAATCCTGACCTCAGGTGATCCTTCCACCCAAAGTGCTGGGATTACAGGTGTGAGCCACTGCGCCAGACCAATTAATTATTTTCGAGACAGAGTCTTGCTCTGTCGCCCAGGCTGGAGTGCAGTGGTGTGATCTTGGCTCATTATGACCTCTGCCTCCCGGATTTAAGCAATTCTCTTGCCTCAGACTCCCAAGTAGCTGGGACTACAGGTGTGAGCCACCACGCCTGGCTAATTTTGTATTTTAGTAGAGATGGGGTTTCACCACAGTGGCCAGGGTGGTATCAAACTCCTGACCTCAAGTGATCTGCCTGCCTCGGCCTCCCAAAGTGCTGGGATTATAGGCATGAACCACTGGTCCTGGCCTATTTTTTATTTATTTAATAATTATCTTAGTGGGTATGAAGTGGCATCTCATTGTGACTGATTTTCATTTATTTAATGGTTAATGATGTTGAGCATATTTTCATGTGTTTATTGGCCATTTGTATATATTCTCTGGAGAAATGTCTATTCAGATCCTTTGTCTATTTTAAATTGTGTTATTGTCTTTTATTATTGAGTTGTAAGAGTTCTTTATATAGTGTTCTATCTAGACTGGATTTTGTTACAATTCAATAATAGAATATTTTGACCATTCTGTGGGTTGTCTTTTCGTTTTCTTGATAGTGTTGTTTGTAACACAAGTTTTAATTTTAATGAATTTCAATTTATTTTCTTTTATTGTTTGTTTCTTTGATGTTGCATCTAAGAAGACTTTGCCTAACCCGAGGTCACAAAGGTTTGCTCTTATGTTTTCTCCTAAGAATTTTTTAATTCTAGCTCTTACACCTGGGTCTCTGATCCTTTGGAGTGAATTTTACTTATGGTAGAAGGAAGGGATCCAAATTCATTCATTTGCACAAAGATATGCAGTTGTCTTGGTACTATGGTCCTACATCCTTTAACTAGTCCATCACATTCTCCTCCATGACCCCAGGACCCCTCATCACGCATGACCTCGTGCTTGCCCCTGGACTGCTGATCCCTGGGACATCGCCCTCATGGTGCAAGTGGTTCCTATCCAGTCTTCTCCAGGACTAGCAGTAGATTAGAAATTACTTCACTCAAGAACTTGGTCAGGGTATGCATTGCTGTCTTCACTACTTACTGCAAAGTAAGGAGTGTAAGAGTCTAATGTGGAATATATACAATTTTGTGGAAAACTGGGGAGTATGTAGTGGTCAGGCTACTATAGTGCAAAGAAGACCCACCCCACAGGCCCCTGATTTTCTGTGGCAGAAGGGAATGCATGATCTGGCAGCCAGCAGCCGGCTCCACTCCAATGCTTGCTGTTTCTATGGAAGCCCTGGCATCCATGTCTGTTCCCCATTGAGGGTTCTGATGGGTGCTCACTTTTGCCACTATCGTCATGAAAGCAAAATGACTTGTTTTCCCCAGAGGAAACATTATGAATGCAACCAAATGCCTGAAGATTTCCTGCGTGTCCAATGCCCATCCACCAGGAGGCCTGGTTTTAATATTCTTTAGAGCTTTTCTTGTCATTCTGAGTGTGTCAATTCTACTTCTGTTTTGTAGTCTCTATCTTTAAGCATTAAGACAAAATACTCCTACCCTGATGAATATGGAGAACTGTGTTCCCACAAGTGTCTTTCTTGGGCCTGTGTTTCAGCAACAATGGCTTTTCCTCTGGAAGATTCATGAAAACTTCTGCTGATTGGGAAAGACCTCATCCACTCTCCTACTCCACCCTCCCCGTGTTACAAAGCAGACAGCAGAAGCAGCGCTAGGAGGGAGTGTTTAGCATCCACCAGAGGGAAGACTTTCTGGGTTAAAGTCTGATAACCAGACTCTGATGCCCAGAGCCGCACTGGGCATGTGACCCCAGCGGTGGGGCCTCTGTCTTACATTGTCAAGTTGTGGAAGATTGCAAAAGGAAAATAGCAAGAAATTTAGATAGAGCATGTGTAACAAGTTGAGAAAACATGACTGGACTGTACCCTTCAGTGAATTTGTCTTGAATGGCTGGTGAACCTCCACATTTATTGAGTTATTAATTCAGTCAACCAATATTATTGTGCACCTACTATGTGACAGGCATGGTGCTAGGGACTTGAGATAGCAAGGAACAAAAAAGTGCAGGGATCATGGAGCTTATAGTTCAGTGGGGGAAATTTGGAAATAAATATAAATAAAGATAAAGAAAAACTACAGGGCTGGGAGCAGTGACTCAGGCCTGTAATCCCAGTACTTTGGGAGGCCGAGACAGGTGGATCACAAGATCAGGAGTTCGAGACCAACCTGGCCAACATGGTGAAACCCCGTCTGTACTAAAAATACAAAAAATTAGCCGGGCACGGTGGCAAGTGTCTGTAATCCCAGGTACTCGGGAGGTGGAGGCAGGAGAATCACTTGAAGTCAGGAGGTGGGGGTTGCAGTGAGTGGAGATCGTGTCATTGCACTCCAGCAAGGTAACAATAGCCCGATTTATTGGAGGAAGACTTTCTTTAGTATGTAACATTTGAGCACAGGCTTGAAGCGGAGAGGAAGAAGGCTCTCAGAAGAGAAAACAGCAGGTGCTAAGGGCTTGGGGTCTGAAAGAGCTTGGTGTATTTGAGGAGCTGAGGAAGCCACCATGCCTAGCTGAATATGCAGAGAGCAATGCATGGAGAGTAAAAGACTTACTGAGGCTGAGCTTAATGTTTTAACTTTTTTTTTTTTTTTTTTTTT
>NW_016803417.1:4241580-4289664 GCF_001698545.2 Rhinopithecus bieti | reverse complement strand
ATGGTTAGAATCATACAGATTTTCGGACGTGGTGTGTTTCACTTAGCAATACTTATTTAAGATATCCATGTCTTTTTGAGGCTGGGTAGCTCCTTCCTTTTTTTTTTTTTTTTTTTGGAGACGGAGTCTCGCTCTGTCGCCCAGGCTGGAGTGCAGTGGCGCGATCTCGGCTCACTGCAAGCTCCGCCTCCCGGGTTTACGCCATTCTGCTGCCTCAGCCTCCCGAGTAGCTGGGACTACAGGCGCCCGCCATCTCGCCCAGCTAGTTTTTTGTATTTTTTTTAGTAGAGACGTGTAGACCAGGATGGTCTCGATCTCCTGACCTCATGATCCACCCGTCTTGGCCTCCCAAAGTGCTGGGATTACAGGCTTGAGCCACCGCGCCCTGCCAATGTTTTAACTTTCTATCCTAAGTGCAGTGGAAAACCATTCTAGAGTTTTCTGTTGGGGAATGATGTGATCAGATTTTATATGCATGTCTTGAGTGTCTCCACGAAGACAATAAACTCTTTAAAGCAGGGCCAGGGCCTTACATTTCTTTCTATGCTTCAGAGAGCTGGTATTGTGCTGTGAGTATCATGGGGGCCTGGCAGGGTGTGTTCTGATGGCAATTCATGCTGGAATTCATTTTAGGCAAGGGTTTGTTTGGTTGCACAAGATAAAAGTAACCTATCTGTGTTCCCTGTAACACAGTATAGGAAAAGTAGGATTATTTTGGTGTACTAAAATAATAAATGCCATTCTCTTCATACATACACATGCATACACCCACATACATATGGATGTACACACACTTATGGTGTGTGTGTGTGCATGTATGTGTATTTTTTCAAGTGAGACCATTTGTTACTACTGGAAATTCACAAATAATTATTTTCCTTTTCCTAACTCCTCTCTATTTAACTTTTACTTTTAGACTATTTCTTTTTTCAATTTGCCTAAAAAAAATGTTCAGCTAATAAATATTTTCAAGGCAGACAAAAGGAGCTTCCACAGGTTATGAGAAAAATCCTAGGCTCTGGGAAGACCTCCATGGATACAAAACATAAATCATAGAGGACCCTTTTGAAATGTCATTCACCTTCCTTTCTCATAGGAAATCAGGGTCCAGAGAGAAATTAACTGACATTACAGTTCATCTGGATCTTGTAACTCAAACCAGGATAAGAATGGTAGAGGAGGATGCACCCAGTAGAAGCCAATCCATTTGGAGTTTTATAGTTTCCCATTAAAAAAAACTACTGAGCTTTCTAGGAAGACAGATGTATTTATCCAAAACTTGGCACCTGGAAAATATTACTCACTGATGACAATCCAAAGAGTTATTTATCAGCCGGAGTTGGGATGACAGACTAACAACGAAGAACAGAAATCACCATTTGGTTCTGAAGCAATGGAGCCCTAGAAGACATCAACTATCGGGGATGTTTCAACATCATGAAGCATGAGGCCTTGGCAGGCTGGGGAAGTTTGCTTTTTTTTAGACAGGGTCTTGTCTGTCACCCTGGAATGCAGAGGTGTGATCTTGGCTCACTGCAGCCTCAACCTCCCAGGTTCAAGCAATCCTCCTGTCTCAGCCTCCTGAGTAGCTGGATCCACAGGCACGCACCACTACGCTGGGCTACTTTTTGTATTTTTAGCAGAAATGGGGTTTTGCCATGTTGCCCATGTTGGTCTCAAACTCCTGGACTCAAGTGATTCACTCGACTCAGCCTCCCAAAGTGCCAGGATTACAGGCATGAGCCACCGTGCTTGGCCAAGTTTGCTTCTTAATATTACTGGTTACCATCATTAGTATTTTAAGAAAATTTGGAAGCATTTATTTGTTCACTGACTTCCTTCCTCCCTCCTGTCTTCTTTTGTCAAATATGTACCGGTAGCTAATGCATGGGAGATGGTGAGGCGGATACACAGACGTTTAAGCAGAGTCGTCCTTGCCTTTATGGAGTTTACATTCTAGTAGGAAATAAAAACATATATAAAATGTGTGCAAGATAGAATCTGAAAAGCATCCTAAGATTGTAAAAAAGGAGTTTAGAACAGAGGACACTATCTCAGGTTGGTGTGAAGGAGGCTAAGTGCAATTAGGTAGTTGCGACTCAAGACTTTTGGGAAACTGGGACTCCCAGGAGGATCTCCTTATTTGCTTGCATTGGGAAGGTGCTGATTCTTCTTCATGCATGGCTTGTTTATGAAGATTTCTGGGGTCAGGTGATTTTGTTAGATATTGGTAGTGATGCCTGGCACCAAAATGAACCTCCCTTGATTCCTGCCCTTAGGAACTGCCAGAGAGAAGATTTGTATGTTCGTGCAAGAGTGGATATTGAGGTTTTATTGTCTCACCTTCCCACTTTATCTCTGCACACGAAAGAGTCTCTGGTGTCATCTCTGTCCTATGGGCTCTTTTCTTTCTCCTGGGGTACTTGGTAGACTCTTCCTTTCTCACTTTTTTCCAAGTTTTTTTTCATGCCCCTTCTCGGATTAACTAGCTTGAGATTCATATGTTGGCTCAGATGTGTGTGTCCTTTACCCAGCATGCAAACTAACCTTACAAACTCCAGTGCAGGCAAGGGATGGGAGGGGATTTTCAGACATTGATGCAATTCATTCTCCTGCCTCCAGAAAAATAATGACCTGTGTAAAGAGTTGCCCATTTCCTTTGAAAGATCTTCTTAGCAAGAAGAAACTCAACTTCTCCTGATTGGGAAGTACCCCCTTCTGCCATTTAGAGCTATTCTGTTTTGCTTCCATTTCTAGGAGATGTTTTTAATTCTAGGAAATTAAAGTCTCTGGCACCAAAATATTATCCACTCCAAGAGAGGCACCATAGCAAAAGTGGTTAAGAAGGCAGATTCCTGGAGCCATACCACTTGGGTCCAGATCCTAATTCTTTCACTTTTTAGCTGAGGCACTTACTATCTGAGCATCCTCTCTGTACCTCAGTTTCCTCAACTATGAGGATAATAACAGTATGGATCTCATAGGCTCCTGAGAGGACTGAATGCCTGAAATGTCTAAAAAGGGTCCTGGCACATAATTAATATTATATAAGTTTTCTGTATTGTTATTTCACTTTGGTTAATAGGGAAAATCTATTCATAGATTACATTCTCATTAGTAACTTTTTTATCTTTGAAACTTTGTAGGAAGTGTTTTGAAAAGGAGTATCTATACATATATTCTAAGCAAAAGAAATATGTGTACTGAGAATCACCAAATTTCTTATGCTCCTTCCTATTCAATCTCCCGCCACCCCAGCCCTATGCAACCCCTGTCATTGTACATTAGTCTTTCTAGAGTATCATATACAGAGAAGAACACAGCATGTAGTCTTTTGTGTCTCATTTATTTTACTCAGCATAATTTTTTTTTTCAGGTGGAGTCTTTCTCTGTTGCCCAGGCTGGAATGCAGTGGCATGATCTCAGCTCACTGCAACCTCTGCCTCCTGGGTTCAAGCAATGCTCCTGCCTCAGCCTCTGGAGTAGCTGGGATTGCAGGAACCTGCCACCACGCCTGGCTAAGTTTTGTATTTTTAGTAGAGGTGGAGTTTCATCATGTTGGCCAGGCTGGTCTCGAACTCCTGACCTCAAGTGATCCACTTGCCTCAGCCTCTCAAAGTACTGGGATTACAGGTGAGCCACCATGCCTGGCCAGCATAATGTTTTTAAGATTCAACTATGCTGTTGTATTTATTAGTTCATTTTTTTTTTTTTTTTTTTTTTTTTTCTGAGTAGTATTCCATAGCAGGGGCATAGCCATATCACAATTTGTTTATCCATTCACCTGTTGATGGACATTTGTTTTATTTCCAGTTTGGGGCTATTTTGAATAAAGTTGCTATGAGCATTCACATAGAAGTCCTTATGTAGACATATTTTATTTCTCTTGAGTAAGTACCCATAAGTGGGATTGCTAGGTTATCAGATCAGTGTATGTCTTACATTATAGGCAACTTCCAGAATGTTTTCCAAAGGTAGTGGTGCCATTTTCCATTCTCACCAACGATGTATGAGAGTTCCAGTTGCTCCACATCATCACCAACACTTGATATTGTCAATTAAAAAAAAAATCAGCCATTTGAATAAATGTATAGTATTATCTCATTATTGTTTTAATTTGCATTTCACACATCTTTTTAGGAACTTATTAGCAATTTGTATATCTTCTTTGACAAAATGTCTATTAAAATATTTTTTCCATTTTTCTTTAAATTGAGTTGCTTCACTCTTTATTACTGAATTACAAAAGTTCTTTGTACAATCTGATTAAAAGTCCTTCCCCAAATATGTGTATTTTGATTATTTCCTTGCAGGCTGACTAGTTTGGTTTTAAAACTTTGATCCTTCCAAACTATGTGGGGGTGTTGATCAAGAGTTAATTTACCATCAAGTGGTCCCAAACTGGGGGATCCTTTAAGGAAACACCATGTAATTGCTTGCTCCTGCAATCTAGTATTTCTTCCATTCTTGGCGCTAAATATTTACATTTGGAGTTGAAAAGACACCCTGTGTCAGCATAGACACAGCATTCCATCTAATGCTGTCAGAAAAAAACAGCTCCAGACCCAGCATTACCAAATCTGCAAGATGGAACAAACAGATGTCTTGTCCATCACAGGATGGGGCCCATCCCATTTCTGAAACGTTGTTTCTTCCTTTTGCAGCACCTTGGCTTTTATTAACCAGCTGTTTGCCCAGACGGACCCTCCCTGGCCTTCCAATTCTCTTTCAGGAGAGTAAAGTTATCTAACAGCCACAAGGTAGGGCTTGCCTGTTACTATAGGCTTAGAGAATGGACTGAATTCTGGAGGTCACTCTGGCTTCACAGGAGTGGAAACCCAGAGACATTTATTAGATAGGGAAAATAAACCTCAAAACCAAAAGCAGCTGAAGGAGAAAGTGGTGCTTTAGGCATCCAGGAAATTTCTGATATCCGTCATTCTCTAACAGGTGGTAAAATCATAAAAATGCTATTTAATGTTAATTGAGCACTTACTAGTTCATACACATCTTTTTATTGAAACTTCATAACTCAGTGAGGAAGATGCTTTATTATTTTTCATATTCAGATAAAGAAATGAAGGCTAGGGAAATACTAAAACCAATAATGGCAGAGCTGGACATTTAGCCACGTCTGTCATCAGAGCTGTGCTTTGAGACACTACAGAAACCTTTCCCCTATAGACAAGCACGTCCTCGTATCTTTCCTTGAATTGAGGAATCAGTCGTTGTTGTTAACTTACATTTTCTTTTCTCTTTCTGACTGTGTTTTCTTTGCTGATACCACAAGTTCCCAGAGGAAGGGATGAAGCCCACTGCTTGTCTAACTCCTTTGCTTAGGACAGAAATCCTGATTTGGGGGATTCCTGATTTGGGGACCCTATGTCATCTAAATCCTGACCTACTGACTGATCCATGCAGGTTGTACTGTCAACACAGCTCACAGAACCAAATACTTTATCCCCACCTACACTTAAGGGCACATTTCCTGGTGTCTTTGTGACAGTGAAAGAGAAAAGGGATGACTCATGGCATTATGGAGATATATTCCAAGACCTTCACGAGAGCCTCAGATGCCTAAATGACTCTCCCTTCTTTTGGTAAATGTATTCTATATTTCCAGTAGAGAGCCCCAATGCTGGGCTGAGATGCACATGCTAGGTGCTCAACTAGGTTCGCTCACTCTAATTAAGGGACTCGTTTGCATGCCAGCTATGCAGTGAGTCTGATTCAAGTTTGTGTCCCAGAAAATCACCAATGTCCACTTGTCCTGGATCTTCAAGGTCACACAGGGGAAGCTGGAATCGTGAATGTTGAAACTGGGAACGCCAAGAGTCCACAACTACCTGATCCATGATAGCCCTTGATTTCTTGGCCAAATCTCTTTTTCACATCCTGGGATATTAAATTAAAGAGGGAATTAAGAAAGGCCTTTTCAGGCTGGGCATGGTGGCTTATGCCTGTAATCCCAGCACTTTGGGAAGCTGAGGTAGGCAGATCACCTGAAATCAGGAGTTCAAGACCAGCCTGGCCAACATCGTGAAACCCTGTTTCTAATAAAAATATAAAAAGTAGCCAGGCATGGTGGTGTGTGCCTGTAATCCCAGCTACTCAGGAGGCTTAGGCAGGAGAATCGCTTGAACCCAGGAGGTGGAGGTTGCAGTAAGCTGAGATCATGCCACTGTAATCTAGCCTGGGTGATGGAGTTAAGACTCCATCTCAAAAAAAAAAAAAAAAAAAAAAAAATGGCCTTTTCAAAAGTAAAATTGGTAATTCTCAATCCATATGGAAGCAGGGGCTCAGGAAGGCCTCACCTGTGTCCATAGACACCTTCCAGCAGAACCTCAGAGGAAGGAGTGCTTCTCAGCAGTGAGCATTGTGGAGGAGGCAGCAGGGAAACAGACTGGAGAGGAGCGTGTGTGTGTGCATGCAGGCAAGCCCATGCACGAGTGTGTCTGTTGGGTGGGAGGTGGAATGTGCTTGTGCCTGTCCATGTGTGAGGTGCATGGGAGGTGGTGTGAGTGGGGCAGCTGCAGATGGCAAGCCCGTCCTAGCTGTGCTCTGTTCCCTAGCCTGGCCCCTGGAATGACTGACAATGCTAACTTGAGAAAATCCTCTTTAGGGGCACTGCTCCATAGCCTGGAAGCATGGGAATCTGCTAAGCCCCTGGGTAGCCCAGCTTGAGGCTTTTGATCCAAGCCCACAGCAAAAGCTGTTAACGTGTTTCTTGACTACAATGAAACAGTGGGTAGAAGTTTTGGTTTGGTTTAGATTAGCTAGTGGTTCTATGGCTTTTGGGGAGAATAAAAGCCCAATTACTTCCTTAAAAAATAAGTGGGTAACTAGATTATTACCTCTTATTTGTGATTGTGAAGAAGAGGAGGTAGGTGTAAGACGTTTGTGTCTGGGAAAGACTAGGGTATCCAGACCTCATAGAGGCAAAACCATGAGGTCATCAAAATGTGTTGCCTGGGCCCTGACTCTAACCGCCACCTCCATGTCCCTCATCTTTCAGGCATTAGTGTCTCCCCTCTCCCAAAACTATTCACAGAAGTAGTTGGCACAGAAGAGTTGGTTCTGTATATCAAACATTTACCCACAGTGTAAATTATAGTAAAGTTTATCTCCTCTCCTCTCCTCTCCCTTCCCTCTCTCTGTCTTTCTCTCTGTCTCTCTCTTTGAGACAGTCTTTCTCTGTCACCCAGACTGGAGTGCAGTGGCATGAACATGGCTCACTACAGCCTCAACCTCCCAGACTCAACTGATCCTCCCACCTCAGCCTCCCAAGTAGCTGGGACTACAGGTGTATGTCACCATGCCCAGCTAATTAAATTTTTTTTTCCATAGAGATGGGGGTCTCACTATGTTGCCCAGGCTGGTTTCAAGCTCCTAGGCTCAAGCTATCCTCCTATCTCAGCCTCCCAAAGTGCTGGGATTACGACATGAGCCACCATGCCTGGCTAGTTACTCTCTTTCTAAAGAGGTAAGCCTGAGTACAAATCCCACACAAAAGAATGTACTGACTTAGCTATTTTTTACTTATTGTTCTTTTTTTTTTTTTTGAGACGGAGTCTTGCTCTGTCACCCAGGCTGGAGTGCAGTGGCCGGATCTCAGCTCACTGCAAGGTCCACCTCCCAGGTTCATGCCATTCTCCTGCGTCAGCCTCCTGAGTAGCTGGGACTACAGGCGCCCGCCACCATGCCCGGCTAGTTTTTTTTTTTTTTGTATTTTTTAGTAGAGACGGGGTTTCACCATGTTAGCCAGGATGGTCTCGATCTCCTGACCTCATGATCCGCCCGTCTCGGCCTCCCAAAATGCTGGGATTACAGGCTTGAGCCACCGCGCCCGGCCTACTTATTGTTCTTTATAGGTTGCTTCCAACTTTCTCCTATGTTAAATAATGTCACCACAAATATACTTGTATATACATATTTTCACTCTTTTGGTTAATTTATTCCCAGAAGTGAGATTACTGGGTCAAAAGGTCCTTCTGCTAGTGTGTAACCCGGGTCAGCTGCTCAATGCCTCTATGCTTCAGTTTCTCATGTATAACATGGGAATTATAATAATAGTACTTTATTCATAGGTTTGTTGTGAGAATTAAATGAATTGCTGTATGTAATGCACTTAGAATAATACCTGCACAAAGCTAGTACTATGCTTAATATTTAACTTGTTATATTTGTTATTTTATATCGCCATGGGAGGTTGATTTTAAGACATTTCTAATTATGAAACGAAGAGTTATTTCTGATTGAAAAAAGTCTTTGGAAAAGCGGAAAAGTGGCTGCTTTAGAGGGTGGCATCTTAGCCAATATCCTGATTGGCAGCCTGGAGGCAGGTGTCCATGCGTAACGTCAGTGCCCAGGGGAGCCTACTCTTCCTGCAAGATGGGTGCTGCTCTCAGAGGTCAGTGGCAGGTGGTGTGGCCCCAAGGGCTCCCTTTGGCAAGGCACATCCAAGCAGCTGATGGTCCTAAAAGGCCATTTTCCTTGACTGTGCGCTGGCTGTCCCTCCTCCCATGCCCAGTGCTCCCTGACTCTGCTCCTGGACAGGCAGTGGGGCCTCCTGAGAGCCAGAGGTACAGTGCTGAGCACACAGGAAGGCTCAGGGAACATGTTTTGAGGAATGGAGCCACGTTGGGGAGCAAAGCTCTGTTCCATCACCTGCTTCTGCCTATCACCTCCACTCCCCCCAGAAATCAGGCATCAAGTACATACTGACAGGGCTCTTTAAAGGTAACTGGTTGCTCAGGCTCAGGGGATCCAGTACTTTTTTTTTTTGAGACGGAGTCTCACTCTATTGCCCAGGCTGGAGTGCCGTGGTGCCATCTTGGCTCTCTGCAACCTAGGTTCAAGCAATTCTCCTGCCTCAACCTCCCGAGTAGCTAGGATTACAGGTACCTGTCACCTGTAATTAGCCCAGCTAATTTTTTTGTATTTTTAGTAGAGATAGGGTTTTACCATGTTGGCCAGGCTGGTCTCAAACTCCTGGGCTCAAGTGATCCGCCGACCTTAACCTCCCAAAGTGCTGGGATTACAGGCATGAGCCACTACACTCGGCCCCAGTACATTTAATTTCCAGTGTCTTAAAGTAGTGGGATGTGAATTCGGGGCTACTTGGAGCCCTTAGCATAGCCATCTGCCACGATTTTCCCAATGCTTTTGTCCAGAGCCCTTAAATAGTTAAGTAGGACTCAAGGCCAATTGCCATCAATTTCCTTAATATTTACATTGGGTGTTTTATTCTCTGATGGCTTGGGAGTGATACATATGCCAGTGTCCCACTGAAGGCGGACACTTCTTCATTTAAAGGGAAAATCTGTAAAGGTATCCTGTCTTACCTGCCTGCTGTTACTGATTACCTTTAGGAGGAGTGACTGGCGCATGGAGGGTGATGGTTAAATGTTTGTTGAATAATGCATGAATGTACAACAGGTTTTTTAGCTGTTTCCTATTGTGGGGCTTTTATGTTGCTTTAGTTTTTAAAAAATTATAAATGTTACCTTCAACATACTTGTGTGTATAGCTTCCTTCTTTTGGATTATTTCCTTTTCCAGAAGTAGAATTTCTGTGTCAAAGGGTAGAAACAATTTATGGCATTTGATTTGTATTTTTAAACCGCTTTGCCCAAGTATTGTACCAAGTTTTACTGCTCCCAGCAGTGTTTGAGTGCCAGTTTTACAGTAAGCTTTCTGGCTTCGGCTGTGAACAGAAAATTCTTTTTTGCTACTTTATTAGGTTAATACTGGTATCTCAATAACTTAATTTTTCATTTCTTTGATTTCTAGTGAGGCTATCTTTCTGTATGTGATTACTACTTATATTTATTATTTTGTGAATTTTCTTCACTGCTGTTTTCTATTATCAACTGAACAGTACTTACCTAATTAAGGTATTCACCTGCAAATGTTGTTGTTAGTCTGTTATTTTTCCTTTTCCTTTTTCTTTTCCTTCCCTCTCTCTTTCCTTTCCTTCCCCCTTCACTTCCTTCCTTTCTTTTTCCTTCTATTGTTTTAATGTTCATATTGTCACCTCTGTTAATATTTTCCTCTGACTTTGATTTATAAGCCACAAGAATGTGACTACCGTAACAGAGGGAAAGATGGATGCTTAAAACACAAGGGAAAATTTCTCTTGTTTTAGATTGCTGGCTAGTTTCCACCTCACTCCGTATTGACTTTAGGAATTTTCTAGAAGTATGATTTGTTCGTTGTGTGAAGGGTATGATAGAGCGCCAACATTTTTGGCATGGTGTCTTTGTTCTGTGGGATTCATGAACAAACAGGCCGAAGGCTAACTTTTCCTCTGCCTCCCCACTTACTTGTAACCCTTGTGGAAACTTTAAAGATGGCAGGAAAGGTGAAAGGCAGCTGGCTTGAGTGTTGCAGGAAGGAAGAGGATTATCATCTTGAAATGCTTTTGGAGGAACCAGCTACCTTCTAAATGAAAAATATGGAAAGGGGGAAGGATGGGGCAGTATTTCTTGGCTGTGGTACAGCTGGTCTAACAGGGTTGAGTTGGGGGGTCTGTGTACAAGGGAAGTGTTTGTGCTGGCACCAGCGTGGAACTGTATTGCAGGAAAGGGAAGAAATTTAGCCATTAAAGTGAGATGGAAACGTTAGGCCAGTCCTTTTCTGGGTATATCTGAAAATCAGAATAGTGAGCCTTTCAAGGGCTAAGGTCCCTGGAGGGTCTGAAGGGCCTGCCTCCTCAGGTATTCCCATCTGGGTTTTCAATACTCTACTGTGTCTCCTGTAGTTTCCTGTGGTTGCTGTGTGCAGGGAAGGGACGGTGTTCGTTGTTTCATAATTAAGCAGAGCATGGGTCCCAACTCCCCAGCTGCCGGGAACCACTGTCTAGGTGGTTCTCGTGGGAATGAGTGGGGCATAAAAATTCTGTTTCTCATTTGGTGAGCCCTGCTTTCCCTTGTGTTATTTTAAGCTGCCATTACCATATGGCCTGATCCCAGGGTGTAGCTTCTGTGACTTATTTTAGCAAAAAAATAATTACTAGTAGCATTGTTGACCTAAAAAGCCTTTAAGATTTAACCATTCCTACCTTCCCTCTTGGTTATGCAGCAAATGCAGTAGGCTTGGGAGCGATTAGTAATTGTAATGAAAAGCAAATATATGAAGTTACACACTTTTGAGTTATTTACATGTGGTGTGAAACACAAAATGAGGGGTAGGGAAAGGATATGTGATGCAGAATATAAATTAATTCATGTGCTTCTCTCAAGATTGAGTCATATCTGAGGCTTAGAGTAGACCCTATCACCTCCTGCTGTCACCAGTGAGTATCTGTGCTGCCCAGGCATACATATGATCAACTGCTGAAAACAAACAGCCAAGCAAACTTGAATGCCTGATGTGAGAACAGGTGCCCTTAGGGAGTCTCTCCTTTGGGCTAGTGTCCTCTGAACTCAGCCCTTTTTGATCTGTCTCTTTAAGGTGTGTGCCTTTTAACCCTTCCTGATCTTTACTTTTTGTAGAGTTGGCACACATGGTGGACACTCAGTTGGTGTTGAATTGTTGACTGACCAATGGAGAGAACAGCAAGGAAAGAGTGGCAGCTCTCTCTGCTATTCCTTGTTTGACGGCAGTGGAAGTTTTCACAGATCCAGAGGAGCCTTCTGGGACAGGACCTTCACTTAGGGAAGGCCTGGAGTCTTTGTGGCATGGTCTTTATTTAGAGGCAACAGCTCTGACATCTTGGAATTGATCATCATAAAACCAAGACTTAATAAATTCTAGGCACCCTACGGAACCCTTTAGGTTAGTAGTTCTCCAAGTGTGAGCTCTGGACAGCCATGTCATTTCCTGGGCATGTGTTAGAAATGCAATGTCTCAGGCCCCAACCCAGACCTGCTGAATCAGAAACTCTGGGGTGAGGCTCAGCAAGCTGTGCTTTGGCAAGCAGACCAGGTGATCTCGATGTACACTGAAGTTTGAGTATTACTGTTTTATGGTATGTTAAGTAAGTAATCTGTTCAACACCCATATAGTCAAATCTATTTAAAAATTTTCAGCTTTATTTAGGTTATAATTGACAAATACAATTATATTTATTTAAAGTATACAACCTGATAATTTGATATGTGTAGACATTGTGAAATGATTATCATAATTGAGTTAATTAACACACTTGTCACCTCACATAGTTACCTTTTGTGGGTGAGAGAATGCCCAAGATCTACTCTCCAAAAAAATTCCAGGTATGTAATGCAGTACTGTTAACTATAGATACCAGGCTGTACATTAGATCCCCAGAGCTGCTTCATCTTAGAATTCAGAGTTTGTACCCTTTGGCCAACATCTCCCCATTCTCTTGCTCCCTCTGCCCCCAACCCCCGATAACTATTCCTCTACTCTCTGTAAAAAACAGCCTATCGTTAAAAGTATCAAATTTTGTTGGTGAGGAAAGAGACAAGGGAATACACCCAAGGCTTCACACCAGTAGAACTGGGATTTGAACCCAGATATACTGATTTAGGGCCTGAGATTAGAAGGGAGAGAAGGAAGGGCCAGGTATGGTGGCTTACACCTGTAATCTCAGCACTTTGGGAGGCCAAGGTGGGCAGACCATGTGAGGTCAGGAGTTCAAGACCAGCCTGGCCAACATGGTGAAACCCCGTCTCTACCAAAAATACAAAAATTAGCCAGGTGTGGTAGTGCACTCCTGTAATCCCAGCTACTCGCTGGGGACTGAGGCAGGAGAATTGCTTGACCCCAGGAGGAGGAGGTTGCAGTGAGCTGAGATTGAGCCATGGCACTCTAGCCACTTTGTCTCAAAAAAAAAAAAAAAAAAAAAAAAAAAAAAGAAAAAAAAGAAAAAAAAAAAAAGAAAAAGAAAAGAAAAGAAGAAGGGAGAGAAGGAAGACAGACTTTGCAGATAACAAGACAACAATTCACAGGGATAATTTTCAATCCCAATTTATTTATTGAATTTGTAGTGGTGTGCTGGACTTGCTCCTACCAGCTTGCAAGGGCTAATGGTAAACATCTCTTCTCAACTTTGTGTTCAGTGATGTCAGCTTGAAATTGGCCCTGTGGCGGGGATGGTCATTTATACTTCAGAAACTCCATCACTGCCTAAATGAATGCACCATATAAAGCTGGACATCGTGTGTTCTTGATAGACATTGCATACATGTTAGCCTAGAGAATATAATGCAAGCACCATTCATGGATCCATTAATGTTTTGGCTGCACCTGTATTTTCTCATGTCTTCAGAATTGCTTTTGACAACATTAAAACTCTAGAACCTTAGGGTCAGAAGGGAGCAGAGAGCTTATCTTCTCTAAAGCCCTCTGAATGAACACAAAATTAAATCATTTTAATTATTTTAATTTTAATTAAAAATAGATCAGTAATAATCGCCTGCCTCTGTGGAGTTCCGGGATTTCAGACATCCCTTCACGGGCCTTCTTGGTACCCTTTGTGATGCGGTGGGGGTAAATACAGCTGGTCCAGGCCTGAGAGGCAGCAGCTGCTGGAAAATTTGGTGAGAGGGATGACAGAGTAGGAATTGCCTTCTCTGTGGCCTGGCACGGGTGTGGGAGAGGGTTCCTTGCTTCTGGAATGGGGTAATGAATTGAAATGTCAACACAGAGCCTTCTCTGAACTTCTGTCTCAGAGGGATTCATGTAGGAAAAACTGAGGATTTGAGATTTCAGGGTTCCCAGGCTGGAGGCCTGGGTTTTCTGTAGTTTCCCGCCAGCTTCTAATTCCATCTCCGTCTTGGATCACGGGTTACACTACTCACTGGTGGAGGGGTGTCCCTCTCCCCAGACGGTATCAGGAATGAATTAGCATGTTTCCCTCCTGTAAGTGATCCTCTTTTTGGGTAAACATCCCCTGGGTTTCTGCGATGTGTAACTAATGGAGTGCTAAACTCTCAGGGCTGGTTTAAGACTCAGAGCGCACACGTGTTGCCAATCCATCATGCTTCTAATACTAATTAACATAGCAGGGACACAATAAAGCCACAGATCCTACACACATTACCTGGCTCGGGTTTCGCTCTCATAACAATCTCACTATTGACCTGAGGAGAGCACACGTTGGGAAAGGGAGCACCAGCCCCTTCTCCCTGGCTCGACCTGCCCCACCAAATAAAAAATGCCACTGAGCATCATGACATCGGCGGCGTCCACTGTCCACTTGTTGTTTCTGCTTTGGGACAGTGCCCGAGTTCACAGAACAGTGGGGTGGGGCGTCCACTGTCCACTTGTTGTTTCTGCTTTGGGACAGTGCCCGAGTTCACAGAACAGTGGGGTGGGGTGGCCTGAAAGCGAGGCTCCCCAGCATCCTGAATAGCAGTTGTGGCATTTCTGTCACACCCTGGGCTACTGTTACCATTGGGATTTCAGGCCCTGCCTGGTTCATAGCTCTTAAGTAAACCTCTCAGGAAGACTTGCTGTTCAAATGAAAACTGGCTTACCTACCTGCATCCTGCAAAAAGCATTTATCCCTCATCCCAAAGTCGGCCAAGCAGAAATATGTGCATCTAGATCTTGACTGGGTTGTTGGTTATGGGGGATAAAATGCATTTATAAAAAATTACTGAATTGTGGTCAGCCATGGTGGCTCATGTATGTAATCTCAGTCCTTTGGGGAGCTGAGGCAGGAAGATTGTTTGAGCCCAAGAGTTTGAGACTAGCCTAGGCAACATGGTGAGACCCTGTGTCCACAAAAACAAAAATAAAATTATCCAGGTATGGTGGTTCACACCCATGAGCTACTCAGGAGGCCGAGGTGGAAGGATCGCTTGAGTTGGGGAGGTTGAGACTGCAGTGAGCCGTGATTCATGTCACTGCACTCCAGTTTGGGAGACAGAGATTCTGTCTGAAAAAAAAAAAAAAAAAAAAAAAAAAAAAAAAAAAAAAAAAGTTATTGAATTGCACACTTAATATCTGTGTTTCCATGGTCTATAAATTGTTCCTCAATAAAATAGTTTGAAAAGTTACCTTTTGCAGCAACCAGTAGTTTTTGGATGTCTTATAATCAAAACAAGATATAGAAATGGTGCTGGGGCTACTATGACACCCATAACCCTGCATGCCAAATCGTATGGTCTTTATTCTCTAATGACATTATTCTTATTGATGTAAATGACTATGGATGTAAACTTATAATACAGATTATTTTTTAAAAAAGGAAGTGCGTGTTCAAAGCCCATTCACAGAGGGGCCATCTGAGGGAAACATGACCAAACGCTCCTGGTCTGGTGTCGAAATGCTCAGCAAAACATTATGCAGGATCCAGATCCTGCATAAGACAGCATCCAACGAAGCTTCATTTCCCTAAATCAGCTCCATGATTTAGGGACCACTGCCCTGGGCTGGCCTGGGGGAAGCAGAGAAGTGGAGCAGCTCAGAGTCTCTCCTTCTGTTTCAATCAGGATGGCTCAGAATTTACCTGTTTCACGTGGGGGCCTTCTGTGATGCTTTCTTTTGTGGAAAAGGTTCTTGAGCTAAGATACGTTTGAAAATCCCTTGAGCAAATGATCTCTAATGTCCCTCCCAGATCTCGATTGTACGCATCTATTATTTTGTAACATCACTAGGAGATGTTTGATGAGTATACATTATCATGTGAGATGTTTGTTATCTTTCCAGAATCACCTATCTTTTTATGTTGAAGTATGCCTAATGTGTAATGTAGAAAAAAATCATAGTTATGTATAATATGATATTCCGATATTTTAAAAGTATGCTAAAATTACATGAAATAAGAAATAATAACTATTCAGAATCTAGGGTATTACAATATTTTAAAAATTATTTGTGACAAATAGTTCCATAAACATCAGAGAAAAAAATAAAAATAGATTCAAGAGTTGTATTGCGAGGCAAGAGAAGGATGACCTAAAATTGTTTGTGCCCTCCTCTGCCTAAATATTTTTAAAGATCAGGAGGTTAGATGATGATGGTTTGCTTTTCACATATTCTCAGCCTAAGAGTTTGTTTATTTAGCTGTCTCACAAGTAGGCACATCAAAAGAATATTAAAACAAACCAACAACAAGCTTTGGGAACAAAGACAAAAAAAAAAAAAAAAAAACACCCACAAACAATATCACACTGCCAGGCTCAAAAAAACATCAGAGGAAGAAGCTAAAAGCCCATAATATGGTAGCCAGAAGTTAAACAAACAACCCGTTAGATAAAAAATAACAGTGTCAGCACATGGACAATTTGATGATTAGCTAAGTGTTGTTGGCCTTGATCCAGCTGCTTCAGGATTACCTTAAAACATAATTTCATTCACCACAATATGCTTGATAAACCATAGGATAATTAAATTTACCCTTCCTCTTAAATATTAGCATTATTAGGTAAGTTAACAAGTAATATTGTAAAGACTGGGCTTTCTATTGAAATCTCAATCTGAATGCTCCTAATGGTTGAATAGATAATAGACGGATTTTCACCTACTAAGTATAAATTTTGATGTTTCTTGCAATTTAATTTCTTTTTCCTTTTCTTTGTTTTTTTTTTTTTGAGACAGCGTCTTTCTCTGTCACCCAGGCTGGAGTGCAGTGGCATGATCACCGCTCACTGCAGCCTCAACTTCCCCAGGCTCAGGTGATCCTCCTACCTCAGCCTCCTGAGTAGCTGGGACTACAGGTGTGCGCCACCACTCCTGCATAATTTTTGCATTCTTTGTAGAGACAGGATTTCACCATGCTGCCCAGGCTGGTCCGAACTCCTGAGCTCAAGCAATCTGCCTGCCTTGGCCTCCCAGAGTGCTGAGATTACAGGCGTGGGCCACTGCGCCAGGCCTAATTTCTTTTTTCAATAAGGTAGGATGCCTTTCTCTAACATGACATTTTCCCACTTAATGCTCATGTAAAATGTGTTTCATTTGCACATCCATGGCAGACACTGCTAATCAATCACTCTGTCTTTCCTGCCCAGCCTCAGAATCCTTTTCAAGGCACAGCGCGGGCACCCACAAACTGTCAAGCTAAGTTGGGACTGGAACTGAAGCCATTTGCTATCCTGCCTGTGGCCATCAGTGCTTCCTGATTCAATGATCCAGTTGACCAGGGGATCCCTGTCTTTGCAAAGACAACACTTCCTGCCTTTTTGCTTATGAGAGTACCTATCAATGTCTCTCCTTTTTTAATATACCTAGATCCAAATACTGAGTTTAGATGCTTACCCAATTGATGCAATGTTTTATGATTCTAAAATGAAAAAAGAAAAAAGAAGAATTTGTTGGATATATATTTACCTAGTGAGCCTTTCAGTCATGTCAGAGCTTGACAAATTCCCTGGATAGAATGGCACTAACAGACTTGACCCACTAGGTCCATGATTTTTAAACTTTGATGGGCATCAAAGTGCTTGGTTCCCACTTCAGATCTGCTGATTGAAGTCTGCATGACAGAGCGAGATCCTGTCTCAAAAAAACAAACAAACAAAAAAAAACCCAGACCTGCTGATTTAGCACTTGTATGGGTGCCAGACTAGGCACATGTTTTTCATGGGCAAAGGGGACCAAAATTTCTTATGTGGCTTCCATGTTTTCCAGAAGTTGAGAAACTCTGTCCTGGTGGGATAGGTGCAGTATTTGATCCTTTGGGTATTGAGTTTTTTTAGTTTGTTGTTGTTGTTGTTGTTGCTTGTTTGTTTTTTGACAGAGTCTCACTCTGTCACCCACGCTGGAGTGGAGTGGCATGATCACGATTTACTGAAGCCTCAATCTCCCCCAGCTCAGGTGATCCTCCCACCTCAGCCTCCTGAGTTGCTGGGACTACAGATGCGAGCCACCATACCTGGCTAGTTTTTGTATTTTTTGTAAAGATGGGGTTTCACCAGGTTGCCCAGACTGGTTTCAAACTCCTGACCTCAAGCCATCTGGCCCCCCAAAGTGCTGGGATTACAGGAGTGAGCCACCACACTCGACCCTTGGGTGTTGTTGAGGCTAATGGAGAGGATGTAGTAACAAGACTCTGTATCCTGGATGCTCAGAGGTTGTATACTCTCAGGCCTCCATACAATGTAGTTCCACTAGAGTATTGCTAGAAATAAGTTAATGGCAGCTAACTTCCTACTTATCTATGTAGTGCCACTTGCCAACAATCTATACCTAGATTTTCAAATGTTAGCAATACTAAAGGGTGCACTTATACAGATGATGTTGACCGTTTCATATACAAATCATCTGTATGCAATTGTATATATTCAAATATAATGTATGTTGGAGACTTCTGCCATTTCCATGAACAGTGATTAAGAGAATGGGCTCTGGAGTTAGATCTACTTGGTTTTGGGTTCTAGGCCCACCATTAAATGATCAGCTGGGTGACCTTTGGTGCTTTTCTTAATCTCTGTAAGTCTATTCATTCAACTACAAAAGAGACAAGATGCTTGACTGAGAGCATGGTTTTGAGGAATGAATTAGATAATTTACTCATGCATCTGGCTTAGGTGAGTGTTCTATAAATATAGTAGTGTTTTTACACTTGATCTTAGCCAAAAGGCTGAGAAGTGATAGTAGTGTTTTTATTTTACACAAATAGCTTGAGTACTGGTTGGAGCTTAGCCACTGACTGATATGAATGATACAAACTGCTTTAATGCTTTACACTTTGGTTTACTTATTCGTATGTCACCTTCTCTAATCCCCTAAAGGGTCCCCATTTCCCTGAGAGTGTCTCCCCAAGTCCTCTAGGCTCTATACGATTTGTCCTTCTCCACCCCAAGTGCCCACAGATCAGCACTGCCTCCCTTGTACACTCTGACCCAGCTGCACTTGCCCCTTCTCGTTCCTTAAACACGCCAGGCACATTCCTACCTCAGGGCCACTGCATTTGCTGTTTTCTCTGGCTGGAATATTCTTACATCAGATATCAACATCTCCTTTAAGTCTCTTATCAGTAAGGCCACACCCTCCTTTTAAAATGGGCTTGCACAGGGTGAAAAGTTGGGTCCAGAGCTTTTATAAACATTTAAAAAATTATAGATATTAACTTACATATTGTATAAAATTGTATATTTTATATCTGTGCAAGATATAAAATGTATATCTGTGCAGTAAATTGCTTTGGCTGTCTTACTGCGGTGCTCATAAGTATGTTTTGCTTAGAAATTGCTCCACTGGCAATGCATAACAATGAAGTTAAACAAATGTTTTGCTGGTCTCTGAGGCCCAGTCAGGTCAATGGACTACTGCTTATGTTTGTAAGAATTTTCTCTTCATGTCTATTTGGAGACATGGCCTGCTGCCCAGTTCCCCAAGTCCAAGTGATAAAGCAGTTTGAGTCTTTGAATTACTTAACTTATTGCCTCAGTTGCCTTCTGGGTGTTCTTCTGGTAACAGCCTATATTTGATGGATGTGAATTTAATTTCTCAAACACATTAGAATGATTCAGTTATGACTTGGAATATTGGAATGCCATCAAATATGGCCTTTAAAATTTAAGTAATTTCGTCCACAGTTGAATTAAAAAAAAAAAAAACTCACCTGATTTCATACGAAGAAAAAAAGCTGCTTCAATATTTTTCACTATTAAATAGATTGAGGTGATAAGAACACAAAAGTGAAAACAAATGCATTCATAGAAATGCCTCTGAAAGCGCCTTAGGCTCTGTTTTCAGAGAGAAAATGAATGGTAGAGTATTATGTGTAGCTTTCCCTTCCATTCTGGTTTTTCTGTAAGCAGCTGCCCAAAATTTCAACATGACTACTGAGACTTAGTAGGCCTGAGTTGAATCGAGATTAATTACTTCTTGGTTGGATGAGATCCCCAATGAAGGTGGGACTGGGATCAGGGTCTTTGAGAATGAATATTAAGTAACACAGTAGCATAAAGCAAGCAGCATCACGTGCAATAGCCCTTGCCTGTTACTCCTGAATAATCCAGTGCATGTGATAAATTACACTCTCGAATTCCTTTGTTAGGATGTTATAATTACTGACTAATTAAAAAATAGTCTAGTTTGGTTGTCTTCATTAAAAATTTTGCAAACAATTAATAAGAAATAGAAATCAAATGGTTGGTACTACTGAGCTATCTCCTTCCCCAAACAAGGTACCACAACCTTAGTTTTTTCATATCAATTAAATTGGTTTTATTCATTTTGGGAAACTAATTTTACAACAGAAGTAAAGCTTTTAAATACATTTTCTGATATATATCAAGTATGAGAAATTTGGCTAACCAAACTTTAATGCTTCATAAACATGTAAGCAAAACCAAATGTGAGATCAATCCCATTAGGATGTAAATTTATCAACATTTCTAGACAAATTTCCACAGTTAAGAATCACCATCTTCCCGGTGAATGCCATTTATACACAACGTGGATTTTTAGCTGAATATTCTAAAATTTCTAGATTCTTATTTTGTATTTCTGCATACAATACAGGATAATCAGAGTTTCTTTTATTTATCTGTGCTTTCTTTCTTTCTTTCTTTCTTTCTTTCTTTCTTTCTTTCTTTCTTTCTTTCTTTTAAATAGAGGAGTTGTTTAAAAAACAACACCAGCAACATAAGCAAAAAAAACCTTTCTTTCCTGTGGCTGTGATAAAAACATTGCATTTATCCGAGACTACCAAATACATATGCCCCTGTAGCAATGAATGCTTATTATAATTATTGAATCTCAGAGAAATGGAAATACTCCTGTCATCCAAAATATTTAATAAATGTTGTAGAATCTATAAAGTGATTTAAAACGACTTTCACTTTTTACTATTTGGTAACTTTCAAAGCTTCAAAAGTCTTTCTCATTGCAGGCTTATTTTCCTCTTTCAATTTTTAACTATTAACACACAGGAATCTAGGTTTTAAAACCAGTGTATGTTAGCTTCCTCAAATAACTGAAGAATTAATTTACTCAAGACTTCCTTAAAGAAAATGAAATTGTTGGAGAGCTGAGTTTCTGTGTGAAAAATTTCGCCCAGAAAGATAGTATTTTTGGAAAGAAGTGAAAACAGAAGCTTTGAATGAAAGTGTGTGTGTAACTGTAAATGGAGGGCAAAAGGTTGTAACTGACAGGTCCCTTCTGTGGTGCAAACGTCACCATTACAGGAACGTTAAGCTACCCAATTATGCCGTTACTCTACTTGCGTAGAGTAACTACCCAAGTAGTTGGGTCTTGAAAAACATTTGGAATTCAGGAACCGGGATCCTGTAGCCAGAAAATAAAATTAAAACATGTGTTAAGTGAGGAAGTTTATCGACTTTTAAATATTTTCTCTTCAGCCAGGAAAAGATAGAAAGATTTTTTAAAAAATGTTTTAAAACACCAACAATCTGCAGGGACAAATTAAAAAAAAAAAAAGAAAAACATTATAATGAAATGCTGCATCTGGTTGACATTTAAATAAAGCTGCCAGAGTATAAACTAATTTTAAGACAACTCTAGTGACATATTTTTAAAAGAGAGTGCAGAAAAAAACTTTTGGCTGAGCAAATCTTAACACCACATGTATGGGAGCCATTAATATTCATTACCCTATAGATTTGCCAAACAGCACAGAGCCTGTGGGAACATTACAAGAGAATGCCATGTTTGGAGACTTGATTGTGTGCTTTCGTATATTGAACTGTACACTGAGGTCAGATCTAGTTCTTTTGGAAAAGATAAGCCAAATCTATTGACTTTGTGACTCTCAAGTGGATGAAAGTTAAGTGTGCAGATGTCTGCATGAATTGTGCAAATCAGGGTGAAGAAAAACTGTAGAAAACAAAACTAAACCATCAAAACTGTTCTTTGAGATTCTAGGAAGTTGTCTGTTAACATGAATTTGATGGAGCTGAAGAGGTCTTAGGCTGGGCTCAAGAGGTGTTTCTACTCCTGGGCAAAGAGTAACAGTCTCTTAGTGGAGAGGAATACAATAGATTTGTAGTTTTAAAGCCAGGGCTGAGATAAAGTCTCTGCTAAAGGAATGAATTCTAGACCCTTAACAGCGTGAGAATCCTAAACCCTTTGAGGGAGTAATTATTGTGTGCTATGGAGGAAATTTCCCAAATTGGTTAGAAAAGTTGCACAGAATTCAGTTTCTAGACTCTAGAATCTGGGGTCATGACTCACCTCTGCTACTTATATGTTTGTCCCTAGTCTACTGGCATCAAGCTGGGTTCTCAATGAGAATCTTGCCCAAATGATTTATCACAAGTCTGTGAATTCTAGAAAATATCAGATCTGAGGTTCCAGAAATTCCATTCAATTGGTTTAATTAAATCTTACCAACTCAATAAATGGGACTGCAGGGTTTTTGCTTTTTTTTTTTTTTTTTTTTTTGAGACAGGAGTCTTGCTCTGTCACTCAGGCTGGAGTGCAGCAGTGGCATGATCATGGCTCACTGCAGCCTCAACCTTTCGGGCTCAAGTGATCCTCTCACCTCAGTCTCCCAAGTAGATGGGATTACAGGTATGCACCACCATGCCTAGCTAAGTTTTGCATTTTTTGTAGAGATGAGGTTTTGCCATGTTGCCCAGGCTGGTCTCGGACTGCTGGGCTTAAACTGTCTGCCCACCTCAGCCTCCCAAAGTGCTGTCATTACAGGCATGAGCCCCTGCTTCTGACCAGCTGCAGGTTTTAATAGACAGAAATGTAGTGGACTTTCTGAAGCATTTTTCTGAGCAGGGATGGGCAGAAAGATGGGTCCATTATAACTGTTGAATCTAGTTAATAGATACATAGATATTACATATCCGTATGGATATACAGGTACAGGTGTTACTCTACTGAGTTACAGTAATGGATCTTATATTATTGGCCTACTTTTGTATATTGTTAAAATTTCCATATTTAAAAGTATAAGTAATATAAAAGAAAACAACCCAGCTTACAGTTCCAGCTGGAAACCAGCCTTAGCTGAGTGAGGTAAGAGTTGAAGCTGGACTCATCCTTTCTTGCACAATAACAGTTTCCTTTGAAGAGAAATGAAAAGCATTTAATCAACCTGCTTATTTAGAAAGGGTTCATTACCTTGCTGCATCCCTCCTCCTCTTCAAAGTGAGAATGACATTTCCTTTCCAATGCTTCCACAGGGACATGGAAATCTATGTAAACATTCCAGAGCTTTGTTCCTCACTGGCCACAAGGGAGGTTAGGCACTGGATTTCTTATATGGCTGATGAAGGAACGCAATGGCAGCTTCATTTTAGAGAAGGGTATTGCATGAACAGTAATTAATAAACCAGCGCCCATATTTCCCTCTGTGGCCTTTCCCAGACTTGTCCTATTTGATCTTACCAAATTGTTACTCAGGGAGTGAGGTTCCTGATTAGAAAGCAAACTAAATAAGACAAGAAGTCTCATTCATACCTTCTGCTTTAAATGCTTTCTAATTTTCAAAGAATTCCAATTGCTTTTTTTTTTCATTTGGTTATTGGGAAGTCATTGACATAGGCAAAAATATATATATTTATTATGTTCATTTTGCAAATGAGGAGACTGAGGTTTAGAGAGGTTAAATGAATTTTCCAAAACTTCACAAGGGCTCCAGGAATGATTTGGGGTCTTTTATGTTTTCGGAGCCCAGGTTTCCTGTGTTCTATGCAGTGTATAGATTTGTCTTTGGGTTATTTCCTATACCAAACTTTAGTCTTTAGCACTGGATACAAAGAGAAATTCTAAAATTCTGTTCCCCATGGAAAAATGTCCTTTGCTCTTCAGGGCAGATTCTGCAGGGTGAGCCTTGCAAATTTGAAGGAGTGGAAGGTGTGATCGGAGAAAATACCAAGGATTGAAGGATGAAGGGGTATGGGATGGATTGGAGGCAGCTCTGAGATGAGAGCCTGCTGAATTTGTGTTCAGGGAGATCAAGTTGNTTTCTTTTTTTTTGAGACAGGAGTCTTGCTCTGTCACTCAGGCTGGAGTGCAGCAGTGGCATGATCATGGCTCACTGCAGCCTCAACCTTTCGGGCTCAAGTGATCCTCTCACCTCAGTCTCCCAAGTAGATGGGATTACAGGTATGCACCACCATGCCTAGCTAAGTTTTGCATTTTTTGTAGAGATGAGGTTTTGCCATGTTGCCCAGGCTGGTCTCGGACTGCTGGGCTTAAACTGTCTGCCCACCTCAGCCTCCCAAAGTGCTGTCATTACAGGCATGAGCCCCTGCTTCTGACCAGCTGCAGGTTTTAATAGACAGAAATGTAGTGGACTTTCTGAAGCATTTTCTGAGCAGGGATGGGCAGAAAGATGGGTCCATTATAACTGTTGAATCTAGTTAATAGATACATAGATATTACATATCCGTATGGATATACAGGTACAGGTGTTACTCTACTGAGTTACAGTAATGGATCTTATATTATTGGCCTACTTTTGTATATTGTTAAAATTTCCATATTTAAAAGTATAAGTAATATAAAAGAAAACAACCCAGCTTACAGTTCCAGCTGGAAACCAGCCTTAGCTGAGTGAGGTAAGAGTTGAAGCTGGACTCATCCTTTCTTGCACAATAACAGTTTCCTTTGAAGAGAAATGAAAAGCATTTAATCAACCTGCTTATTTAGAAAGGGTTCATTACCTTGCTGCATCCCTCCTCCTCTTCAAAGTGAGAATGACATTTCCTTTCCAATGCTTCCACAGGGACATGGAAATCTATGTAAACATTCCAGAGCTTTGTTCCTCACTGGCCACAAGGGAGGTTAGGCACTGGATTTCTTATATGGCTGATGAAGGAACGCAATGGCAGCTTCATTTTAGAGAAGGGTATTGCATGAACAGTAATTAATAAACCAGCGCCCATATTTCCCTCTGTGGCCTTTCCCAGACTTGTCCTATTTGATCTTACCAAATTGTTACTCAGGGAGTGAGGTTCCTGATTAGAAAGCAAACTAAATAAGACAAGAAGTCTCATTCATACCTTCTGCTTTAAATGCTTTCTAATTTTCAAAGAATTCCAATTGCTTTTTTTTTTCATTTGGTTATTGGGAAGTCATTGACATAGGCAAAATATATATATTTATTATGTTCATTTTGCAAATGAGGAGACTGAGGTTTAGAGAGGTTAAATGAATTTTCCAAAACTTCACAAGGGCTCCAGGAATGATTTGGGGTCTTTTATGTTTTCGGAGCCCAGGTTTCCTGTGTTCTATGCAGTGTATAGATTTGTCTTTGGGTTATTTCCTATACCAAACTTTAGTCTTTAGCACTGGATACAAAGAGAAATTCTAAAATTCTGTTCCCCATGGAAAATGTCCTTTGCTCTTCAGGGCAGATTCTGCAGGGTGAGCCTTGCAAATTTGAAGGAGTGGAAGGTGTGATCGGAGAAAATACCAAGGATTGAAGGATGAAGGGGTATGGGATGGATTGGAGGCAGCTCTGAGATGAGAGCCTGCTGAATTTGTGTTCAGGGAGATCAAGTTGGTTTCTTCTGGAAAAAAACCTGTAAGCTTGGGAAGGCTGGGATTGGCTTCCTTCGCAAGCAGCTGGGATCTAAGTTCATTTTCATCAGGGCCGCTCTAGCTCAGTTCTGCCGGGAACCGTACCGGAATGGGTGTGGGACGGCTTCGAATTCAGATCTGGGTTCTGTTTTTTCTAGGCAGTCTCTCGGAGCCTGCTTCCTTGACTATAAAATGAAGAGTTGTGAAGCGTCAATAATGCCAAGTTGGAAGGGTCTGACACAGAATCTGACAAAGGATGGACCCTCAATAATTGTGATTTCCTCTCCCCCTTTTCCTTCTTGGCAAAATCATCCCATGAATCTACGCAAGTAGGGCCTTTCGTCATTCTTCGGAGTAGCCGCTTGAGGGCTGGAAGGAACAGTGATCGAAACCCCAGAGAAGCAGAGACTCTCCAAGTTCCAATTCGATCACTGTCCTCCCCCGACCGCCGACCTCGCTGGAGAAGAGGGCGCGACCAGACGATGATTTAACGCGGAGGGAGCGCGGAGACCGCGGAACCCGGGGATGCTGGGTCTCACCACCCGCTGCTGAGCGCGGATCGGCGCTCCTCCCCACAGAGCCCCCGCGCGGCCTCCTCCCGCTGCGCCCCGGACGGCGACCCGCCGCGGGTAGCCCTGGCGTTTGGCCACGCAATCGGCTGGGGACCACTAGACGCTGGGGGAGGATCAAAGCATTCTTATGGGGCTCAAAGCGCCTGGGGTTGCAGTTTTGTTAGCCTGGCCTCACCTCGTCAATAAATTTTCGGCGAAAGTAGGGAGCAGGAGTGGAGGGTTGGGGCGGGGGTTGGTGGGGCGCGGGGTTGGCCGGAGGTAGGGACCGGGGATTTCTTGCACCTGCGCTCCTGCCGCGTTAAGTCAGTGGGAAGCAAGTGGCATTTCACTTTCGCCCGCCCCCTTGGAACTTGCTCATCTCCCTCCTTTAGAACACCGCCTGCTCTCCGGGGTCAGCATTATCAAAAAGATTTCCTCCAGGCCCTTAAAATTTATGTGGCGCCTTGTTAAAAGGAGCGCGCTGGAAGCTGGCTTTGGTCTCTCCTTGTCCCCTCTTTCTTCTAACCCGCCCCCACATCCCCGTGGAGAAACCCTCGAGTAGGCCTTTTCCATTTTCTCACCCCACTTAGAACTACAAAAAATATATGGGAACGTGATTTGGTTTCACTTCAGCCTCTTCATTTTGCAGAAGCCTAAAGTGGTGATGGTGAGAAAAGTGGCCCAAGGTCGAGGGTTACTTCAGTTGGCAAAACCAGGAGTAGAACAGGAGAATCCCTAGAGTCTTACTATGTATTTTTTGCTACTTATTTCATGGACAAAAATAATCCTTCTCTTAGGCAGGTCAAGTACTCTTTAAAGGTGTCTGTGCTTTTGCCAGTTGGCTGCAAAACATAGGATCACACTTCAGTCACCTGGACATCATGGGGAGTCGCTGGCTATCCAACGACAGAGCAGAGTATGGTCTGATCCCTCCTCTGAGACACTCCTTCCTCACTCCCACTCCATCCTGAAAAACACTATGGAGCATGTGTTCTGGGCAAGTCTTCTCCCAGGCTTGGGTAAAATTTGAGCATAGGGATTCTTCTGGCAGAGTTGGGGGGAATCCCTTCTCCAGCAAGAACCCTTTTCAGAGGGCCCTCCTGAGGCTGACAGGGAAGGAAATATTTCAGCCCTCCACGCAGCTGAAACTCGGACCTCAGAGTCAGCTTCGCACAGGACAGGGCTAAAGAAGCCTGGTAATTTTTGGCTTAAAGTCCAGTCAGAATGAACCTGACCTAGAAGTCACAGGATCATGGAACCTTTGTGAATTGTGGCAACCTTCTTTGCCACTTGGACGAATCCTATTGGATCTGGGCTCTAGGAAACTGAATCTTTTGTGAAACTACTCCATGTCACATTGTTTCCCTAGTTGATAGATTCCATCCACATTTTTAACTAGGTAAGATTAATTAATAGCAGTAGCATAGAGGAGCAAAAATATCACCAAAATGTCAAAACCAGT
Source organism: Rhinopithecus bieti (assembly GCF_001698545.2). Taxonomy (NCBI): domain Eukaryota; kingdom Metazoa; phylum Chordata; class Mammalia; order Primates; family Cercopithecidae; genus Rhinopithecus; species Rhinopithecus bieti. The sequence goes on along the minus strand of NW_016803417.1, from coordinate 4,262,290 downwards.
GCCAAAGCTTGTTTCTAATTCCCCACACACCACCTTCTTTTCCTTCTCCTCTCCTCCTGTCCAGCTTGGGCTTTCTTCATACCCTTGATCTTGCTGCCTGAGCAAGCAGTCCATCAGATGGGAGCTAAGATTTGTTATAGTCTTTGACGTTTGAGACAGAACCAAGAAATCAATGAACTTCCCTCCTTCACTTTACAGTCAGGGAAGCCCAGGCCCAGGAGGGTGAAAAGATTTGCTGAGGGGTTCATACACACGGAAGAATTTAACTTTTCATCATAGTACCTGCCCTACCATCACTTGGCATCCCCCCCACTCTTGATTCCTCTCTACCTGGTTGTTAGACTGTTGGGAAAATATGGAGAGTGATTTCAGTGTGGATAAAGTCTGCCCCCTTGAAATGTAAAACCCCAAAATAGAATGGGAGTAGGGAGTGGAAAGTTCTCAGAGTTAAGGGTTTACTGTTTCAGTTAGTCCTGAGGCCCACTAGGGGCTGAAAGGAGGTTCTGGGAGCTGGAGAACTGTGTGTCTCCTGATGTGGCAACCAGCCACATGCCCTCTCAGGGCTGCCTTCCACAGCAAGGCCACAGCTCCAGGGGTGGAACCCAGGCCCCAGTACAGCCCGCAGTATCTGCCTCCCCTGAGGATCATTTGGAATGAATACTGAGAAGTCAAGAAAGTCTGCAGTTGCCTCATCTCCTGGCTGCTACTAGCCCCCCAAGTGAATTGAGCCACGTTTCCCAGCATGGAGGATGGAAGCTGCCGGGGATTGGGACAGGCAGGCTGGCAGATCCTCCAGATAGATATGTTAGGAAGGGACGATTACTTCATAGTCTGCATCTGACTCCGTATCCCGCTGCAAAGAGTACATTTAAAAAGACTGTATGAAGGCATGGAGCTGGAGTTACTCTTTGACCCCGCACAACCACTGTTCTGGCTGTGTGTTCCCCAGCAACTCCCATGAACTTCTCTGAGCTTCAGTTTTCCTTTCCTTTGTAAATCGAGGGAGTGGACTCAGCGCGTCTCGTTCGGCCTTATGTGTCTATGATTTAAATCCTGCTTTCCGCGGAGGAGAGATGAGAGTCTAGATCGCACCGTCCTTTTTGTTCAGCTTTTTGACTAGCGGAGCAGGGAAAGGGAGAATTCTAACAGCCTGGCAGAGAGCAATTATCTCCCGCAATCTCCCCTCTTCCACCCCCAGGACTTGTGACAGGTCGTATATTTGATTACGCAAAGTAAATTGGGAAATCATATCTCCGCAATCCCATCTGGGATTATTTATTTCCCCGCGTCCGCAGCCGGTCAAAGTCGTGAGACGGTACAACGTTGAGTAGCTTTCCACAGAAGGAGGTGCCTTCGAGGTCAGCTCTGGAGAAACCACAGCAAAGCACTTCTATTGGGATGCTCAGACGTTTTCAAACGTCAGTCGCCACCCTGGGCGCTCGAGGCAGGTTGATTTAACAAGGCGACTTAGGCTGAAGGTGGAGGGAGAGGGTTCCCGCCGATCCCCAGCCTCCTCTGGAGGACTCCAAAACTGGAAAGTTGGGTGGAATAGGGAGGAAATCGGGCTTCGGATTTCCCCCAGCCTCGGGCTCTCTGCAGCCTAGCTAATGGAGTTAAAATAACCACAAAAATAATACAAATTACTCCCAAGTACTGAATGCTCAGTATGGGCGGGTCACCGTGCTAGGGCGTCTACACGAGTCGCCTCCTTTTAGGTGAACCCCATTTTGCAGTTGAGGAAAGTGAGACACAGAGGAAGGTTAAGGGACCTCCTCACTACCCCTAGCCAGGGAGGGGCAGATCCGCATTCTAACCCGCCTCTGTCAGGCTCCGAGACCCCGGTGCTAGGCCTCTAAGCTGGGCTGTCGGCGCAGAGTCCGGACGGAGGTGGGGGATGTGTAGGGGGAACGCTAAGGGCAGGACCAACTCCCGCGATTAGCTCTGTGTGCTAAGTGGGAGGTGGCAGGGCCGGGCTGCAGAAGCCGGGACCCTCGAAAGGGATCCAAGTCTATGTGGCTGCGCGAGAGGGAAGCCACATGAGCTGCTTGACTCCGGGGCGAACTGGGTGGGATGGGATTCGCAAAAGGAACTGGATGGGTGAGCGGGAACCAATTTGAAACTCACTTTCCTCCTTTGTTTATTTTATTTTAAAATTTGTGGCAGGGTGTTTGAAGAAAAAAGGAAAACCATCCTCATCCAGGAAAAAACAACAACGAAGAGTCTCTCTCTCTCTCTCTCTCTCTCTCTCTCTCTCTCGACAGGGTCTCACTCCTGTTGCCTAAGGCTAGAGTGCAGTGGCGCGATCTCGGCTCTCTTGCAGCCTCGACTTCTCAGACTCAAGCGATCCTCCCACCTCAACCTCCTGAATAGCTGGGACTACAGGCGCATGCCACCACGCCCGGCTAATGTTTTGTATTTTTAGTAGAGACAGGGCTTCGCCCTGTTGCCGAGGTTGGTCTCGAACTCCTGGACTCAAGCAATCCACTCGCCTTGGCCTCCCAAAGTGCTGGGCCTCCTTCTATTTTTGTTCAGGTTTCATTGCGTGACTCGCCCAAAGAGAGATTCGGTGGGTCCAAACTGCGCCAGAAAGGGAAGGGATACAGGGCGAGAGAGATTTGGGGTAAAGGGAGAGGGAGGCAGAGGGGGAAGGGGGCCCACGCCGGTCATTTCCAAGAGGCAAACCCCGCCAGCCTAACTCCCTGGGCTGAGTCAACAGCGGCCCAGTTGCTTTGTAATTTACAGGAGGGACTCCGGATTGTACTTTGTAATTTGGTGTCGGTTTACAAGGCAAAGGACTTCTGTTTCCTCACCTCACCAGGTCCTCAGTCACGGCCTGACCCCTTTTAAGAGAGGGACCTCGAGAGGGGAGCTGAATTCCTTGAGCCCTCGCCTTTCAATCAAGTTTTCAAGGCACGCTTTGGCCAGGCCCTCCCGGACTGCCTGTGCTGCCACCTTGGGAATCAACGTCTGTACCGAACTCCTAACCTGTGAAGACGCGCTATCCTCATAATTGCGGAGTCAGGCCAAGGCAGGCTACTCTTTCCCCTTTGCAGATGAGGCAACTGAGCCGCAGAAAAATAACTGACCAAGATCACCTAGCTAGTGGAACAAACAGCTCCAGCCCAGGCTCTCTGGCTCCTATTCCCTCTGAATATTTAATTTACTAAACAGTTCGAGCAGCCGTAGATTCCTTTCACAGTCCGGTAAAAACTGTGATAATTACTCCTCCCCTTCCCCAAAATGTACTTATTTTCCCATTCAATATCGGAGCTTCTCGGACTTCCTGAAGTTCGTCCCAGGATAAAGACCTTCCTTTCTCCTCCTCCTCGCCCCGCCCCACGACCTCGCTTCCCAGTAGTTGCTGGGATCCTGATTCTCTGGAGGCATTCCGGGCGGAGGGATTGAGTGTAATTCAACTGAGTTATGATTACAGCTGCTTGTTCCCCTGTGCCGCAGACTGGTGTGTAGGGAGGGTGGGACTGGCGGGGCACGTGGAGATGGGCAAAATGTCTGGAGAGAGCAGTGGGGCTGTTGTGCGCGTTTTCGCTAGAGGTGAGCTAAGAGCTAGGGAGGAAACAATCTTAAGCCCACTCCGCTGGGACTCACGGGCTGAGGTCCTCCAGGAAGCACTGGGGCTCAGCTTTCCCTATGTCAGTACGGATGGAGCACACGCAGGAGGAAGGCTGGTGGCTCTGCCGGAACATTCTGAGGGCCTTGTTCTCTGCATACGCTGGGACCTGCAGTCCCATCTCCGATTTGGCCTCAGCCAGCGTGGTTTATTGTACACAAATCCCGCTTGTTTCCTCCTTATGCAGCAGTTTTAAAATTTCGAACTAGTTCAAGAGCTGCTGGCTGCTCGTTTACTTTCAGTTTTGGAAACAGAGGCTTACACCCCTTTCTCCTTCTGTTTCTCCTCCGTCCCCCTTCCCCTCAATCTAGTTTTCCAAAGTTAGCAAACCTACTTTCTTGATTTTGTTTCTTAACATTTAAAACAACTGGTGAAGGGCTAATGATTTCATCTCCTTACCACCACCCCTAACCTTAAAAGCAATAAATAAAATAAAAGCCCAGCCTGCCAACTGCATGCACACACAGCCAGCGGTGGTGGTGGTTTGTAGTTTGCATACACGTCGCGGGGCAGAAACACTGAAATGCCTGTTTGCAAAGGCAGAAATGTAGCTAGCAGGGGAAGACGGTGAAAAAACAGAATGGTTTGATAAAACCTGCTCGGTCCTGTTACAGGAGGGCTGCTGGTGGTAATCCCAGGTACTAAAATCAGACGGGGTGCAGGAGAATAAAATTTAAAAAAGCAAACCCACAAGGAGTCTTTCTTGCTGGGAGTGAAGGGCTCTGCAAAGTTTCTGGGACTTCATAACAGACGTCAACAAGGTCCATTGCTCTTCCCGAGACTACTGGGTGATCCAGGGCTCCTCTCTGAACCTCAGTTTCGTCGTTGGAAAAAATGGGGATAGGAACATATTTCTGCTGCTGTCAAGAATTTAAACGCTTCAGTGCAGGTGAAGGAAATGTGCTTTGATGAGTGGGTATAAAAAATGTGCAAAAAGAACCTGGTGTTACAAGGTGGTGTCAAGGGAGAGGAAGTAACAGTCTGTGTGACCCCCTGTCCCTTGTCGGAGCGCGCACCGCTCCCAAGTCACCCTCTGAGTCTCCAGAGCTACAGAAAAGCCGAAGGGAATAAGCAGGACTGTTTCTCTACTGCCTTCATTGGGCTTTGCAAGAGGCTCTGGGAAGAAGAACTCGTACAAATGGGAATCCCAGTGCCTGGTCACCGGGGAGGAACTTTCCAACACCGCTAAAGGCTTGAGAATAGTGCTTCTGGCTGGTTTCACGGTAGTTCCTAAGCTGCCTTTGTTCCCACTTCTCGGAGCCAGGTTAACTTTTAACATTCTGACAGACTTGGAGAAAAGTAAGGTTTGAATTACGTCAGGAATTCCCACCCTTCAACAGGTATTTGTTGCAGGCCTACTATGTGCTCAGTGCAATGACACTCAATTTTGTAAAGTCTCCTAAACAGATCCTACTTGAGAGGTCTTGATTATTTACAGATGCAGTTAGAAAAGCGTCCATATTACTTTAAATGGAGTTCAAGAAATATAAAGCAGAGTTGAATTAGAAGACTAATTCCTTCTTTTAATATGTTGGAAATTTTATTGTTAAACATTTTGTAAAGGATTTTTTGAGGGAGTCGTTAGAAAGTCTATAAATACAACTATGCACACTAAAAAGCAGTCTTTTTTTAAAAAAGAGGTTTGTTTAAATGCATGCTTAGGGTGAATGGATTTACCTAAATCTCTTAATAGTATGCATTTCTGATCTTCCTCAAATTAACTGTAATAGCAACTGATACAGCAGAAAAATGTGAGTGACTTGTAGTTGACTTGGCCACCTGCCACACGGGCTTGGTGAAGGTTAATGAGGAACTGTTTGGCACTTCGAGAATACTTGGCACTAGACACAGAAATATCAACAGGCCATTTGTATGCTAACTAGGAGCTTCGGTGCCAGGTAACCACTGATGTACTCTTGCAGGAGAAAGAAGGATGTCGCTGTACGCCCCGACAGAGAGGCATTTTTAGGCCCAGTTTGGATTAATGATTGATTGAGTCGCCGAAATACTTGTGATGCTGATAGAGACCAATACTGGTCCTTCTGATCTCTTTCTCGTCGTTTATTACCTTCTCTTGTGGACAATGCATTCCTCAGAGTGTATCCCTGCTTGTTTCCCAGTCCGCGAGATAAATGGCGACTTCTCTCTCGCAGGCACCGTCATACCTTGGGTTTAAATTCTGGACGGGCGACCCGGCTGCACCGAAGGCCCGGCAGGCGGACTCCGGCGGAGCGCTTCAGGGAGGAGAGTGTAGACCGCGAGAGGCGGAGGGCGCCCAGCCAGCGTGCCTCGGCCAATCAGTGTACACACCGCCTGACAACCGGCCAATCAGAGGACGTAAAGCTCTGGGGCCCGAGCGGATAATACTAGGAAGGGGAGCGCAGTTTGGAGACAGAAGCCAGTGGCGCTGCGCTGAGTGCAGCTGCGCTCGCCCGCTCGGTGAGCCGGTGATCTGAGCCAGGCGGGGGCGGCCCGACCTTTCCCGCCCAGCTTGGGTCGGAGGAAGCCGAAAGCGGCCTCAGCAAGGTGAGGCGCCCGAGGCTGCAGAAGACCGAGCAGAACTTTGCAGAGTTCGGAATGTGCTGGGCTAGGTTGCTGAGGACTTGACTGGCTTCCTCCCTCCTTCCCTCCACCTTCTCCCTCCCCTCCACCATCCAGTGGGTTCGTTCCGGGCCTCCAGCTATCAGCTCCCGATTTCGTATTTGAGGGTAGCGACCCCGATTTCTGTTTGCATGCATAGCCAGCAGCCCTAGCGCCAGATCCTAAAGCTGGATATCTTTTGACTGGGCTACCAGCCCGGGCCTCAAAGTTTTGGTGAGTGCTGTGATGCCGCTCGGGGTGTCAGGGAGGGCAAAGGGCGTGAATCATCCTTCACCTTTTCTGTTTGACTTGAATGCCTTGCCTTAAAGATGTAAACCAAGCCCTAAGTACAGAGAGCCCACACAGCTCAGCCCTGTGGCGCCCGAGTACTATTAAGGCTGGACGGGCATCTGTATGGTAGCTTTGTGCTCTTTTCCCCTATGGGACTCTAATGACAACAAAATTTTGGTTTTCAGTTGATTATTTTGGGGAGGGGGGTGAGAGGACCTCTTCAAGCCCAAGGAGGGGTCCTTGTGGTGGTGTAGGGTGATGAGAGGCATTTGGGAAGCATGGAGTGGTACTTCAGTGGGTCTGAAGGGCCACTTGTAATTAAAGGAAAACAGTTCTTCCACGGATAGTTTTATATGCATCATGGCCTTACTACTTGAGTATGGGGAAATCTGACAAGTGGCCTGGGCCGGCCTAGTTGGACACAGTATTTTGTGTGTGTGATAAGTGAGTTACCCAGGGACTTGTCCGGAAAGCCTGTGTAAAGCCAGAGAGGGCTACGGTTAAAGGTCAGGTACTCACAGAGCACTTAGAATTAATAAAATAAAACCTTTCTTGGGTTGTAGATCCCTGGGGGCCCTAGAGATACAAGAAAGGCACGTGTGGCCTGGAAGTGAGGGACATGTAATGAGAACAGGATAACTCAATGGGCCGGAGGCGGGCAGACCAGGAGCTTTGGGCCGGAGGCTCAGGGATGGTCCCTGACGGCGGCCGGTGGGTCTTTGGATTTCTTTGTGTTTCCCCAGAGTGAAGGCCGCCGAGCTCAGGCCCCAGCGAAGCTCCGAGCGCCATGGCCGAACCGCAGGCTGGCTTGGCGGCCGGGGACTGGGAGATCGATGTCGAGAGCCTGGAGCTAGAAGAGGACGGCTGCGGGGCGCAGCGGTCAACGGCCCCAGAGCCCAGCCCGCCGCCGGCCGACGGGGACGGCGAGGACGACGAGGATGACGACGAGGTGGACGAAGACGCGGAAGAAGAGGGCGACGGCGAGGAGGCAGGCGCGTCCCCCGGGATGCCCGGCCAGCCGGAGCAGCAGGGGGGACTGCAGCCGAGGCCGTCGCTCGCGCCTCAGGCCTCCCCCGCCGGCGCTGGTCCCCCAGAGCGCTGCACTCCTGCGGGCGGCGGCGCGGAGCCGCGCAAGCTGAGCCGCACGCCCAAGTGCGCGCGCTGCCGCAACCACGGCGTGGTGTCCTGCCTCAAGGGCCACAAGCGCTTCTGTCGCTGGCGCGACTGCCAGTGCGCCAACTGCCTGCTGGTGGTGGAGCGACAGCGCGTCATGGCCGCCCAGGTGGCGCTCCGGAGGCAGCAGGCCACCGAGGTGCGTACCCTCCCGGCCCGGGACGCGCCCCCCTGGGGCATCCCAGGCCACAGTGGAGGTGGGGGAGTTGGAGGGGAACCGGGCAGCTATCCACACCCCCGCGCCCAGGGCCTTGTGGCGCCTGTCTCTCACTAGGAAGGATGGTAAGAACGCTTTTCTGCATACACTGGCAAGCAGGGTCGGGAGGGAGAAAGTAGGCATTTCTGGGGAACTTGGGAAATGTTTTTTCTTAAAAAGCAGGTAGAGAGGCCTTAAAAGTGATTAGGCTCATTTGGAACATCGTGAGAAAATCGATTTGTTTTTATTTTTATTTTACATTTAAAAGTGTATTTTCGTGGTGTTGAGGGAGGGGTTAGGGGGAGAGTGGTTGGTCCACAGCACGGCGTGCAGCTCCAGACTCGTCACTGTTGTACTAGTGATGATGGAGAAAAAGAACCACGCAGCACGCATGCACTCGGTGCTTCCGCGGTCACTTGGACGTTTGAGATATCCAGAACACTCATTTTACAGATGAGACACAAAGTGTATGAGAAATTAGATGCCTGCAGCCCAAGGTCATCAATCCGAAGCTACCGTCCCTGCAGACTACCTAAGAGCAAGTGGAGGGTCTCTGCTGCTTCCCACCGGAGGACTCCAGCTGCGAGGAGAGCCAGGGTTGTCTTTCCGAGAGAGGCTCTTGAACCTCCGATGTTGTATTTGTTTCCATATGCTCCTGGACAGGGAGAGCTCAGCGAGCGAGGCTTCGCAGGGCCTCCTCCCAGACTCAGGACCAGGGAAGATTTTCAATTTTACTTTTTGGCGGAGAGGAGCTGGGGAGTGGATCGCCAGGCATACTGAAGGCCACAATCCCACTGGAACGCCTCTCGAGGGCCCAGGAGAGCGCACTGGACGCCATGGGCACCTGGTCCTGGGCTTGACCTCCTCACGAGTCCCGCATTGGTCATCGCCGGCCCTGCGTTCCCACGCGTTCTCTGTAGCATATGCTGGGTAGGGCGCGGGCGTGGGAGGCCTCAGAATCCCACCAGCTGGAGGTGACTGCGGAGGCGAGGGCGGACTTCGGTAAAGCGCAAATTCGGAGTTTGCAGCTGGACCCAGGAGACCCTTATCTCTTCATTACCCTGTCACTCCACCGTGCCCGCCCTGCCGCAGGGAGAAATCCGCCTGGCCTCACTGCTTAACAACAGGCCTTGGGCACCTTCTACCCGACAGGTGGGCTCCCAGGACCCAGCCTGGCTGCAACCATCTCTTGAGGTCGGGCGTCCCCCGAAAGGGATTTCACTTTTTCACTTCCCTCCGGGATGTCCCCATACTTCTGGCCATAGGTTTGAAGTCTAGAGTGACTGTGCAGCATAGTCTAGAGTGACTGTGCTGGAGAAAGCAGGGGGCCCAGCTCACCAGTGGAGATTCCAGCTCTTTGCCCTAGGATTATAGGATGCTGATAGTAATTCGTTTGTAATTATTTTTCACACGGAATGGGAAAATTCAATACATTTAGAAGGGGGAGAGTTTCTAGAAGACTTACTGACATCCCGTCCTTCCCCTTCTCGCCCCCATTTTCTTTCAGGGCATTATTGATGATGTTTCTTGTGTTTACAGGACAAGAAGGGGCTTTCTGGGAAACAGAATAATTTCGAGCGCAAAACTGTGTACCAGAGGCAAGTCAGAGCCCCCAGTTTGCTGGCCAAAAGCATTTTAGAAGGTAAAGCAACAAAATTATCCTTCAGCCTTTTTAACCGAGTTGAATGACTCTCATCAATCAGGCACAAAGTGTATTTATTAATCAGTTAAAGTGCTATCTAAAGGGAAAGTACTTTTTATTAGAAAGGTTTTGTTTAGGCGTTCTCTGAGCCCATACACTAAAACTGAACCCATAGGGAGAAGATTAGCATGGCCCCGGAGCCAGAAAGTTTTCTTCTAGGAAGGAAACCGCCACCTGGGAAAATGAATCTCACATACCTGCTGAGATTTTTGTCACCACCAGTTTAAGAATTCCTATCATTTGGTTGTCTGCTCAGTGGTTAATGGGTTAATGTGGAGTGCATGTGAAATTTACTCCGTGTGAGGGATGTACAAAGATATACTGCCAAGTGACCCTGGAGCAGATGTCTTGGAAGGAAATAAATAACCTAAACAAAGCAAAACAAAACAACACAACCACCTCCACTTTTCTTAGTTGTGGGAGCTGAATAGATGAAGTCAAGTGAGGAGTTTAACATCTGCCCAACTGATAAAGACCTTTAGTCTGGGTGTTCAACCTCAGATTCAACTCCTTTTCATTGTACTTTTTTTTTTTTTAATTACTTGGGTAATTCCTGTTATTCCAAACTTCATTTTACCATTTTTGACAATCAAGGTTATAGAATCTGAAAAAGGTTTTGAATCCAGAAAGTGAAGTGGAGGTTGAATGAGAACTGCGAAATCTCTAACTTTCTCTCTCCATATTCTCACTTTCATGAAAGCCTAGGGATACGTTAATTTTCTTAAAATATTACTGATTTTAAAAGCATCTCTATTTGGGTATGGAATTTATTTATCGACCTTTTCAATAATATATTGACTATTTTAACCGTTTTCTTTAAATTTTAAAAAATTTAAATAAGGGAAAGTTAATGTTTGCTTTAATCACTGCCACTTCATGAAATTCAGGTTGAAAGTAAACAAAATTTTTTAAGTAGACATTTAGATTCTGTTTTTTTCTTGTGTAGCTTCTGAATTTTGTTGGTTCTGGACAGGTTTTGAAGTTTGTGTGTGTCCTATCATGTGTTGCATACTTCTGACCATAGAGTGGTTTCTTATGAATTAAAAATGAATTTGGTTACAAACTGGATAAACATATTTATAATAATAGGGCCACACTGATAAACTGAGATTGTGCCAAAGCAACTTGCGAAGTCTGAGGACTAAATGGAATAGTAAATGCAAATGAATAACTTCCTGGTAAAAACTTACAGTAGAAATGGAAACATTAATTTTCAAATTTTATTTTATTTGTAAATGAGTATGGTGGGTTTGTCACTATGTAAACACAAATATAACAATGGATCCTTCAAACAAATTTGGTAGAGGTGAGTGCTTGGGGGTGATGAAATACTTCAAGTATTTTATGCCCCCAGGAATTCTATTTATGTTACACTAATCTTTGTTTTTGAGTTTGTTCCTATTCCTGCGATGACTTAGCCTGTGTTCTAATGATAGCTTGTTCAACCGTTTTCGTATCCGGCCAAAATGATTAGAGCTTGGGAAAAATGTTTTAGAACAGTTATTTTCAATAGAGCAGGGAATACTCCCCGCCGTTTTGGGTTTTTTTTTTTTTTTTTTTTTTTTTTTTTTTTTTTGTACTGTTAGTCAGGGGAAGGGGCCTGGTTAAATTGTTCACTGTAGAGTGTGTTTGACTAGTTAACAGTTCTTTTCAATTTTCTATGCTTCTCTATTTTCTTAAGCCTTGTTTTTCTTTTTCTACTCACGAATCTCCTTTAACTTTCTTTCTTTCTTTCTCTTTTTTCCTAGTTCTCCTTGGATTATTCTACAGCTATTACAGTGTGTACATAATGAACCATCTTTAGAAAATAAAAGTGACATCAGCTCTAGGTATAGATATATTTTTTAATAATGAAAAAGGATGACATGGATAATAATAAAACATTGATTGATACAAGATGAATAGCCTTGTCTCTTAATGCATAGGGGCCCTGGGAAGAATATTAAAATTTTTAATCAATAAAGTATGCCTGTTGAAGCAAGCAAGCAAACAAATCCATAACAACAACAACAGCAACAACAACAAGTTGCAATATGGATATCTTTCACCCTCCCAGGAAACTATTTTAAACCTAACCTGTACTTTTGCATCTGTATAAAAATATTAGTGAGATAGAACTGAAGATAACTATTCTGCTGATTTGTAGTGTTGCTGTTACCTTCTTGGTGTCCAGATTTTTCTTCAAGATGTTAATCTCTTTCATGTGCAATCTTTGCTTCTTTTAGGCTATCGCCCCATTCCAGCGGAGACTTATGTAGGAGGGACCTTCCCTCTACCTCCCCCAGTTAGTGACAGGATGAGGAAAAGAAGAGCCTTTGCTGATAAAGAGTTGGAGAACATTATGCTGGAGAGAGAATATAAAGAAAGGGAGATGTTGGAAACTTCTCAAGCTGCTGCTCTGTTTCTGCCCAACCGCATAGTGCCTGGAACTGACTATAGCTCCTACAAAAGTGCCTACAGCCCCAGCCCAGTGGAACCACCGAGCAAGGACTTCTGTAATTTCTTGCCCACCTGCCTTGATTTAACCATGCAGTATTCAGGGTCTGGGAATATGGAACTAATTTCTTCTAATGTCAGCGTGGCCACGGCTTATAGACAGTATCCCTTGTCCTCGAGATTTTTAGTTTGGCCCAAGTGTGGCCCCATTAGCGACACCCTCCTCTACCAGCAATGCCTGCTAAATGCCACCACCTCAGTTCAAGCCCTGAAGCCTGGGGCCAGCTGGGACTTGAAGGGAGCACGAGTCCAGGATGGGCTCAGTGCAGAGCATGACATGATGCCATCGAAATTGGAAGGTTCCCTGGTGCTGCCTCACACTCCTGAGATCCAGACCATGAGAAGTGACCTTCAGGGTCATCAGGCTGTCCCAGAGAGGTCGGCATTCTCCCCACCCCAACGGAATTTCTCTCCTGTTGTTGACATGGACTCCCTGGCAGCTCAAGGGCATGTCTTAACGAAGATCAGCAAAGAAAACACCAGGCACCCTCTGCCACTTAGACATAATCCATTCCACTCATTATTCCAGCAAACGCTTAATGACAAATCGGGTCCTGAGTTGAAAACACCATTTGTCAAAGAGGCCTTTGAAGAGACCCCTAAGAAACACAGAGAGTGTTTAGTTAAGGAGAACCAGAAGTACACATTTACAATAGACAGATGCGCAAAAGACCTTTTTGTAGCCAAACAAGTTGGAACAAAACTCTCGGTGAATGAACCACTGTCATTTTCTGTTGAGTCTATTCTTAAGAGGCCTTCATCTGCCATCACTCGTGTCTCTCAGTGAAAGGCTGCTTAAACAGAAAGCTGGATTTTCTGCAGTCTTAGGGTGTTCTTGCCACTTGCTACTTTTTTTTTCAGGTTGTGTGAAGAAATTTCTAATGTAAAGATGATGATTTTGAAAAGTTTTATATATTCATAATATGCATGTACTTTTTCTTATCACATATATTTAAACTTACAGATGGAAATTGCCCAATGCACAGATTGTTAAGTACCATGCTTTACACAGCATTTCAAAAAGCAATAAAATTGACACCGTCTTCTAAAAGACCCAGTATTTGCTGAAGCAAATAGCTGTCTCTGTCTAGATGAAGAAGCTATTTTTCTATGATTCTGTATATTTTGAAGTACTCTTAATGTCATTGGGGGCCACAGGAAAACCTTTATAATACTTTAGTTTTGCATTTTGGGGGGCACATAAATTTAATTATTCAAGACTGTTTGAGGCAAAATTAACTTTTTAAGGAGCACATAGGGCCATTTGCATGTTTACAGTATCTTCATTTCACGTGATTGGACAAAGCTGAATTAATTTGAAGGGAAATCAAGTGTCATGTCTCTTTTACATGATGACTTGAGTTCTTGGAATAGATTTCTTCTGACTCCCTGGGTCCCAGTTTCTTTCCCTAGTAAGGATGTTTATGTGGGGCCCCAAGCTTCCTTTCTAGAAACATTTCTAGTTTCTTTGAACAGTCTATGATTTTAGGTTGCTAGGAGCCACAAATCAGGTTTCCTTGTATGATGTGGTCAGTACTTCCCATGATGGGGCCCAAACCTCCTCGCAGCTCTTGAGTGGTGAGTCCACTGTTTCTGAACCACTGGTGACAGCAGGCATTTGGATGCAGGCCCAGTCACAACTCTCATCATGTCCCCAAGTATCAGCTTTATGCCTCCCACATTTGCACCCCTGTCAAAAGCCTTCAGTGTAGCTCTCTTCTGACACAAAACATTTACTGTTCAAATTGCTTCAGCTGACAGTTGCTAAAGCTTGCAGATATTTATCACAGCATGAGGGTGGCTTCTTAATTCTTATACCTTTTCTTCCCCCACACCCCCCCTTTATTTGAGACAAGGTCTCACTCTGTTGGCCAGGCTGGAGTGCAGTGGTGTGATCGTGGCTCACTCTACCTCCTGGGCTCAAGTGCATGCCTGTAGTCCCAGCTACTCAAGGGGTCCCACCTCCCAGGCTCCACCTCAGCCTCTTGAGTAGCTTGGACTACAGGCATGCACCACCATGCCTGGCCAATTTTTAAATTTATTACTATTTTTGGAATATGTGGAGAGGTAAGTTTTAAAATTTTGGTGGAAACAGGGTCTCCCTATGCTTCCCAGGCTTGTCTTGAACACCTGGGCTCAAATGAGCCTCACGCCTTGGCCTTCCAAAGTGCTGGGATTACAAGCATGAGCCACCTTACCTGTCCTTTCTCCCATTTTTAAGTTCTTGTTAATCTCTTGTTCTGCTCAGTAAAATGTTAGCTGTTGTTCCATATAATTGATAAAATAAGAGTAAGACCTTTATGAGAGTACTATGTTAATCTCTTAAGACCTCACCTGTAGACCCCAAGTTAAGTTTTAAGATATCATAGTCATTCTAATACAAAAAAAATCAAGAGTCACGTATCTTGCTTTTAATACTGCCACAGAGGGAGGTTTTACTTCAAACTCTGCTGCTGTCTTCTGGGTAACAAGAACATGAGGTGGGTATGTGGAAGGTGCCAAGTGATTCAGCAGTGTAAAGAGCTTCTTTTTGGCTCATGAAAACACTTTGTATTACTTAAAAATGCTTTTGCTACTAATGAGCTCATATAAACCTCCAGGGATTCTCTGAATCGTTGCTTAAAATTAGCATCAATTTCAAAAAACAACAAGCCAAACCTTGGATTGACTTTCAGTTTGTACTTGTAAAATAATACTTGGTTTTATTGAGTCAAATTTAGTTATTTTTACTATTGCAAAAGTCAGAGCAAATGGACGTTTGCCAGAGGCAAAGGATATGAAAGCGGCAGAGATTCCAATAACTTTTAAAGATTATCATTAAGTGGAAAAAATGTTTTCCAGCCAAGTATGCCCTGATGTCAGAGACAGAATCTAACTCCAGTTTTCCCTCCCAGTCATCTCTACTTTGTCTATAATCACTAGTTTTTGTCTTTATATTGGAAATTTATTTTTTTTGTTTCAAGTGTTAAATGTATCCTTAGCATTGAATTAAACTGCTTCAAAGGTGATGAGGGGGAACGTATTAGAATAAAAGCACATAAAAAATCTCAGTGAGAGGCCTTCTTAATCTAAACATGAATTTTATCTCTTACTTGCTACACTTTTGTGTTTTGAATACGTATATTTGTTAAGTTGTTTCTCTTTTGTATTCAGTGAACACATGGGGACTTCTTTCCGGTCCTCTCTGTGTCATTTTAATCCCATTAAGTGAATCCAGTTGGCTGTGGGTATTAGTGGTTTTTCTCACATTACCAGTGACCAGAATTTTATTGTTCTTGAACATTTATGAGGGTCAGTACTTCCCCTGGCAAACTTATTATTATACTATGCTTAGTTCTGCTGTAATAATGAGTTCTTTGAATTTTAAAGCCACCAAATCTACCATCAGTCACTTATTAAGAGCTCTGTGCTTGGCTCTTTGCTTTTGAAAATCATTTCACTTCCATGAAAGTGTCATATAGAATCTTCAGAAAATACTGTCATTGACATTAAATCAAAATTGTGGTTCAATTTAAGCATTTTCTATATTGAAGGCAATGAATGGATACAGTTTTAATAATTTTTGAGAATGTAAATAGTAAAACATGGATATTTTTCTCAATTTAACTCACAATACAATAATACAGCTGTAAATGGCATGTTGTCCTTCCATCTCAACCGATCAAGCGTGATTGTTAGCTGAATTTGCAGTTCTTGAAAGTTTACAACAGTGCTTCTCAAACTAACGGACAACTGAACCACCTGAGAATCCTGATGCTGCTGGGCTTCAGGCCACACTTTGAGTAACAAATGCTTACAGCATTTCTGGTATTTCAATGCACATTTAATATTATCTGCTGTGGATTTTGAGTGGTAATGCAATAATCATAATATTACTAGCATGAATAAGTTAATATACAGAAATAGTTAAAATCTTTCTTTCTCTTCTTTCTTTCTTTCTTTCTTTCTTTCTTTCTTTCTTTCTTTCTTTCTTTCTTTCTTTCTTTCTTTCTTCTTTCCTTTTCTTTCTTTCCTTCTCTTTCTTTTCTTTCTTTTTTCTTTTCTTTTCTTTTTTTTTTTGACGGAGTATTGCTCTGTTGCCCAGGCTGGAGTGCAGTGAGGTGATCTCAGCTCACTGTGACCTCCGACTCCTGGATTCAAGCGATTCTCCTGACTCAGCCTCCCGAGTAGCTGGGATTACAGGTGCCCACCACGACGCCCGGCTAATTTTTGTATTTTTAGTACTGATGGGGTTTCACCATTTTGGTCAGGCTGGTCTCAAACTCCTGACCTCAAGTAATCCACCTGCCTCAGCCTCCCAAAGCGCTGAGATTACTGGCCTGAGTCACCACGCCCGACCGCCATTTTCCTTTTTACTAAGCCTAGGCCAAGACCTAGGCAAGTCATACAGCAGACAGTGCGTGCTCCCCACGGTCTCTTTTTTTTCTCACAAACCTAGAAGTTGTTTTAATTTGGTCAAAAATATAATATGCATCTTTTATTTTTAATTGTGGGAAAACATAACATTTGCCATCTTAACTATTTTTATGCGTACAGTTCAGTGGCATTAAGTACATTCACATTGTTGTGCAATCATTACCACCATCCATCCACATAACCCTTTTCATCATGCAAAACTGAAACTCTATACCCTCAATAACTCTCTCCCCTCCCAGCTCTTGGCAACCACCATTCTACTTTCTGCTTCTGTGAATTTGACTACTCTAAGTACCTCATAAAGGGCAATCATACAGTATTGTCTTTTTTCAGTACCTCATACAAGTAAAATCAGACAGTATATGTCTTTTTGTGACTGGCTTATTTCACTTAGCATAACATGCTCAAGGTTCATTATGTTCTAGCATGTATCAGAATTTTTTTCCTGCTTAAGACTGAATAGTATTCCACTGTGTTTGTGTGTGTATGTATATGTGTGTGTGTGTGTTTAAGCTGCTTCAAAGGTAATGAGGGGAAACCTATTAGAATAAAATGCCATAAAAAAACTCAGTGAGAGGCCTTCTCAATCTAAACATGAATTTTATCTCTTACTTGGTCCTTTTTTGTATTTTGAATACTAATAGTTGTTAAGATGTTTCTCTTTTGTATTCAATGATCATATGTGGATTTCTTTTCTGTCCTCTCTCTCTCTATCATTTTAATCCCATTAAGTGAATCCAGTTGGCTTATTTCACTTATATTAGATATTTTCCTTATGTAAGGTACTTTTCCTATCCCAAACTCATCAATTAGGTAAGTTATATACACACACTGTATATATATGTTATATATATATACACACTGTATATATTATATATATATTTACACACAGACACACATACGTACAAACACAGTGGAATATTGTGTATATGAGTGTAAATGGTGTATATGTAGACATATATACACACGCATACACAAGTGTTTATATGTGTATATACACACATACATACATACACATACAGTGCATACACACACACATACATTTTTGTTTATCTAGTCATCTGTCGATAGACACTTGGGTTGAATCCAGCTTTCAGATATTTTAAATAATACTGCCATGAACAAGGATGTCCAAATATTTCTTTGAAACCCTGCTTTCAGCTCTTTTTGGTATATATGCCCCCTTCTCTTCACCCTGTTCTCACTTCCTAGTTTCACCTGCTTCATGTCCTTAGGAACTAAGTTATCTTAGGTATACATTCCTCCCACACTATCCCCTCTCCTGAAGTGTATGGACCATTTCCACTCAACACTGCTATTGCCCAGAAAGGCTCCAGTATCAGTTGTGTACCTTTAAATATAAGTTTAAGTGAGATCTTCACTTAAAAGCTTAATTCCAATTGTGTAATGAAAGACCGTAAGTTGTATTAAGAAACTTTCTGGAATTCCATCTGCAAAGCCTCATAAGTGCTACACTGTGAGAAAATGGCTGAAGGTCAGGATGAAGAAATAAGGAGAATCCACGCTTCCTTGTAGAATAATAGATAAGACTTAGTGTCGAGGCTGAGTTTTCAGTTGGGACTAGAATTCTTACTGGCTCACCTGATTTCATTAATTTTGGATTAATTTTAATATTCCTATTCTAGGTCTATAAACTTGGGCTTATTTCCATGGGTAGGGTCCAATTTGTAGGGCTGATAGTTCATGAAATGGCTGGACCTTGCATTATATAAACTTGGTCCTGTGGCATCCTCTTAGATTTATTTTAATAATTATACAAAGCGTTATCACATTCCACCCCTTTAGTTCTTTTAGTTTGTAACTTGTGATGTCTAAATACATTTAGGGCATGCTGGACAACTGCACACCTAGAAATAGGTTGGCATTTGTTGTAATGGTAAATGTGAAATAACAACATATGTTTAGAGCCTGGCAATTTTCAGAGCACATTGACATTTATTATTTTTTATATTCATCACATAAATTCTATAGAAATTTGATAAATGGCCATATGAAGAGTTGAATCTATATCTCTGTGGATATGTTTATAAATTTGGGGCTTCTTTCCAATATACAACATGACTTGATATGGCATAATACAGCATTAAACTTTTGTATAGAAATGTTCAGTGCATCTAATGCTGATATGTAATATATGTTATACATTACATAAGTATAATTTTACTTGTATGATTGCATCTTTCTCTATTACATTTGCATATTCATTCTACCTTCAATAAGCTATACACATGCACACACCAGTCTCAAGGGGTTGTGAGACCATTGAGATAAGCAGCAGTGGCCCAGCACACTTCCCCTGCATTTGGGTAGTGATTGAATGGCTGTATTCTCTGCATGCAAGTTAGCTCTTGAAAGGAAGGCAAGAAGAATGGGAGAAGCTACCCGTGCTCCTTTTCCTATCCCAAACTCATCAATCAGGTAAGTTATTCTCCCTGCATCTTTTCATTAACATAATTTTGTTATTATTTTCTTTGTCTTGAATTGAGATCAATCCAAAGACCATATACACTTGGATTTGATGACTGCAATCAAATTTAAGTCCTTGATAAAGATATAAGCTGGAAGGCAGGAAATGGTGTTATTTCTTCATATGTGCTTACTAGACTAAAGACTATGTACATTTTTGTTTTAGAATAAAAAATAAAACTGGAGAAATAGCTTCATTTACCCCAGATGGAACTGAGATATTTGGTACAGCATGCTGGCAAGCAATGAAGAATTGTTTTTCTGATGAGTACATCATTTGATGTCATTAAGTAGCATGGCCTAAGGGGAGTGTTCTGCTTCTATCCATCACCACCAAATTATTTTCCTGGAATGTCATCATAAAAAGTTACCAAAAGAAGGTACCTGAGATGTGAAGCTGTGAAGTCAAACTAATATTATTTCCTCTTTCAATAACATTACTATAGAGGTATTAGGGGAAGGCCACATACAAGTTATGTCTCAATTTGTCAAGGAATTCAAGGAAGCCTTTCATGACAGGGAATTTTAGGATGGATAACAGTGAAGTCAGGGAAATTTGTAGCTGCTTGAACTATCTTCACAAAACAGAATAATAAATCAATGTCAATTTCAAGGAAAGTCTTTAGTCTCATGGCCAATGAGACCTCTTGTTTTGGGTGATAGCCTGGCTGGCAAATGAAGGCGTAAAAAGTGTACTTATCCAATCTATACATGACATTAAGTTGGGAGGTCTGGCCACTATTGTTGATGGTAGAATTGGGTGAGACTAGGACTATAGCTCAAAGCTCAGATATAATATTTGGATTTTAAAAGCAACTGTCATCCAATTATGAAACTTTATGTTGAGGGAGAGTTAACTTGATGTTAGTTTATGTGAAAATGATCTGGCAGTCATAGAAGGCCACAGAGCTTAAAAGGAACCATAAGGAACCATGGCTATAAGAAGTTGCTAATACTAACCTGGATTCCATTAACAGAGCCTCCAGATGAAGAGAAATGCTAACTACAGTGCATTTCCTCCCCTTTCTCCTGACAGATCAAATCTAGTAACTTGTGCCCAGCTCTGAGCACTGCATTTTTAGTGCAGACACTGAGAGACCTGGCCATGAGGATGGTGAAAGGACTGACAATTTTGCCTACCTATAGACAGTTGAGGGCCTTGAGGATGTGACCTGGAAAATAGATATCTTAAGGGAAAGGACTTGATTTGTGTTTTTATATATTTGAAATATTGTCATTTTGGAGAGGGAATTAAGGTCCCTTGGTAGTCTCTAGAAGAAACAATCAGTGCTAAGAGGATGCTAAAGGGGATCAAATATAGCACAATAAAAGGAAGATCATCTTTCAGTTTGGCTTGTTCATACGTGGACTGGTCAGTCTTGTAAAAGAATGCATTTGGAGATCTTCATGTGAAACAAAGAAAGAAACCTTGCAAGGGGCATGAGAATGAATTAGCAAGCAGAGACTGCTTCATTTATCTTCATCTGCTAGGTCCTAGCATACAGTTGGTGTCAAGAGATGTTTGCTGAATGAGGAGAATCTTCCTCAACTCTGATAATTCTTGATTTTATGAAAAATTACCTGTGAGAAGGATCAGATGAAGTTTTTTTCCTCCTAGCCAAATTATCTAGAAAATCATATCACCAATTAGTTCTTCGGAATTTTAACTTTTACTTAAACACTTTTATCTATTTAAGATTTACAGCACGAATTTTTTTTTTTTTTTTTTTTTTTTTTTTTT
>NW_016803417.1:4213856-4241416 GCF_001698545.2 Rhinopithecus bieti | reverse complement strand
TTTTTTTTTTTTTTTTTTTTTTTTTTTTTTTGAGATGGAGTTTCGCTCTTGTTGCCCAGGCTGGAGTGCAATGGTGCGATCTCAGCTCACCACAACGTCTGTCTCCCAGGTTCAAGCAGTTCTCCTGCCTCAGCCTCCCTAGTAGCTGGGATTATAGGCATGTGCCACCATGCCTGGCTAATTTTTTATTTTTAGTAGAGATGGGGTTTCTCCATGTTGGTCAGGCTGGTCTGGAACTCCCAAATGCAGGTGATCCGCCTGCCTCGGCCTCCCAGAGTGCTGAGATTATAAGCGTGAGCCACCATGCCTGGCCAGCATGATTTTTTTTTAATAGACAGGGTCTCATTCAGTTGCCCAGGCTGGAGTACAGTGGTGTGATGATAGCTCACTGTTACCTCTGACTCCTGGGCTCAAGAGTAGCTATGACTACAGGTACACACCACCACATCCAGCTATTTTTTTATTTGTATCTTATTTTTAAATTATACTTTAAGTTCTGGGATACATGTGCAGAATGCACAGGTTTGTCACATAGGTATATATGTACCATGGTGGTTTGCTGCACCCATCAACCCATCATCTACATTAGGTATTTCTCCTAATGCTATCCCTCCCCTACCCCCCACCCCCAGTAGGTCCTGGCATTTGATGTTCCCCTCCCTGTGTCCATGTGTTCGCATTGTTCAACTCCCACTTATGAGTGAGAACATGCATTGTTTGCTTTTCTGTTCCTGTGTTAGTTTGCTGAGAATGATGGTTTCCAGCTTCATCCATGTCACTGCAAAAAACATGAATTCATCCTTTTTTATGGCTGCATAGTATTCCATGGTGTATATGTGCCATATTTTCTTAATCCAGTCTATCATCGATGGGCATTTGCATGAGTTCCAAGTCTTTGCTATTGTGAATAGTGCTGCAATAAACATATGTGTGCATGTGTCTTTATAGTAGAATGATTTATAATCCTTTGGGTATATACCCAGTAATGGGATTGCTGGGTCAAATGGTATTTCTAGTTTTAGATCCTTGAGGAATCACCACAATGTCTTCCACAATAGTTGAACTGATTTACACTCCCACCAACAGTGTAAAAGCATTCCTATGTCTCCATATCCTCTCCAGCATCTGTTGCTTCCTGACTTTTTAATGATCGCCATTCTAACTGGCATAAGATGATATTTCATTGTGGTTTTGATTTGCATTTATCTAATGACCAGTGATGATAAGCTTTTTTTTGTATGTTTGTTGGCTGCATAAATGTCTTCTTTTGAGAAGTGTTTATTCCTATCCTTTGCCCACTTTTTGATGGGGTTTTTTTTCTTGTACATTTGTTTAAGTACCTTGTAGATTCTGGATGTTATCCATTTGTCAGATGGATAGATTGCAAAAATTTTGCCCCATTCTGTAGGTTGCCTGTTCACTCTAATGATAGATTCTTTGGCTGTGCAGAAGCTCTTTAGTTTAATGAGATCGCATTTGTCAATTTTGGCTTTTGTTGCCATTGCTTTCGGTGTTTTAGTCATGAACTCTTTGCCTATGCCTGTGTCCTGAATGGTATTGCCTAGGTTTTCTTCTAGGTTTTTTATGGTTTTAGGTCTAACAGTTAAGTCTTTAATCCATCTTGAGTAAATTTTTGTATATGGTGTAAGGAAGGGGTCCAGTTTCAGTTTTCTTTATACGGCTAGCCAGTTTTGCCAGCACCATTTATTAAATAGGGAATTTTTTCCCCATTGCTTGTTTTTGTCAGGTTTGTCGAAGATCAGATGGTTGTAGATGTGTGGTATTATTTCTGAGGCCTCTATTCTGTTCCATTGGTCTATATATCTGTTTTGGTACCAGTACCATGCGGTTTTGGTTACTGTAGCCTTGTAGTATAGTTTGAAGTCAGGTAGCATGATGCCTCCAGCTTTGTTCTTCTTGCTTAGGATTATCTTGGCTATATGGGCTCTTTTTTGGTTCCATATGAAATTTATAGTTTTTTCTGATTCTGTGAAGAAAGTCAATGGTGGCTTGATGGGAATAGCCTTGAATCTATAAATTACTTTGGGCAGTATGGCCATTTTCACAATATTGATTCTTCCTATCCATGAGGATGGAATGTTTTTTCATTTGTTTGTGTTCTCTCTGACTTCCTTGAGCAGTGGTTTCTAGTTCTCCTTGAAGAGGTCCTTTACATCCCTTGTAAGTTGTATTCCTAGGTATTTTATTCTCTTTGTAGCTATTGGGAATGGGAGTTCACTCATGATTTGGCTCTCTGTTTGTCTATTATTGGTGTATAGGAATGCTTTTGATTTTTGCGCATAGATTTTGTATCCTGAGACTTTGCTGAAGTTGCTTATCAGCTTGAGATTTCGAGTTGAGATGATGGGATTTTCTAAATATACCATCATGCCATCTGCAAACAGAGACAATTTGACTTTCTCTCTTCCTATTTGAATATCTTTCATTTCTTTCTCTCGCCTAATTGCCCTTACCAGAACTTCCAATACTGTAGTATTGAATAGGAGTGGTGAGAGAGGGCATCCTTGTCTTGTGCTGGTTTTCAAAGGGAATGCGTCCAGCTTTTGCCCATGCGGTATGATATTGGCTGTGGGTTTGTCATAAATGGCTCTTATTATTTTGAGATACATTCCAATGATACCCAGTTTATTGAGAGTTTTTAGTATGAAGTGTTGTTGAATTTTATTGAAGGCCTTTTCTGCATCTATTGAGATACTCATGTGGTTTTTGTCATTTGTTCTGTTTATGTGATGGATTACATTTATTGGTTCGCATATGTTGAACCAGCCTTGCATCCCAGGGATGAAGCCGAGTTGACTGTGGTGGATAAGCTTTTTGATGTGCCGCTGGATTTGGTTTGCCAGTATTTTATCAAGGATTTTTACATCGATGTTCATCAGGGATATTGGCCTGAAATTTTCTTTTTTTGTTGTGTCTCTGCCAGATTTCGGTATCAGGATGATGCTGGCCTCATAAAATGAGTTAAGGAGGAGTCCCTCTTTTTCTATTGTTTGGAATAGTTTCAGAGGGAATGGTACCAGCTCCTCTTTGTACCTGTGGTAGAATTCGGCTGTGAATCCGTCTGGTCCTGGACATTTTTTTGGTTGGTAGGCTATTAATTACTGCCTCAATTTCAGAACTTGTTATTAGTCTATTGAGGGATTTGACTTCTTCTTGGTTTAGTCTTGGGAGGGTGTATATATCCAGGAATTTATCAATTTCTTCTAGATTTTCCAATTTATTTGCATAGAGGTGTTTATAGTATTCTCTGATGGTAGTTTGTATTTCTGTGGGATCAGTGGTGATATCTGCTTTATCATTTTTTATTGTCCATTTGATTCTTCTCTCTTTTCTTCTTCTTCTTCTTCTTCTTCTTCTTCTTCTTCTTCTTCTTCTTCTTCTTCTTCTTCTTCTTCTTCTTCTTCTTTTTTTTTTTCTGAGACAGATCCTCTCTCTGTTGCTAGGCTGGAGTACAGTGGCGTGATCTCAGCTCACTGCAACCTCTGCCACCTGGGTTCGAGTGATTCTTTTGCCTCAGCCTCCCGAGTAACTGGGACTAGAGGTGCATGCCATCATGCCCAGCTACTTTTTGTATTTGTAGTAGAGGCAGGGTTTTGGCATGTTGGCCAGGATGGTCTTGATCTTTTGACCTCATGATTCACCTGCCTCGGCTTCCCAAAGTGCTGGGATTACAGGCATGAGCCACCACACCTGGTATCTCTTTTCTTTTTATTAGTCTGGCTAGCGGTCTATTTTGTTAATCTTTTCAAAAAAACAGCTCCTGGATTCACTGATTTTTTTGAAGAGTTTTTCATGTCTCTATCTCCTTCAGTTCTGCTCTGATCTTAGTTATTTCTTGTATTCTGCTAGCTTATGAATGCCCAGCTATTCTTAAATTGTTTTGTAGAGACAAGGTTTTGCTATGTTGCCCAAGCTGGCTTTAAACTCCTGCCCTCAAGTTATCCTCCTGCCTTGGCGTCCTAAATTGCTGGGATTACAGGTGCTGCAAGCTATGTCACCTGGTCCTCTTACAGCTTTTGACTCACCCAGAATTGAACTACTGATAGCCTATTGATGACTGGAAACTTTACCAATAACACAAACAGTCAATTAACACATATTCTATATCTTGTATGTATTATATACTGTATTTTTACAATCAAGTAAGCCAGAGAAAAGAAAATGTTATTAAGCAAATCATAAAGAAGAGATTACTGTTCATTAGGTGGAAGTGGATTATCATAAGGGTCTTCATCCTAGTTACCTTCACAATGAGTAGGCTTAGGAGGAGGAGGAAGAGGAGGGATTGGTCTGGCTGTCTTTGAGGGTGGCAGCGATGAAAGAAAATCCTCTAACCTTAGCAGTTTAAACCCATGTTGTTCAAGGGTTAACTCTAAAATTAAACTTGTATATTAATTATTGGGATTTATTGTCTATATCAGCAGTCCCAACCCTTTCTGGCACCAGGAACCGGTTTCATGGAAGATAATATTTCAATGGACAGGTGGGGAGTGGAGAGGAATTTGGGATGAAACTGTCCCACCTCAGGTCATCAGGCATTAGATTCTTGTTAGGAGCATGCAACCTAGATCCCTTGCATGTGCAATTCACAATAGGGTTCAGGCTCCTATAAGAATCTTGTGCCACTCCTGATCTGACCGGAGGTGGAGCTCAGGCAGTAATGTTTGCTCGGCTGCTGCTCACCTCCTGCTGTGCGGCCCGCAGACTGGTACTGGTCCATAGCCTGGGGGTTGGGGACCCCTGGTCTAGATGATGATAAATAGTAAATCTGGAAAATGGCTTCTCTGGTTTAGCCATCTTAATAGCTAGTCAATTTTGATTTAAAATAATATTTCATATGGCTAAAAAACCCAAAATAGATTTAATTGAGATTATTAATTTAGATAAAGTCTGATTCTATTCAAAAGTAGTGAAGTTGAACTGCAATTCTACTTGAAGTTGTTAGGTAAATCTGTAAATCTGATTCTTTAGATTTGAATTACTGTGTTTATTTAATTCAACAAACATGTATTAGTCACTTACTGTGAGCTGAGCAATGGTGACCTCTGAGAGGCAGTGTCAACTAAGATACGATCTTCAAAAATTTCTCATCTGGAAGGCTACTGTAGATTACATTAATCATTTTTCTCTCCATGTACTTTGTGAATTTGCAGGCAGCCCTTCTGCTTCCCAGCTTCCTTAGTCTCCAGCTTGGAGACAGTCCACAGTTATTTCCTGTCGTTCTGGGGATGGATTGTTTGGATGCGACTCTCTTCTCTTTTACTCTTCCTCTCTCCATGTTTTGCTGTGATCAGAGATTTGAAATAATATTTGTAAATTCAGGAGTTTCCTGCAGGAAAGTAGTGGGTTTAACCCCAGTTTCCCCAGTTTGCTATAAAATTCAAGGTTGGTAACAGTGTCCATGAAATCAACAAAGGACAGTTTTATTCCTTAGCACACACATTAAAGCAATTAGGAACCCAGTGTGACCCACTAGCCAGAAAGCACTTAAATGCTTGCTCTTAAGGATGATATTGCAGAAAACAGTTGCAAAGTCCCAGTGAAAACCAAATCACCAAAAACCCAGCACCTTCTTCTGAGATGATGAATCTGAAGACTCAAGGCAGGCAGAGGGTAGGTGACTAAGTTATAGGGCTGTGTGACTGTTCATATAATTCAGTTCACTTAAATGAACATTGATTGAAAACCTTCCTATGTGCCAGATGCATGCCTGTAACTGGGCCTATTTGTTAGTTAGGGCTTTTTATGAAGTTAAAAAAATAAATAAATAAACAATCAGCCAGTCCTGACAACATAAGCAATACTCTGTCTCTACAAAAAATAAAATAAAATTAGCTAGATGTGGTGTCATGCATCTCTGGTCCCAGCTACTTGGGAGGCTGAAGTGGGAGGACTGCTCGAGCCCAGGAGGTTGAGACTGCAGTGAGCCACAATTAGGCCACTGCACTCCAGCCTGGGCAACACAGTGACACCCTGTCTCAAAACACAAAACCAAACCAGAGGCCCACTTTAGTTATTTTTTTTTTTAAAAAAAGGGTTAATTCAAAGAGAGAGAAGGAAATCAGGAATATGAGAATCTCAGCTCTTAGCAGGTCTTTCAAATACTACAACATGGTCTAAGCACTAAAAGGTAGCTTCGCCCAGATCTGGCAGTCTCATTTCTTTGTTGTTCCCTTGGCAGTTTGACCAAGGGAGAATACCAGAAACTGCTAGTTGCCTCTTCAATATCCATTCTTCCCTTCTTTAGTAACAGAGCCCTGGTTTTATTTGGACTGGCGATGTGCCCAGGTAAAAGGCTACATTTCCCAGCCTAGTTTGCATCTAGGTGTGGCCGTGGAGATGCAGGTGGCCAACCATGGGTGAGCCTTCAGAAAACCTCTCTAAAGGGAACTGAAACTACAGGGAAGAGTTTCTTCTTCTTTTTTCTTCTTTCACCTTCTTTCTTCTTGGAATTTGGACCTCTTTTAGCCTGCTATAACCTTGAGGTTGGCAGCCATGTTCAAAGAAGGTTAGGGCAGAGAAATCAAAGGAGCTGGATGCTAGTTCTCTTTGAGGATCTGCCATACCAGCCCTGGATCGCTTTCCTCTGCTCATTCATGTTTTATAGCAGAGAAGAACTCTTTATGTGCATAAGCCATTGTAAACCAGAAAGTATCTGACACAGGTTTCAATCAGTTTGGAAGTTTATTTTTCCAAGGTTAAAGACGTGCCCAGGAGACAGGTCTGTGGCTTTCTCCAAAGATGATTTTGAGGTCTTCAATATTTAAAGGGGAAAGGGCGGATATTTGGGAAAGAGGAAGAATAAAAAGGTGTGGGTAGGCCGGGCGCGGTGGCTCAAGCCTGTAATCCCAGCACTTTGGGAGGCCGAGACGGGCGGATCACGAGGTCAGGAGATCGAGACCATCCTGGCTAATATGGTGAAACCCCGTCTCTACTAAAATACAAAAAACTAGCCGGGTGAGGTGGCAGGCGCCTGTAGTCCCAGCTGCTCGGGAGGCTGAGGCAGGAGAATGGCGTAACCCCGGGATGCTGAGCTTGCAGTGAGCTGAGATCCGGCCACTGCACTCCAGCCTGGGTGACAGAGCGAGACTCCGTCTCAATTAAAAAAAAAAAAAGGTGTGGGTAGATAAGAGACACAAGTCTGCCTTCTTTTGAGTCTTTAATCAGCCATTCACCTGTGAGAAGGGGCAGAGGAATAGTTACTTATGCAGTCATCTAGCTGAATGAATCTACATTTTTACATAAGATAAAATAAACATAGGGCAGAAGAAGCAATCAGATACGCAGCCCCGTACCTGTGAAGATAGCTATCAATTTACGTTGTCGGGGTGAAATTCTACAGAACTGTTTTAGGATAAACATCTTGGGGTCCACGAGGAATTTCCTAGTGGGAAAATTGTGAGGGAGGTATGTAGATTTATTATTATTATTATTTAAATTGTAGCTATCTTATTTAGGAACAAAATGGGGAGCAGGTTTGCATGACACAATTCCAAGCTTGACTTTTCCCTTTGGTTTAGTGATTTTGGGGGTCCCGAGATATATTTTCCTTTCACACCAGCATCACTAGGTCTCAGTTACAAACAGCTGAATGTAATTCCTTCTGAAAAAGAAGGACTCCTCCACTCTGATGGGGAATCTGCTGACTGTGTTTGCTTTTCCTATGGTTCCTGATGACTCCTCCCTATTTTCCTTCCCCTTATAGCTTCTCTTTCCTATTTTCTGTGTATCTTTTGGCTTCTGTCTCTACCACCTACTGTCCCCTTGTACTGTAAGTCCTTCATGCAAATCTAAGAGTGGGATCTGAGGAGTTCAGTTAATTCCTCCTGCTGCTTTTGTTTTGCCTTACAGGTAAGGTGCCTACAGTTGGTCTTTGTGGGGAGTCATGTGTTAGAAGCCATGGCAAGCTCCCATATGCAACCTCTCACTGGAAGCCTGGATGTATCAGGCTCTTGGAATATAATAAATTCCTATCCCAAACTAGTTTCAAAGATGAATAAGACATGGTCCTTGCATTCTAAGAGTTCAGAGACTACTGAAGAAGAAACATCCATATGTTTAAGATTTTTGCAAAATCCATTTTCAATCGTAAGTCAGAGATTATTAAGAATAATAGTTAATATTCATTGTGCTCTTTATTTTTTTGGTGTGAACTTTGTATGCTTTATTTCATTTACTCCACATACAATTTAACTTGTGAAGTAGGTATGCTTGTTATCCTTGTTTTACATATAAGGACACAGTCTTAGAGATGTGAAGCAACTTGCCCAGTATTGTATGTCTGGGAAGTGATTGAGTAGAGAAGAATCCTAGGTAATTGGGATTTCAGAGTTCATACTTTTCATCAGTGTCCTACACTGCCTCTAAGAAATGAAAAATGGCTCAGTTTTACAGCAGTATCTTGGTGTAGGACGAAGGGCACAGGATGGGAGAGGTGAGAGATCTGAGTTCCGACCCAGTGCTTCCTCTCTCTGCCCTTTTGCTTAGAGATTTTTTTCTATTTGTAAAACAACTGAAGTAGGTGAATAGGCATTAAAGACTCGGCTGTTGAAAGGCCTGACTTTGAATCCTAATGGGACACATACTTCTCACGTGGCAGGAAGACGCAGCAGAACTGAGTTGTGGTTGCTCTGGCCAATTTATTCAGCTTATGATCCACCTGTAGTATTAATCCTATTGGAAAAGACTTTAAAAAAGTCACTTTGCATACAGTAAAGAAAATTGTCCAGGGGACCTCTGAGGGTTGAACTAGAGGGTATGTTTTAGGAAGCTTACTCTGATGAGAAAAAGCCTGCAAAGGGAATAAGCATGGCTCCTAGTAACTAAGTCAGCTGTCATCTGCCTTTCACCTGCCATTTTCTCTTTTCCCCTACTTGCTTAAATGAACACTATTCCTAATTTTAAATAAACACTATTCCTAATTCTTTTTTTTTTGGAAACAGAATCTTGCTTGGTTGCCCAGGCTAGAGTGCAGTGGTGCGATCTCGGCTCATTGCAACCTCCGCCTCCTGGGTTCAAGTGATTCTTCTGCCTTAGCCTCCCTAGTAGATGAGACTACAGGCATGCACCACCATGTCCAGCCAATTTTTGTATTTTTTGTAGAGACGGGGTTTTGTCATATTGGCCAGGCTGGTCTTGAACTTCTGGCCTCAAGTGATCCACCTGCCTCGGCCTCCCAAAGTGCTGGGATTACAGGCGTCAGCCACCACACCCCGCCTAATGCCTTAATATATATATATATATATATATAATTATTATAAAAGCATATAATACACTGTAATAAAAATTAGCTATTTTGTATCCATTTGTAATGTGGTGTGGGCTTTTTTTTTTTCTTTCTTTTTTTGAGACAGAGCCTTGCTCTGTTACCCAGGCTGGAGTGCAGTGGCACGATCTTGGCTCACTGCAAACTCTGCCTTACAGATTCAAGCAATTCTCCTGCCTCAGCCTCCTGAGTAGCTGGGATTGCAGGCATGTACCACCATGCCCAGCTAACTTTTGTAATTTTAGTAGAGACAGGGTTTCACCATGTTGGTCAGGCTGGTCTCGAACTCCTGACCTCGTGATCCGCCCGCCTTGGCCTCCCAAAGTGCTGAGATTACAGATGTGAGCCACTGCGCCCAAACAGTGTGGACGTTTTTTCTAGATTTTAAATTGTTTTTAAAAAAAATACCTGAAGAATATACATGGTATAAGAACTACAAAGTGTATACAGTACAAAGTAAGTTTCCCTCTTCCTGTCCTTCAAATTCCTTCTGCAGAGGCACCACTGTTGCCAATCCCTTCTATATGCCTCCAAAAATAATCTACAAACATGTAAAAGTATTTAGTCTTTTCTTTCGGCATGAATGGGAGCATACTATGTGCACCGTTCTGTATCTTGCTTTTTTTCATTTAATGCCTTATTTTAGAAAGCATTCTATACCAGTTCGTATAGAGCGGCTTTAATGCTAACTCAGATTGTTGGACTCTTCCTCTTGGACGGGTTCTTAGAAATGACCTAGTTCAAGCTTTTATTGTGAACATGGGAACAGTGTGGCCCATAGAGGGCATATGCATTACTCAAGGTTTTGTATCACTTGATTGTCATTTCAGTGAGCTTTCCATGTTACTATGCTGTGTATGAGTATAGGTGTGTGCACATGCACAAATGTGTGAACATATTGGGCCAGTGAGTTAGCTAATATTTATTTAGTGCTTATAATGTGCTGTATTTCATTTAGGAGTCATAACAAGGGTTAGATACAAATGAGGAGAATGAGGCTTGAGTAGTTAAGTAATTTGCCCAGGGTTTCTTGTTCTCCCTGACTCCAAATCCCATGCCCTTATATACTGTATTTTACTTCTTCTCTTCCTCTAGGAGGGAACAGGATTGGGAAAGTGGGGAAAAAGGATGAGGAGTGCTGAAAAATAGGCAGGTGTCAAGTAAAATATTTCCAACAAAACAAATGACACTGTTGTCTGTCTTGATGGAAAGGCGTATTGTGTTGTGTTGGGAGGGGTATGGGTACCTGGAAGATTGGTTATTAGGGGTTGTGGGTCAAAGCTGCCTGCAAGTGTGGTGAGAACATACAGCTTTGTGATGTAGGCCCAGTCATGAAGGTGTTTCCAGTGTAACATTGCTAACTGGCTTTATTTCTGTAAGGACCAAATTTGCCAGCCAATTTAGCTGGCATCCCACTTCCTCCTTTTAAACTATGGAACATGCCACCCAGTTTTATTGTGAATTCTCAGCTTGTTGTGAAACCTTCCTACTTTCTCCAGGAAAGCATTCCCTTATTTGGCCTTGGAGGACAAAGTCACTTGAACTGTCTTCACTGTGTGACAATTCTGATCTGGGGAAAATATCATTGTGTTTCTCATCTATATTTATAGGGAGGGCTAGTTGTGGTGGAGGCACTCATATCTTACCTCTTGAACTGGAGACATTGTCAGACAACTTTATAAGTGTGACAGTGATTGATGGCCTTTCTCCAGGAGAGTATTTGGGAATGAGAACAAGCATGAAGCGGCCTTAGGCCATCAGGTGCCACCATGGCCCAACCCAGGGCAGAAGGAGAGCCTTTCTGTGGTTGAGGTTGAAGGAGTCTCTTCTCCTTTGCCTTTCACAGTCCAAGGATCTTGCTGTTTTCCTCCTGCGTCTGTTTAGAAAAGGGTATATTTTGGCAGGGTCCTTGGACTCTTTATGAAAGAATTCAAGAGCTAGGATAACCTGGTAGCAACACAAAGACTCCCTGTGTTGTACTGCGTACTACATCCAGGTTAGTCCTCATGTTGCAATGATGATACCATTCCTATTCCAATGAAAAATTCTTCCCTATGGAAGAATATGGACTACATATGGGCTAATACAATGTCAGAACTGGAATGAACCTTAGATATGTCACATTCTTCAAACCACTCTCAAGGTCACAGAACTGATTAAGAATAGAGTTAGACGGTGAAACCCCGTCTCTACTAAAAAATACAAAAAAAAAAAAAAAAAAAAAAAACAGCCGGGCAAGGTGGCGGGCGCCTGTAGTCCCAGCTACTCGGGAGGCTGAGGCAGGAGAATGGCGTAAACCCAGGAGGCGGAGCTTGCAGTGAGCTGAGATCGCGCCACTGCACTCCAGCCTGGGCGACAGAGCGAGACTCCGTCTCACAAAAAAAAAAAAAAAAAAAAAAAAAAAAGAATAGAGTTAGAGTTAAACCTAAGTTTTCTGTTTTCCAAACTGATTTGTTTTTCACTTGATGATATTAGGAGATACTTGCATATTATAACAACATCTTACCAAAACAATTCACAGCCAAGTCCAAAGTTGTAGGTTGGGGACAGTCCTCCAATGGAGGTGAGAATGGGGAAGGAGGAGGAAGTGAATATCTAGTAAAGAGTGATCTAATCTACAACCGTTGGATAAAGCAAATCAATGTAAGATGTTGAATGCTTAAAGTTATTCTTGTTCTATATACTATGCTTAATGCTCCACCCCATAATTATTCCCAGGTCTTTAAAAGAGATATACATCAGCCTGTATAAGTAGTGCTTGGGCTGGAATAGAAAAGAGGGGTGGTTTTCCATCCTATGTTCATATGGATTTAAATAAGTCAAGAACCACAATTCACAGCCAAAAATCAGTAGAAAAGCAAGTGAAGTTGGAAAATGTAATCCCCATCCCACCTGTTAGTCCCCCTGGAATCCTTAGATTAGAAATGTTTAGACTTTTAGGTATATAAAAATCACCTGGTGTTTGTGTTTATACTAATTTTTAGGCTATTGCTCTGAGATTCTGATTCAGTAGGTCTGGACAGGGCTCAGGTATCTGCATTTTGAACAAGTAACTTTGATGATTCTGACATAGATGCATGCAGACCACACTCTGAGAAAATGAGGGAGACCTAATTAGGAGTCCGGTTGAAAGTGTTCTGATGAAACTCCAAGAGGAGTTTTTCAAAGCAGTGATAGAATTTATTGAGAATAAATTCAAATAGAACCTGTTCCACCAGTTAATATTAAGGTTTGTATTCAACATGCAGTCTACCTTCATCCTACATTCCACTTGTTTTCACAAAGTGAAGAAAGATTGGTATGTAACAGATTATTATGCCACACACCTCATAAAATACAAATGATACTGAAATGAAAATATATTATTATGCAACACAATTACTGATTCCTTGTTTTGTACTTAAGATTCGATCAATATATCAGAGACATGTTGGAAATCAGTAAGTATATATTGAGAATCTACCATGTAGATGACATTAGCTTAGATAGTATGGAATATAGAGAGAAATGTATACATGGACACAGGAGGCATGCATAAGATGCCTTTTGCGCCGTTATTCACAAAAGCAAAATAATTGAGAAAGAATTCACATATCTATAAATAATAAACAGATAAATAAAATATAGTTTACCCGAACTATGAGATACTGTGTGAACTGTTAAAAAATCAACCTTGACATTATATGTGCAAACATGAAAAGATATCATAGAGTACAAATAATGTAGACCAAGACATACATTAAGATATATAGATAAAAAGAAGAAAACTACACTCACATAATGCTATGTATTTGCTAAGGTACATATAGATATGGATGTAAAAGCACATAAATAGGTCTCCCTGACCTAATAGTAGTTACCTCATCTCAGTCAGGAGGAAAATGAGCAAAACAGTAAATGGGAATTTTAACATTGACTGTAATATATCATTTTATTGTAAGATATTAGCATATTATTTCTGAAATTTAAAACTAACATTTCTTTTAAAAATATAGATGCAATTTTGAACCAAATCAAAGATAAAATTTAAATAATAATATCTATTTCTAGGAACCAGTAAGTTATAGATAAGACATAAAATATGGAATATTAACCATAAAATTCCTTAAACACTTCTGTACAACTAGAGACAGGATGTGAGGCAAAATATGATTAACAGCCAAATAAATGCTGCAGACAATAAGTGGTAGAGAAATTGAGAGAACAGAGATGATAGAATAATAGACTAAACAGACCATCCTCCACCCAAGTTCTAGGGTAAGACTTGGTACACTGTGGGTAATCAGTATGTTGTTTTGTTTATTTAATTTTTTTGGAACGTGTAATATATTTCCATGGTTCACACTGCAAAGCCTATGAAATTGTACACAATGAACATTCGCCTTCCTACCCATCTCCCTTGGCCACCCAGTTCACCTCCCCAGGCATTATCCATGTATTCCAGAGGAATTTTAAGTATATACATAAAATACATATAGATATTCTTCTTCGTCCTTTTTCACAAACATTGTAGCAAATGATTCTCCTGCCTACATCTTGTTTTTTCATTTAACAATATATGTTTGAGAAGATTCATATTATTATATAGAGTACATTCTTTTTCTTGTATTTGCAAGTTCTATGGCTTATTTAAATTGTCTACTATTGATGGAAGTGTAGAGTGTTGGCATTATTTTGCTGGATAATCAATACATTCCCCAATAAATGGATCTATCCCTAATTGCTGATGTCCTCATGTTTCATACTGGGAATCAATATTACATGTTTATTTGATCATTAGCTTCTTTAGGATTAGAGATGTAGACAGGTTCAACAGAGGTTCTTGATTAGCGAGTGTCTCTATTGAGTATCGCAAAGATGGTGAGATGGAATGAGTTTCTTGATTAGCTAAACTGAAAAAAATAGTGTCTTTCTGAAATAATAAGGCAGGCTATTAGATGCTACCTGACACTTACCCAGCGTAAAACTATAATGACAGAAAACATAGCAGTGGTTGCTAGGGGCCAAGGTGAGGTAGAGGAGCTGATTGGCTACAAAGGAACACAAAGAAATTTTGGGGATGATGAAATTGTATATTATGATTGTGATAGGGGCTATAAAACTGTATACATGTGCCAGGGGCTGCAGGGAGGGGGAAATGGAGAGGTATTAGTCAAGGGATACAAAGTTTAATTCATATAAGATGAATAAATCCTGGAGATCTATGGTACAGCGTAATGCCTATAGTTAATAATACTGTATTGTATATTTAAAATATACAATAAAAACTTGCTGAGAGGGTAATCTTTTCTTGTGTTTTTATCACCAAAATATAATAATTAATAAGAAAGTAGGAGGTAAATCTTGGAGGTGATGGATAAATTCATGGCATAGATAGTTTCATGGAAATACACTTATCCACAAACTTAACAATTTGTACATATTAAATACGTACAGGCTTTTGTAGGTCAATAATATCCCACTAAAATGGTTTTCTAAAGATCATATTAAAATTATATGTTGAATTGTACACTTAAAATTAGTGAGTTTTATTGTATATAAATTATACCTCAAAACTACCATTTTTTTTTAATTGAAAGGAGGATTGTTACCTTCCCATTGGGCCAAATTAAAGTCATATTTTTCAGGAGTAACAGGTCACTGCTGCTGCCCCCTGCTCCCCGTATCCCCTACCCAAAAGTAAGAAATGTGTGGTTAAACATCTTGGGAAAAAACTCTGATTGGTCAGACTTGGGTAGAGTGTCATCCTTGGACCAGTTACCCTTGGTCAGTAAGATGCAGGCACAAGGCGTAGGTAAGGTTACTGGAGACTAAGAAAAAAAAAAAAAGCCAGTTAGACTCTTATTTGGTGCCTACCACAGTGTGCTGGTTCTAATTATCTCTGGGTGCCCAGGCATTTCTTTGCGTTTCTTAAAAACCTTGCACACCTGATCTGATATGCTTCTGTGCTGATCTTCTAGGTGCAGAAACCTGGAGAAATTCTGTGATACACCTGGAGACTGTATATACATCTCAGACCCAGGAAAACAAAATTCTCTTGGCCGAAAAAGAAAGTTGTGAGAAAGATGTAGAGAAATTTCTGGTGCCATGTATCCCAAAAGGAACACACATTTCTTAGAGCCAGGGATGAATATGAACACTGGCATTTTCTGCTTCTAATGAAGTGACATGTTAAGCCACTGACTCGCTCATTTCCCTTACTGCTCTTCAAAGAAACTCATTCCATCTCACCATCTTTGCGATACTCAATAGAGACTCTCACTGAGTTTTATATCACAAATAACTTGTTCTTTTGGATAGAAGTGTTTGCTGAAGCTGCAGATTCCCCTGATTGATTCTTTATTTGTGCATTAAAATATAATAGATCTGAAGTTTTAATCCTAGACCAGAAAAGAACATAAAAGGCGTTTGATCTCTGGTTCATGATGGAGCTTTTCAGGTCTTAGATGATTTCTAAATAGGTGCCCTTCGCCAAGAATTCCAGCAAGTATTCCAGGGTCAAAGATAAACTGTGTATCCAGAGATGAAAGGACAGTTGTTTCCCTACAAAGCCTCATATCAGTTTCAGTATCATTCCTGTTTTTTTTTTTTTCTTTTTTCTTTGCACCACAAAATTGGGGCTGTTTGATGCATTTAACTAAAAATATTCGTATAGGGAAGGGCCCTTCGTGTTTTTTGTTTGTTTGTTTGTTTTGTTTTGTTTTGTTTGTTTTTTGTTTTTTGTTTGTGTGTGATGAAAAGTGTTATCTCAAAAAAGAGCTGATAAACTGCGAGTCAAAGCGAAATGAGCATCCACTCAGCATCAGGCTGAGAATCCAACATCTGATTTTACTTAGAGGGGAAGGAAACTTAAAAAAAATGCAACCCAACTTTCATTTCTTGTTCTTTTATCCTTAAGCTCGGCAATAAACTAGCACTCTTCGGTTAAAAAGTCAAGGGAGCAGATGTATAATTCTGGTGCTTCAGCATCTATATTTTAAATGGAGCATGTAAATTATGGGAACGCCTCTGGGCGCTCGGAGGGGAGAGACTCCAGGAGCATGCGCGGTGCTGCTGTCAGTCATCCTGCATTCCGCCTACCTTGGGAAAGAGCTGCCTCCAGGCTGGCGGGCTCAGTTGCACGGAGAATGGTACAAAGGCATCGTCCTGAGGAGGCTGTTCATTTCACGGAGGGAAGTAAGTGGCTGAACTGCGCAAAGCTGTACCACTGAGACCTACCACAGGGACAAACCTGAGACTGTTAAAAAAGGCAAAGACAGTGTAAGGTCTGGAGTTGTGTCCCAGAAGACCTGGGTTGTGTTCCATTCTGCCTCTTGCTAGTTATGTGGCCTTAGGGAAGGTACTTGAGAAGTTTCTGCTCTAAAAACTGGGGCTCTAAGTGCCAACTGTAGAGGACTATGAGGAGCATGAATAAGAAAAGTGTGTGTAAAATGCTTAGCTCAATGCTTCGATGTAGGTGTCTACTTTAAAAAACAGAACTCATTACATAGAAGAAAGGTGGCAAAGTATTTATTAAAGTGTTATTCAAAATTTCAAATTCAGGCTGGGCATGGTGGCTGACGCCTGTAATCCCAGTTTGGGAGGCTGAGGCTGGAGGATTGCTTGAACCCAGGTGTTGAAGACCAGCCTGGACAACATAGCAAGATCGTTGTCTCTAACCCCCTCCCCCACCAAAAAAAAATTGCTGAGCGTGTTGGCGTGTGCCTGTAGTCCCTGCTCCTTAGGACACTGAGTCAAAAGTATTGCTTGAGCCCAAGAGTTCGAGGCTGCAGTGAGCTATGATCACACCATTGCACTCCAGCCTGGATGACAGAGTGAGACCCTGTCTCTAAATAAATAAATAAATTCAAATTCAAACAATGGAAAAGACCTTTGAGGCCATCCGGTCTGACATCCTCATTTTGAGATAGGCATGGCTTGGGGAACAGGAGATGATGGGCAAAATAGCCTGGAATGTCTGGATGTCCAGTCTTTTTTTTTTTTTTTTTTTTTTTTTTTTTGAGATGGAGTCTTGCTCTTTCGCCCAGTCTGGAGTGCAGTGGTGTGATCTTGGCTCACTGAAACCTCCACCTCCCGGGTTCAAGCGATTCTCCTGCCTCAGCCTCCTGAGTAGCTGGAATACAGGTGCATGTCACCACGCCCGGCTAATTTTTGTATTTTTAGTAGAGACGGGGTTTCACCGTATTGGTTAGGCTGGTCTTGAACTCCTGACCTCGTGATCTGCCCGCCTCAGCCTCCCAAAGTGCTGGGATTACAGGTGTGAGTCACTGCACCCGGCCTGGATGTCCAGTCTTAATCCAGCATTCTTTCTTCAAAACCACACTACCAGAACCCAGTGCCACCAGAGCTGGGCCCCCGAGGGCATTGTCATCACCTGCTACAGTGCCTGGCACTCAATGAAGATTTGTTCCATTGGCCAATGAAACTCAGGGATGCTAGGATGTCACCAGAAGAGATCCTTTTTCACTTAGAACTGTTTCAGCTTCTAAGTCTTTCTGAGGAGTCGATGAGCATGACCTTGTGAAGTGCTTAATGCACGACACAAGTTATTAAACAATTTAATATGTGAACTGAGGCAAAAAATTTTGGAATACTTTAAGGAAAATTGCTAACTGATGTATGAGAATACTGTTGGAACCCTAATCATTATCTGGTAATCTGAAAAAGCTTTTAAAATGCTTATTTTACTCCTTAGATGAAGCGGTGTTAAATGAGTTAACAAAGGTTAAAGAATTATGAGTTGCCTAACATCCCACAGAGATATGCTCAGAAAAACAAACAAACAAACAAATAAACAAACACTTCTCTTGATATCCCAAAATGCCTCTGGAAATTAGTAGTGGCTTATCTCCTTTTCCTAAGACTTAGGATCAAATAAAGACACTTGTCCCTCTTATCGAAAATAGGGACAACCTAGGTTTTACCCACAGCCATGCTAGCTTTGTTCCCTTTGCAAGTGGAATCCATAGAGTACCTCTTGACTGCCATGCACTGCTCCCACCTCTTTCTGCCACTTAAAGTAGGATGGCCAGCAGAAGGGCACAGTTAGACTCCAAAGGCCTGCCCCAGGATGGGAGTGAGAGTTGGGCTTCAGCGTTCTAAAATGGAGCAACTTCTGTGATTCTGTCCTTCTTCTTTTTGAAGCAGAGCCAGACATAAATAGGTGGCTCCCTGGGTAGCCTAATAACTTAGTGCTTTGATAGTTTTAAAATATGCATCCCATGTTTATCCAGGCTGTGTAGAAGAAGGATGGGGAAGAAGGACCACTGGCAGTGGCACTCAGCATCTCCTCACTTTTCCCAACCAGTGCAACTGGTTTAGTACCATGTTTGGTACTAAACATGATTATCCAGGGTGGAAAACAAAAGCCCTGCACTCCGGTTGAGTGGGATATTTGTTCACTCAAATGGTTTAATCACCCTCCTAAGGAGGCACTTTAAACAGGGTCACCATGTTTGCAGGTCATATGTAAATGACATCTGGAGTTGTGCACTACTCTACATTGTGGCCTTGTGACCCTGAGTTTAAACAACCCCTATTATTATTCATGTATTTTCCTGGAAGAGGGGCCACACACAGCCCCACCCCACACAATTTATAACTGGATTCTTGTTAACCTCGCAAAGTACTCTCTGTAACAAGAGTGCTAGGAAAATAATTTTTTCCATCTTGCTGTAATTCCAGTGATATTTTTAGCACCTCTTAAATACTAGCACCCCAGGCGACTCCTGTCTGACTCACCCTTAATCTGGCTGTGCGTGGAACAGGTATAAAAAGGAGGAAAGAAAAAAATTGTGGTAATGAGAGATCACTGGAGATATATAAAAGCTCATAAAATACAGATGAACTTCCAATGTGTGATGCATAGCCAAGGTATAAATTACTATTTCTTAGAATGCACTGAAGATCCAAAAAATTAGAAATGAAATCTATTTTGGTTCATTTCATGCTTCCTCAAATAAAGGAAATAACAAACTATAAACTGTAAAACTTTATATCCTTTCAAAGGTTTTCATGTGTATGATATCATTTCTTTTTAACTGAAGGTATAAACTTCTCAGCTCATAATACCTTATTGTCATTTATCACTGGCCTATGTAACACCCTTCTTATTCTAGTATTTTCCCCCCAATCTCCATTCCTAGTCCCCTCCCCACAATGTTTCCAAACTAATGTGTTGATAATGAATCTTTAAAGCTGATCTTTACTATGATCTTTAAAGATCATAGGAAAATATTGAGTGCTGTTTGGAACACGTTTCTGTTTTTAATTTATCATTCAATCCTGTTTTGAGATTGATGTCGCTCTAACTATAGTTCCCTCATTTTAACTCCATTAAGGTATTCCATAATATGCATTCACTCGCTTTTAAAACCTTTTAAAATTGTAAAATCTACATGATAAAATTTAAAATTTTCTTCATTTTTATGTGTACAGTTCTGTGGCATTAGATCCATTCCCATTGTTCTACACTCATCACCACTATTCATCTCCAGAACTTTTTCATTTTCCCAAGCTGTACCTCTGACTATCTAACACTAACTCCTCATTCCTCCTTAAGCCCAGTCCTTGGCAGTCACTATTGCATCCACTGTATTTTGCTATTCTCCTACTGAGGGTCACCAAGTTTGTCTTTAGATCCACTACCACAAACCACACCACAACCTCATACAGTCCTCCTTATGAAGTTGTGCAATAATTTCTCTAACATATAGACCCAGGAGGGGATTTGGGGGCCAAACAGGATACATTGCTTTCTAGAATGACTATATCAGTTTACATTTTTCTTAACAGTACAGTAGATTTCCTGTCTTGTTACATCTTGCCATCTCTGGAATTATCTAATTTTTAATTTTTTTCTATTTTAATAATCTTATTTTCATTTAAATTTCTTTGTTTAATAAAGAGTTAGAGCATTTCTGAATATATTTTAGTTACTTGCACTCCCCTTTCTGAGAATTGACTATTTAATATTTTGTTCATTTAAAAATTGGGTTTCATATCCTGTTTCCTGTTGATTTTCTGGAGTTGTTTGTATATTATAGGTGTTAAGTTCTTGGTGGTTTTGTATGTCATAAATATTTTCCCCCAGACTCATTCACTTGTTCCTTTGTTTATGGTGTTCTTTATTTTGATAGAATCAAATACATCAATTAAAAAAAATCTTTGAGTTTGAGATTTTAGGGTCTTGTTCCAGAAGTCTTTCCCTCACTCCTATATAAAAAACATACTGTTCTACATTTTCTTAAAATTTATTTTACATTTTCTTTATATTTCTTCTTTCTTTTCTTTTTCTTTTTTTCTTTTTTGAGACAAGGTCTTGTTCTGTCGCCCAGACTGGAGTGCAGTGGTGTAATTAAGGCTTGCTGCAGCCTTGAATTCCTGGGCTCAAGTGATCCTCCCACTTCAGCCTCCCAAGTAACTGGAACTATAGGCAAGCACCACTATGCCCGGCTAACTTTTGGATTATTTGTCGAGACTGGGTCTCCCTGTGTTGCCCAGGCTGGTCTCCATCTCCTGGGCTCAGGCGGTTCTGCCTCAGCCTCTCAAAGTGTTGAGATTACAGGTGTGACCCCTGCGCCTGGCCTCTTCTCTATTTTATTTTTTTAAAAATAATTTTACCTCTTACATTTATGTCTTTAATCCATTCAAAGCACACTTTTTCATTGTTTCATGTAAGTTATAAGGTCTAACATTATTTTGCCTTATCATAGTAATTTACTTTCTGGTCACAATTTACAAACGATCCATCCTTTCTGCAGGTTTTGTGGTTCCAACTTTATCTTTATGAAGTTCCCATGTACATGTAGTACTACTTCTAAGACCTCTGTTCTTCTCCAGTGGTTCAGATTCAGCACCAGGCTATTGTTATGGCTCCATCATGTCTCAATATCTGATGAAGTGAGTATTCCTCTCCTTGCTTATCTATTTCAAAGTGGCCTTAGCTATTTTTGAAATTTTACTTTCCCATATAAATTTTAGAGTGCATTTGTGGAGTTCCTCAAAAAATCCTTTTGCAAATTTGATGGGATTGCTTTGAATGTACAGATTAATTTGGGGAGCACTGACACCTTTACTTTGACATATCATCTTTTACATTTCAAAGAGTTGATGTCTTCCCATATATTCAGAATTTTCTTTAGTTTTATTCTATAAAATCAAAGATTTTTTTGTTGATTTCTAGACTGATTATAATCTGTCACTATTGCAAATGGTGTCTTATTGTTGAGGTCATCATTGCTAGTACAGAGGAATATTATCGAGTTTTGTAAATTTTATCCTATAATATAACAACCTTGCCAAACTCTTATTAATTCTAATAGTTTGTTAATTCTGTTGAATCTTCTGTGTGGATAATACTTTTGTCTGAAAATAATAAGTTTACTTTCCCCAACTAATCCTTACACTTCTAATGTCTTTTTCTTGCCTACAGCATTGGTTAGTTCTTTTTGTACTATGTTAAGTGGAGAAATGATAATAGGAATTCTTGTCTTGTGTTCAATATTATTGGGAATACATTTCTCTGTTACATGTGATGCTTAGTGTAGGTTTTTGATATGTAGCCTATTTAAAGCCAAGGAAATAACCTAAGATTCATAACCCTCTGGGGTCCCTGAACTTCATCAAATGCTTTGTCTGCATGTTTTTATATAATCAAGTGATTTTTGTCTTCCACACCATATTGCTTCTCATTCTAAATAACAAACGGAAGAGGCAAGGAGGGGGGATTATTAAGCATGTGTCCTATGCCAAGGAATCCTCATGGGCTGAAGTGAGAATTAGACATTATGGGCAAATTTCAATGAACAATTCCAGGGTTTCATAGGAAGCAATGGAAGGAGTAGGGAGAGAAGTAATCACATTAAGATTGTAAAGTGCTGTAACTAAAAGAGGAAAAAGTAACTTAAATTTACTGAGTACTTTCTATGTGTCAGGCTCTGAGGCCATTTAAAGCTTAAACCTCATAACAACACTGTGAGGTAGTCATTATTTTGCCTGTTTTAAAGAGGAAGAAATGAAGGCTTAATGAAGTTGGGTAACTTGCCCAGGTTCTTGCAGCTAGCAAGTGCTAATGCCAATGTTCAAACTCAGGTCTCGTTCCAAAGCTCAGATCTTTTCCACATGCTGTAGTATGTTCCTTAAAAGATTTCAAATGATGATACAAAAGAGGTATGAAAATGAAACCTGGTCAGTCATCAAAAACACTGAAATAGTTCTATCTCAATATATACAAATTTGTGAAAAAAGATAATGAACCAGAGCTCCTTTGAGAAATGAGTGAGTCCAACTAGAACAGAGAAAGTAAAAGATAAGCTTGGAATATGTTATTATGCCAGAAAGTAAAAAAGTCCTCATAAAAAGTAATGAGGACCTGTCAAAGGATATAGGAATCAGCTTGAAGGGGTTCTAGCTGGCCAAATTTAGAAAAATTTGAGCATCAAAAAAAATAAGAACAGTAATTAACGGAAATCCACTGAATAAAATAATTCACAAGTTTATACTGAGAATAAATAATAGATAAATAAATAAAAATAGGGGAGAAAAGAAGCTTTTACTTGAGGTAGAATAGTAACCTATAAATATGGAGGGAGTGGTATGGTTGGAAGAAATCACTGTTTTGCAATAATCATAGCAAATATTGATTTAGGCTTGAATCATCAGTGGAGACTACATCTAGGGTGTAAATTTTGATGCAGATCATGATATTTTCATGATCTTAAAATGTCTACTCATAGATTACCTATTAGATGCAAGGGAAGAATGTAGTAAATCTATAGTGGCAAAAGTAGACAACAATTTTACCTAGTAGTAAAAATTAATATCACCAGTGATGGACTCGCGTGCCTCCAGATGTGATTGATATTTTGAGGATACAACACCACCTCATGTGGTGTTCTGTAGTATATTGTAGTAATACGTGTACTATATGCAATTTGAATTTAATCATAAGGAAACATCAGCCAACCTCAAACTGAGGAACATTCTATAGAATAGCTGACCCCTGCTGAAAGCCTGAGGAACTAACTGTTCCAGATTTAAAGAGATTGAAAGGATATAACATATAAAATCCGATATGTGATTCTTGACAGTATCCTGTACAGGAGGGAAAAATGTTCTAAAAGACATTATTGGTATGATTGACAAAACTGGATTATGGGTGGTAGATTAGATAAAACTATTATTATCTATTTTGGATTTCCTAAATTGTATAACTAGTGTAGCATTGTAAAAGAATATCCTTGCTCTTAAGAAACACATACTGAAGTATTGAGAAAAGGAGTGTTCACAGAAGGTTAATAAAAGAAACCAATGATAAAGTTAATATTGGCAGAAAAAAAAGAAAATATGGCAATATGGCAAAAATTAGTGAAACTGACTAAAGGGTATATGAAAGTTCTCTGTATGATTTTTACATATTCTTAGTAAGAATGTAATTATTTCCGAATTGAAAATATTGGAGAAAATTTAGTACATGTGGTCATTTGTCAAAAATACTGATGAGCCTGGGTAACATCGTGGGACCCCATATCTACAAAAAACACAAAAATGAGCCAGGTGTGGTGACACACACCTGTGGTCTCAGCTACTTGGGAGGCTGAGGCAGGAGGATTGCGTGAGCTCAGGAGGTCGAGGCTGTAGTAAGCTATGATCATGCCACTGCACTGGAGCCTGGGTGACAGAGTGAGACCCTGTATCAAAACAACAACAACAACAACAACAACAACAACAACAACAACAAAAACTTCTGATGAGTTTT
This sequence comes from Rhinopithecus bieti, assembly GCF_001698545.2. Classification (NCBI taxonomy): domain Eukaryota; kingdom Metazoa; phylum Chordata; class Mammalia; order Primates; family Cercopithecidae; genus Rhinopithecus; species Rhinopithecus bieti. Next base: position 4,217,372 of record NW_016803417.1, on the reverse strand, counting down.
GGCAACCAACATTTGACCCATAACATCTGTATTTCCCTAGGAAAATGAATTAATAGCATTCCTGAAGGGCATATTGCTTCCTGAGACTGACTCATCAGGAGCAAAGACTTCCTACTTGTTGACTTAACTGCCTTTTGCTTGTAGGTTTAGTAACAGAATTATAAAAACAGGAGCCATTCATTGGGGAATACAGGGTTTCATTTGTTTCCTTACTCAAAATAGAATATGCCAAACCTAACAATTTCAATTTTGCTAAAACTTTAACTTCTCAATTCCCCAACATGATATGTTTATAATAATATTCCTTAAGAAATCACCCCTCTATAATACCCTGAACTGGTGGAGATTGAAAAACATTTACTCTTTAGTTTAATTTCCAACTGTGTTCCAAAATTCTGTATGGAGTTCAGGATTACTTTTGGGATATGTTTGAGTGGTAGCAAGAAAGTCACCCTGATTGTATTATCTCTAATATCTTGCCTATCAGAAGTGAATAGGAATGTTACAAGTTGGGTTGGGTTTCTTTTCTTTGTTGTTTAAAATACATTTGAAAAATTGTGGTAAAATATATATAAAATAAAATTTACCAGTTTAACTTTTTAAAATTATCCAGTTTACCCTTGAACAACACAGGTTTGAACTACACAGATGCACTTACATGTGGATTTGTTTTCCAGTAAATACATTAGACAATTTTTTGGAGATTTGTGACAATTTGAAAAAACTTGCAAATGAATCCCTATAGACTAGAAATATTGAAAAAATTAAGAAAAAGGTATACCACGAATGCGTAAAATATATGTAGATATCGGTCTGTTTTATCATGTGCTACCATATAATATATACAAATCTATTATAAAAAGTTAAAATTAATCCAAACTCACACATACAAACACAGACCATATATGGTACCATTTACAGTCTAGAGAAATGTAAACAAACATAAAGATGCAGTATTAAATCATAGCTGCATAAAATTAACTGTAGTACATACTGTACTATTGTAATAATTTCATAGCCACCTCCTGTTGCTCAAATATTGCAAGTATCTGCTTAAAGCACCATGTGATGCTAATCATCTCCGTGTGAGTATTTCACCTCTCCAGTAAATTTCATATAGCAGTAAAAAGTGATCTTTCTTGGTTCTTGTGTAACTTTCATTGTGTTCATTGTGCCAACTTAAAACCATAAGATCTATAAATTTAGAGAAAGGAGAACTTGTTTACTTATTTATTTATTAATTATTAGATGGAGTCTTGCTCTGTTGTCAGGCTGGAGTATAGTGGCGCAATCTTGGCTCACTGTAACCTCCACCTCCTGGGTTTAAGCGATTCTCCTGCCTCAGCCCCCTGAGTAACTGGGACTACAGGCACACACTACCAAACTCAGCTAATTTTTGTATTTTTAGTAGAGACAGGGTTTCACTGTATTGGCCAGGATGGTCTTGAACTCCTGACCTCGTGATCCTCCTACCTCGGCCTCCCAAAGGGCTGGGATTACAGGCGTGAGCCACCGCACCCAGCCAACTTTATTTCTTATAAAGGGTTACAACCTGCAGACAGGAAAGAGGAATCTCTGGCCAAAACCAAAAGCAGGCACTTCAGAGACAAAAGGGAGAGATGCTGAGATTTATGCCTAATAAGATTAGCTATACATATATTACATATATTCAGTAGGTTATAGGAGCATAGGAGCATCTTGTTTTTTTTTTTTGAGACGGAGTCTCGCTCTGTCACCCAGGCTGGAGTGCAGTGGCCGGATCTCAGCTCACTGCAAGCTCCGCCTTCCGGATTCACGCCATTCTCCTGCCTCAGCCTCCGCAGTAGCTGGGACTACAGGCGCCCGCCACCTCGCCCGGCTAGTTTTTTGTACTTTTAGTAGAGACGGGGTTTCACCGTGTTAGCCAGGATGGTCTCGATTTCCCGACCTCATGATCCGCCCGTCTCGGCCTCCCAAAGTGCTGGGATTACAGGCTTGAGCCACCGCGCCCGGCCAGGAGCATCTTGTTAATATTTATGAGGAAGTCTAACACATGCATAGTGAATACACATATATTGCATACAGCCCATGTTCACTTTAAGATGGAGAATTAACATTCAAATACAGTAAAATTAGGCTCTATACACCAAAAGGTGAAACACAGGGCATAAAGGCACTTAGTGTGTAGTTTCTGTAAACTGGTCAGAATCTGTCTGTGGTTGGTGGACAGTTATTAGGATGGAATGCTTTGTAAGGCTTGCCAGGTGTAAGGGTGAAACTTTGATACAGGCAGGAGGGAGGTGGACCACAATGTCAGATAGTCTGTCGAGGTTGCAGGAGAAGTCTTCCAGATATAGTTTTTTATATCTTCCAGATATAGTTTTTTAGGAACTGGTTTTTCTTTAATTGTAGGAAAGTCTTCAGGTGGTTAATGAGATAAGTGAGCGTTGAGGCATGACTGACCTCTTGCCTTGCCATAGCTGTAGAATATAGCTTAAAAGGTTTTCTGGGGTCTCTTGCCACAGGTAGTCCATTTCATTCTGCGTGAGGGCCTAACAGCTTTATTTTCATTTTATAATGACAATACTATAAACCTTGAACAACACCATGGGACCCATGCAAAGTGCTACTAGTGATGCCTGAAATGCTCCCAAGAAGCAGAGAAAAGTCATGACTTTACAAGAAAACGCTGAACTGCTTGATGTGTACTATAGATTGAGGTCTGCAGCTGTGGTTGCCTGCTGTGTCAGATCTTGTAAACAGATAACATAGAGTATTGATAAATACAGTACAGTACTGTAAATGTATTTTCTCTTCCTGATGATATTCTTTTTTTTTTTATTATTATACTTTAAGTTCCAGGGTACATGTGCACAACGTGCAGGTTTGTTACATATGTGCACATGTGCCATGTTGGTGTGCTGCACCCATTAACTCATCATTTACATTAGGTATATCTCCCAATGCTATCCCTCAACCCTTCCTCCACCCAGCAACAGGCTCCGGTGTGTCATGTTCCCCTTCCTGTGTCCAAGTGTTCTCATTGTTCAGTTCCTACCTATGAGTGAGAACATGCAGTGTTTGGTTTTTCATCCTTGCAATAGTTTGCTGAGAATGATGGTTTCCAGCTTCATCCATGTCCCTACAAAGGACATGAACTCATCCTTTTTAATGGCTGCATAGTATTCCATGGTGTATACCAGTAATGGGATGGCTGGGTCAAATGGTATTTCTAGTTCTAGATCCTTGAGGAATCACCACACTGTCTTACATAATGGTCAAACTAGTTGACAATCCCACCAACAGTGTAAAAGTGTGCCTATTCCTCCACATCCACTCCAGCACCTATTGTTTCCTGACTTTTTAATGATTGCCATTCTCACTGGTGTGAGATGGTATCTCATTGTGGTTTTGATTTGCATTTCTCTGATGGCCAGTGATGATGAGCATTTTTTCTGGTGTCTGTTGGCTGTATGAATGTCTTCTTTTGAGAAATATCTGTTCATATCCTTTGCCCACTTTTTGATGGGGTTGTTT
>NW_016803417.1:4207256-4211856 GCF_001698545.2 Rhinopithecus bieti | reverse complement strand
TTCTCCCATTATTATTGTATGGGAGTCTAAGTCTCTTTGTAAGTCTCTAAGGACTTGCTTTATGAATCTGGGTGCTCCTGTATTGGGTGCATATATATTTAGGATAGTTAGCTCTTCCTGTTGAATTGATTCCTTTACCATTATGTAATGGCCTTCTTTGTCTGTTTTGATCTTTGTTTGTTTAATGTCTGTTTTATCAGAGAGTCGGATTGCAACCCTTGCCTTTTTTTGTTTTCCATTTGCTTGGTAGATCTTCCTCCATCCCTTTATTTTGTGTGTCTCTATGTGTGTCTGCATGTTAGATGGGTCTCCTGAATAGAGCACACTGATGGGTCTTGACTCTTTACCCAATTTCCCAGTCTGTGTCTTTTAATTGGAGCATTTAGCCCATTTACATTTGAGGTTAATATTGTTATGTGTGAATTTGACCCTGTCATTATGATGCTAGCTGGTTATTTTGCTCGTTAGTTGATGCAGTTTCTTCCTAGCATCAATGGTCTTTACAATTTGGCATGTTTTTGCAGTGGCTGGTACTCGTTGATCTTTTCCATGTTTAGTGCTTCCTTCAGGATCTCTGTAGGGTGTGCCTGGTGGTGACAAAATCTCTCAGCATTTGCTTGTCTGTAAATGATTTTATTTCTCCTTCACTTATGAAGCTTAGTTTGGCTGGATATGAAATTCTAGGTTGAAAATTGTTTTCTTTAAGAATGTTGAATATTGGCCTCCACTCTCTTCTGGCTTGTACAGTTTCTGCCGAGAGATCCGCTGTTAGTCTGATGGGCTTCCCTTTGTGGTTAACTCGACCTTTCTCTCTGGCTGCCCTTAACATTTTTTCCTTATTTTCAACTTTGGTGAATCTGACAATTACATGTCTTGGAGTTGCTCTTCTTGAGGAGTATCTTTGTGGTGTTCTCTGTATTTCCTGAATTTGAATGTTGGCCTGCCTTGCTAGATTGGGGAAGTTCTCCTTGCTAATGTCCTGCAGAGTGTTTTCCAACTTGGTTCCATTCTCCCTGTCATTTTCAGGTACACCAATCAGATGTTGATTTGGTCTTTTTTACATAGTCCCATATTTCTTGGAGGCTTTGTTCATTTCTTTGTACTCTTTTTTTCTCTAAACTTTTCTTCTCGCTTCATTTCATTCATTTGATCTTCAGTCAGTGATACCCTTTCTTCCAGCTGATCAAATCAGCTATGAAGCTTGTGCATTCATCACGTAGTTCTTGTGCCATGGTTTTTAGCTCCATCAGGTCTCTTTAGGACTTCTCTACATTGGTTATTCTAGTTAGCCATTCGTTTAATCTTTTTTCAAGGTTTTTAGCTTCTTTGCGATGGTTCAAACTTCCTCCTTTAGCTCAGAGAAGTTTCATTGCCTGAAGCCTTTTTCTCTCAACTCGTCAAAGTCATTCTCCATCCAGCTCTGTTCCATTGCTGGCAAGGAGGTGTGTTCCTTTGGAGGGGGAGAGAGGCTCTGATTTTTAGAATTTTCAGCTTTTCTGCTCTGTTTTTTCCCCATCTTTGTGGTTTTATCTACCTTTGGTCTTTGATGATGGTGACTTACAGATGGGATTTTGGTGTGGATGTCCTTTCTGTTTGTTAGTTTTCCTTCTAACAGTCAGGACCCTCAGCTGTAGGTCTGTTGGAGTTTGCTGGAGGTCCATCCAGACCCTGTTTGCCTGGGTATCAGCAGCGGAGGCTGCAGAAGAGTGAATATTGCTGAACAGCGAATGTTGCTGCCTGATTGTTCCTCTGGAAACTTCGTCTCAGAGGGGTACCTGGCCATGTGAGGTGTCAGTCTGTCCCTACTGGGGGGTGCCTCCTAGTTAAGCTACTCAGGGGTCAGGGACCCACTTGAGGAGGCAGTCAGTCCGTTCTCAGATCTCAAACTCCGTGCTGGGAGAACCACTACTCTCTTCAAAGCTGTCAGACAGGGACATTTAAGTCTGCAGAGGTTTCTGCTGCCTTTTGTTCAGCTATTCCCTGCCCCCAGAGGTGGAGTCTACAGAGGCAGGAAGTCCCCTTGAGCTGAGGTGGGCTCCACCCAGTTCAAATTTCTGCCACCCCCGCCCTGGCTTTATTTACCTACTTAAGCCTCAGCAATGGTGGGCGCCCCTTCCCTAGCCTCACTGCCGCCTTGCAGTTTGATCTGAGACTGCTGTGCTAGCAATGAGCAAGGCTCCATGGGTGTGGGATCCACTGACCCAGGCGCAGGATATTATCTCCTGGTGTGCCGTTTGCTAAGACCATTGGAAAAGCACAGTATTAGGGTGGGAGTGACCTGATTTTCCAGGTGCCGTCTGTCACTGCTTCCCTTGGCTAGGAAAGGGAATTCCCTGACCCCTTGTGTTTCCCGGGTGAGGTGATGCCTCACCCTGCTTCAGCTCATGCTTGGTGGACTGCACCCACTGTCCTGCCCCTACTGTCTGACAAGCCCCACTGAGATGAACCTGGTACCTCAGTTGGAAATGCAGAAATCACCTGTCTTCTACATTGCTTACGCTGGGAGCTGTAGACTGGAGCTGTTCCTATTTGGCCATCTTGGAACCACCCTCCCTGATGATTTTCTTAATGACGTTTTCTTTTCTCCAGCTTTCTTTAATGTAAGAATGCAGTATATAATACATATAACATACAAAATATATGTTAATAGACTTTATGTTATTGGTAAAGCTTCTAGTCAACAATAGTCTATTTGTAGTGAAGTTTGGGGGTAGTCAAAAGTTATACTCGAATTTTTGACTGTATGGGGATAGGTCAGTACTGTAAACTCCATGCTCTTCATGGGCCACTTGTCCAATTCATTGGCATTAAGTACATTAACATTGTTGTGCTACCATCACCACTGTTCATTTACAAAACTTTTCATCTTTCAAAACTGGAACTCTGTATCCATTAAACAATAACTCTCCAATTCCCCCTCCCAAGACCCTGTCAACCACCATTCTATTTTCTGTCTTTATGGATTTGACTGCTCTAGAGACAGGACCTCATGTAAGTGAAATCATACAATATGTATCCTTTTGTTACTGGTTTATTTCACCTTTGCACAATGTCCTCAAGATTCACCTATGCTGTAGCATGTGTCTGAATTTTCTTTCTTCTTAAGCCTAAATAATATTCCATTATATGTATATACCACAATATGTTTATCTATTTATCTTCATTTTCTGGTGGACATGTGGGTTACGTCTACCTGCTGGTTATTGTGAATAATGCTGCTATGAACATTGGTGTACAAATATTTGTGTTGTGTTTTCAGTGCTTTTGAGTGTATGTCCGGAAGTGGAACTGCTAGATGGTAATTCTCTTTGTAAGTTTTGAGGAACTGCCGTAGTGCTTTCTATAGCAGCTGTTCCATTTTATATTCCTACTACCAGCAGTATACAAGAATCCTAATTTCTCCACATCTTTACCAACACTTGTTATTTTATGTTTTCTTCTTTTGGAAGCAGCCATCTTAATAGGTATGAGGTGACGTCTCGTGGTTTGTATTTATTTTAAGTGCAAATTCCCTTACGGAAAAACAAAATATTATCAGTTACTAATATTCTAGAGTCAATGAGTTTGTAAGAATTTTTTTTCTCTCAAAATGACAGCTCTGTCTAGAATGAGACAATCAACAGGTATGACTGGATGGAAAGTATTCATGTATGGTAAAAATAGCCCTGAGCTTGGAGTCAGAGGACTATCTCTAACACCTCACTATGGATCAATACAATCCTCAAGTGCTTCAGTTTCTTTATCTGAAAGATGTACATAGTACCATACAGCAGTGGCTCGCAAACTTTAGTGCATGTCTGAGTCACCTGTAGAGCCTGTTAAAGCACATATTGCTGCACCCTCTCTCAGTTTCTGATTCAATGGGTATTGGGTGGGCCCTGAGAATTGCATTTCTGCAGATTATGCTGATGTTGCCAGGCCAAGGACCACACTTTGAAAATTACCATTCTACAGACTTGTTTTAGCAATGAGATAATATGTTAAATAATTTCACACAGTTGTTAAGCACTGTGAAATGCTGGAGGCTAATTTAATCATATGAGGGTAGAGAAGCCTCCTGAGATAGGCCATGGAATCCAGGGATGCACTACTTTTCAGGACTGCACTAAAATTTCTGGGACTTGGGCATCCTGAGAAGTGAGTCAATGAGGAGGAAATATTAAGAAGGAGAGGGACACTGTGCGTTCTCACTCATAGGTGGGAATTGAACAATGAGAACACTTGGACACAGGACGGGGAACATCACACACCGGGGGCCTGTTGTGGGGTGGTGGAAGAGGGGAGGGATAGCATTAAGAGAAATACCTAATGTGGCTGGGTGCGGTGGCTCAAGCCTGTAATCCCAGCACTTTGGGAGGCCGAGACGGGCGGATCACGAGGTCAGGAGATCAAGACCATTCTGGCTAACACGGTGAAACCCCGTCTCTACTAAAAATACAAAAAAACTAGCCGGGCGAGGTGGCGGGCGCCTGTAGTCCCAGCTACTCGGGAGGCTGAGGCAGGAGAATGGCGTAAACCCAGGAGGCGGAGCTTGCAGTGAGCTGAGATCTGGCCACTGCACTCCAGACCGGGCGACAGAGCGAGACTCCGCCTCAAAAAA
>NW_016803417.1:4197386-4206781 GCF_001698545.2 Rhinopithecus bieti | reverse complement strand
AAAAAAAAAAAAAAAAAAAAAGAAGAGAGACTTTGAGAGTTAAGTTGGGAAGATGTCAAAGACTCATTTTACCTAAAGCACAAATTTGTCCAGAAACAATTCTAACTTCTCTTTGAGGCTTCAGAAAGGATTTCTGTTTGGCTGCAAGGAAGAGAAAACTCAATGAACAGACATAATAATGTTTGCTTAAACAGTTGAAGTCTTGCTTTTTATTTCATGCAACAAGAGTCTTACAGAGATAAAGTTACTGCTATTGACTCAGTGGCTCAAGGATTTCAATACTGAGGTCTGCGATTTCCTTGACCTTTCACATGTGTAACATGGCTGCTGCAAGTCCAGCCATTACATCTGCTTCTCTTGAAGGTGTACGGAGAAAAAGACAAGGAGCAAAGGTCAGGGTCTCTGTTAGGAAAGGAAATTTCTCCAGATATTCTCAGCAATTTTCTGCTTATGCTTCCATGTCCAGAGCTGTCTCTAGTTCCTGGAAGTTCCTAGCTTCAAGCATGTCTAAGAAATACTTCATTTGAGTTCCTTGCTACCTTATAGTCTTCCCCAGTTTAATAATTTTTTCTGTACCTAAGGAGTTCAGAGTAAGATGGTGAGGCAATCATGGGCAAAATTATTAGTCTTTCTGAGTTCTCTTATTCCTTTTATATCATTGAATGTTCTTTTTTGTGCCTATTGTTATGACTAGTGTTTCAATGTGTATGGCAGATTGAAGCTTCGGAGTGCTTTCACTCCTGTTCAGTTGTTTCTCTGAGTTGCCCTGAGAGAGGTAGTTTCAGTCCTACTTTGTAGGTATGATAATAGTGATTCTCTTTTCCTTTGTGTCTCTTTTGAATCCTACCATTTTATCCCCTATGTTTCTGTAGCTTGTCCTTATATTTGGTCCCTCTCAGGATGTGGCATATGCTTTTCGTATTTCCCAGTCAAAATCGCAGCCTTTCTGATGTCCTGTTGTCTCTAACCAGTATGTGGTGATTATGCAAATCAGATGGACTGATTCACGACAAAAACACATGGAGAGGTTAAACTTGAAAATAAACTTTGGCTGCTGCCACATGGAAATTTTTTTCAGTCTGTGTTCTCAACCAGGGGTTAATGATTCTCTTAATCTACTCACCACAAGGTAGAGGCATTAATGAAGCAGGCTCCTTAGAAACATGCTGTGACAAGAGAAAATAATATATTTATTTGTGGCTTATCTTTTCATTTTTTGTGTCAGCTTGAGGAAAAGAAATGATGTCTTAACAGGAAAGTAACATTCAAAGTCTTTTTGAAAAAGTGACTATTCAGGAAGACTTGAAGGAAGGCAGGGTGGTAGCTGGGCCAACAGGTGGCAGGCAGGTGGCCTCAGGCATAGGGGAAGACAGAGGAAAGAAGGGAGTGAAAGAGGGAAATATATGCAGTGGTTAGTGGACAGGTCTGGGCAGATGAGGTGGGAGTGGGAGGAAATGAGAGCTGACACTAATAGTCTTGCTAAATATAGAATTGACAGGTGTGAATGGCAGGCAGGAGAAGGAAGCCAGTGTCGGGTGCTGTGGCTCAGAGGGGAAAATGGAAAAGTAGACAGTGACAGGGAAAGAGACTGACTTGCAGGAAGCACTGAGTGCCTAGAAAGGAGATGACATTCCCAAGAACACCGGAGTCTGGGGAGAAGTAAACCACTGTAGACCAGTTTAGCCCATTTGAGTCCAATTCAGCAAACATTTATTAAGTGTCATAGAGAGAATAATGATCCCCCTGACCCTACCAAGATGCCTGTGCCCTAAACCTTGGAACCCACCCCTTACATAACAAAGGGTACTGTGAGGACGTGATTAAACTAGTGATCCTGAGATGGACCACTAAGCATGTGGTAATTTGTCACAGCAGCAATGAGGAACTAATACATTGAAAAAGTGCCAAATGGTGCAATGCATTAGGAAACATAAAAATGAATAAAGTGTTGATTCTAGCCTTTATATGATGACCAGCTCAGTGGTCCAAGTCAGTGATCTTAAAACTTTAAATGTGCATATGAATTGTATGGAGGACCTTGCTAACATAACAATTCTGACTAACTAGGTCCGGAGTGGCCCTCAGATCCTACATTTCTAACCAGCTCCTGGGTGACATGATGCTGTTGGTCTTGGACTAGGCTTTGTTTAGCAATGGCCTAGGGTGCAGGTCTGTTCTAGCAGCTGTGCAACCAAGAACAGCAAAGTTTTTAGTTGTTGTAATGGAGAAAGTGGTTCTGGTCTTAGGCGCAAAAATTGGTTGGAATGATCATCTGACTTTAAAGTTCAAAGATCTGAAAATTACAAGTAGAGGGAACCTGGGGATCCAAGTGCTTTTAAAGGATTGTGGAGATAATCAAACAAGAGAATGTATGTGAAAGCACTGGGTAATTTATTATAAAGCACTATGTGCAAATGTTATTCTTTTAGACGTTGGATGAGAGCAGATTTGGCATAAAGCACAAATGTCATTCAGTAGTCATCCTTTCTTGTTAAATTGAAGTAAAGGAAGAGCTATTTATTTGGGTGAAAATTCCGATGTCATTTATCTTGTATTTCTTTTAAGTTCTCTGTTCTTTTATGATTATAATACATGTATGGAATGGAACATTTGGAATACAAAACAAACCAAAAGCCTACAGAGAAGAAAAGAATAGTCACCTGTAATCCCGTATTTCAAAGATAACTGGGAACTAGAGCTTTTCTAGGAGTGCGGGTTCATTTGATGTCCTTTGAGGGCCTTTGCATATTTCTGTCTCCTTGGAGTATTGTAGTCAACTCCATGCTCATTTGTTGGGTACCATTATTGATACTCTGTATAATGATAGTGTTCCTAATCCAACCACAGTAGGGAACGGTTTACCATAAGGCAATAGTTCTCAACTAGGGGACATTTTGCAATGTCTGAAGATATCTTTATTGTAACAGCTCGGGGGTGGGTTGCTACTGGCATCTAGGGGATAGAGGCCAAGGATGCTGCCAAACATCCTACAGTGCACAGGACAACACCCACAACAATAATTATCTGGCCCCCAATGTCAATAGTGTCAAGATTGAGAAACTGCTGTAGAACATTGGGTTTTAAAGTTTAGTGGTCATCAGAATCACCTAGAAGGCTTGTTAAAACACAGATTGCTCACCCCTCCTTCTTCCTTTGCCCCAAATTTCTGGTTTAGTAGGTCTGGGAGGAGGTTGAGAATTTTTGCCTTTTTAGCAAGCTCTCAGTTGATGCTGATGCTGCTGGTCTGGGGGCTACACTTTGAGAACAGTTGCCATTGGGGTTAATAGCTGCACAAGTATAATTGGTCTCATGTAAAGTACCAGCTCCTTACTTTGTGCTGTCACTTATATTTAAGCTGATCACATGTCTCTGGTATGTTGCAAACATCTCTTGGGCATAGGCCAGGTCTCCTCCTTCCCTTGCTCTATCCTGCAGTGCTGAGAACAGGCCTCTTTCATTACTATGAACCAGATGGTTTCATTTGACCACGTGGACTTGGCACCATATAAATGGCTCCAAGGACACATAAGTGAATTTTTTTGCTGGAGGAGATTGATGGAGAGAGGGGAGAGATGGGGCAAGTGAATGTGGAGAGAAAAGAAACAGCCATTTTTGTGTTCCTTAAGACATCCCCCCACAGTGTCCTGAAAACTCAACACACCTGTGCAGAGTGCATAGCTTTGCACTCTTTAAAAAATGGACAATGTTTTAGTCTCAAATGGTAGACTCCCAGTGTAACCTGCTGTCTTATTGGTGTTGGAGTCAGGTTAACTTTCACTGTCACCGTACTAGCAGGCCCCAAGGAGGGGAGATTTGTCTCCTATGTCCCTGACTTCATAATCTTTCTTTTCTCTCCGAGGATCCTTTCTCCCACCCTGTCCTCTGTTGTCTACTGTCCCTTCAGCATGAGGGCAGAGCTTGGGCACCTCTGAGTCATATCCCATTGAGACCCTGGACAGAGGCAGTGCCTGGATTCAATATGGGGAGAACTTAGGCAAGGTTGGGAATGAAAGGCTGGAGGCTAGACCGAGGAGTAGGTTGGGCCCAGAGGTACTCAGAAGCCATCCATTAGAAAGCAAAGAACACACCGACCCTTGTGCTTAAAATGAGGCACTGGGTCAGAAACCAGGCAACAGGTTAGAAAAACACTAGGGGACAAGGTGTCTAGGAATGGGAGAGCTCAAAACTGAAGCAAGGTCTGTCTTTGAAACCTCTTCTGTGACTTCTGCTGGGCCAAGGAATAAAACAGGGACCTCTCTTTAAAGTGCTAACCAGCTAGTCTGGCTGACTGGGAAGACTTCAGACCATAAAAAGAACAGCTAATAGCTCTGAGGAGGGGGGGTGGGGATAGGCACACATGACATTTTGAAAGTACCACTGGTATTCTTTTCCTCATGTTGTTAAGACAACTATTTCTTTTATGTCTATTTTAATGTTTATAATAGATAACACATTCTGTAATATTCGATATTTAACACAAAATATAAAAGATAGCATTAATTGAGCACCTACTATTCCTATTAACAGTGCTGCAAGACAGATTTTTCTCCTCATTTTAGAAATAAGGAAATTGAAGCTAAGAGAGGGAAAGACATTTTCCCAAGTAAGCATACAGCTGGAATTTGAACTCAGTTCCACCTGTCTTCAAGGCCTGTACTCTTTTCAGTAAAGTGTGAGGCACTTTGGGCCACAGCTAGTTTTCTAGGTTTCCTACTGATCTATTCTAGAATTCTCTCTATGCAGGGAGCCACCCTGTCTCCCAATAATAGGTTCTCGTAACTCTAATTTTTTAGCTTGCTAACATTCAACTGCCTCTTTTGGAAAGTTTTAAAAGCTGTTTTCTTTCGAGTATTAAAAAAAAATTCTCAGACCATTAGGACGTCAGTACACTTCCATTCTAAGCTCCAGGTTTGAGGGAGGGAGAGTAGAATTTTGCAAGCATGGAAAATTAAATGTGTGTGTATGATATGCCATCCTTATATTCAACATGACTATCCCCAGTGACACAGCTGCAGTGCACACAGTAAAACATCCTGATTCATCACGCTTGCATCTTACTGTGGATAAGTCCTCTCTTTACCTTTGCAAGTGAGAGTTGTCCCAGAGTTTCATATAAAACAGTGCTGTATCACCCGAGAAAGTTCTGCCCTCTTTCACATGACTTCAGTGGAGTCTGAGTGGTACTGTAAAGCTGAGTTTATAGCACCAATGAGTCAGAAGGAGAGGTCTGGACGTCAGCTGGAGCCAGCATCAGAACCAAAGAGAAAGGCAGAAGGTGGAGACCACGGTTTAGGGTCACAGGGGTTTAGGAGTCATGAATTACTACCCACATCAGGGCACCCTGGGGGAATCACAGCGTTCTAAGAAAGTCAAGAACAAAGCCGACAACCCAATCTGGCTGTCTTTTACAGGACAAACACTGATATAAAGCCAGGGCTGCATCATTTGGCTAGAGCCAGACCAGAGATGTGTGTCTTTGATAGTTCTGCCTCTGAAATCCAAAAGTCAGGGTATGATAAACTTCTCAGATTTTGCTTTTAAATGTAGTACTTTAAGCAAGTGCCTTTTTAAAGGTACTTTTTCTCTTCCCAGCTTACATTAGAGTAACTCAGCGCCATTTGATTAGATTCCCCAGCCTCCTTTTGTGGCCAGAATAGCCCATCCTCCCTGCCCTGTGATGTTTTTGCTGCAAAACGAGGTCTCAGCAGTTGCAGCTGGGGCCCTGGAAGTCAGGCGTGTGGTGAATGCCTCCCCGGCCACTTCCCTTTCAGCAGTGCCCACTAGGTGACGCCTGTGAATGGGACAGGTTCTCCAGAGTACTAGCCTTCCACTCTCCCTCCCTTCCCATGCTCACACATTGGCTAGAAGATGCTTAAGTGGGCAAGGTCCTGAAGAAATTCTTTTGTGCTTATGTTCAGACAGAGGACATGTGATGATCTCAGTCAGTTTCCTTTCATTTCATAGGGGCCGCTGATGTCTCTGTAGTGTATATGATGGTTAAATTATAAAAACAGGAAAAGACCCCAAACCCTGCATAACCTGCACAGCTTTAGCTGTCTGGGTAGGTTCATAACTGCTTTAGAAATGCAAACAAAATTCCCCAAACTAAGATGACTTCTGATGGTTCTGGTAAACTGAATGTGACCTTTCCAGAAAGAAGACTACAAACAGGTGTGATTATCTTTCACTACAGGAGCAGTTCCCAAACTTGAGTGTGAATTAGAATCACCTAAAGGGATAGTTAAATCACTGATTTCTGGGTTCCACCCACAGTTTCTGATTTCAGAGGTTGGGGTAGGGCCTGAGAATCTGTATTTCTAATAAGTTCCAACGTGATGCTATTGTCGCTTTTGGGGGTCCTAACTGAGAGAACCATGGCACCATGGCATTCTGTTAGAAGTATATGGGGGATAGAAAATGATGTGGAGAGAGGGATGGGGGTTAAGAGGGGTGGGGAACATACTGTGAACTGGTATAAACAGAGATTCTCTGTTAGCTACAGCAAAAGTCACTTTCCCGTTTGCCACATCATCCTCCTATCATTTTTCCAGTGTTCTCCTTACTCCAAAGAATGTCAACAACACATTGTGCTTTTGTTAGATAAATCTACCAGGTGGGGATAAGTTAAATCTAATGGCAAGTCAGGGACAAATAACCAGGCAGCTGGGCCATTGCTGGAGATACATTGAGGTGATTTATTTAAATTTGCTTGATTGCCTTTCTAGTAGGGAAATGAAACGTTTTCTTTGTACTGCAGGTGTTCAAGTGCTTTTTTAATGGCTAAATATTTAAAGTGACAGTCAAGTCAAGGTTAAAAAGGTTATGTGAGAGTACATTCATAGCCACTGATTTGGGGACATTCTAAATATAGCTCATTTGGCTCTTAATAAAGGGTGAGAGAATGGATGAGTATGTGTGTATGAAAATATCATCGCTCCCATGACACCCCAAATTACTCTTAGGTATGTATTAGTATTGCTGAGAGCTTCCACATATGACACAGCATCTTTCTATAGGTTTTTGGGTGTTTATGCCTTTTTTCCTTTTTAAACAATTCTATACAGCACAAGAGAGGTTAATTTGATGATATGCATTCTACAAGTGAGGACTGTGGTCTAGGGAGACTGACTGATAGACCAGAAGTTACCTGATTTAGCATCCAAACTGGAAACAAGGAGTCCTTAGACTTAGTTTCTGTTCTCTCTCAATTTTTCAGCCCTGACTGTCTACTTTGATTTTCTCTGCTAAAATAACTTTTGGGCAAATTTCCACTGTTTGCTATAGTTGTGTCTTTAGTTATACTTGGAGTCCCTTTAAGAGAATGGTGTTCCCCCGCCATACCGAAAAATTCATCCTTCAGGTTGATAGCACAGCAGGCAGGCAGGCATTTTCCTTTCCGTCTTTCATGTAATGACCGTGAAATCCCTTCCATAAGAACATAGAGGTTTTGTTCTGTTCTGTTTCTAATTTCAGAACAATAAGTCTCCAATGCACCACCACCCACCGGAAAAAGAGCACACAGTGACTGACAAGGTGAGGTCTTTGTTTGGTTGTATTTCAAATCTTTTGCTTTCTGAAATCCCTAACACTTTGGCTATAAATCACTAAAAGGTGGATGTTCTCTAAAATGAATTTTGCATGAAATGTCAGCCAGAGTCGAGGGGACAGCTGTAATATTTATGACTGGTGGTATTTCTTAAGGGAGGTAAAAGAAAATGAAGCCAATATAGTTCAGTTTTGTACTGAGGGCAGGGAAGATAGAGAGCAAATCTTTTTCTTTCACCCAGTTATTTCGCTTCTGCCATTTTCAGTACCAAAACAAAACAAAACAAAACAAAAAAACCCCAAAACAAAACAAAACAAAAAACCCTGCGATTCTCAAAGCAAAGGGTTCAGGAGTGTTTATCCATATTGATAAAGTACGGGTTAGAAGAATGTGGGCAGCTGTCTGAGAGGGAAATAAACCTGAAACTACTATGGGAATGTACTTGTTAATAGATTGTTTTACTAAGTCCTCTTTTTCTGAAAGACGATTTGATACTAGTCGCAACTCCTCAGTTTTCCTTGGAAAGCAAACTGCTGTGTTTATTTAGGGGAGGAAATGTTGCAGAGATAATGTAATATCCACTTGTCCTTCCGTCATTAACAGGAAAACACACAGAACATCTCTGCCTGCCAATTGAGGGCGTCCAAACCTGACACTAACTTATATATACACACATGCGCGCACGCGCGCGCACACACACACGTGTGTGTATTTGACGTAACTTTTAAGTTCAGGGGTACATGTGCAGATTTGTTATATAGGTAAACTTGTGTCTTGGGGTTTTGTTGTACAGATTATTTCATCACCCGGGTATTAAGTCTAGTACCCATTATTTTTCCTGATTCTTTCCCTCTTCCCACCCTCCATCCTCCCATAGGCCCCAGTGTGTGGTGTTCTCCTCTATGTGTCCATATGTTCTTATCATTTAGCTGTCACTTATAAGTGAGAACACGTGGTATTTGGTTTTCAGTTCCTGAGTTAGTTCGCTAAGGATAATGGTCTCCAGCTCCAGCCTTGTTTCTGCGAATAACATGCTCTTGTTCTTTTTTATGGCTGCATAGTATTCCATGGTGTATATGTACCACATTTGCTTTATCCAGTCTACCATTGATGGGCATTTAGGTTGATTCCGTTTCTTTGTTATTGTTAATAGGGCTGCAATGAACATATGTGTACATGTGTCTTTATGACAGAATGATTTATATTCCTTTGGGTATATACCCAGTAATGAGATTGCTGGGTTGAATGGTATTTCTGCTTTTAGGTCTTTGAGGATTCACCACGCTGTCTTCCACAATGGTTGAACTAATTTACACTCTCACCAATGGTATGTAAGTGTTCCTTTTTCTCTGCAACCTCACCAGCATCTCTTCTTTTTATATTTTTTAACAATAGCCATTCTGACTGGTGTGAGATGATACCTCATTGCAGTTTTGATTTGCATTTCTCTAATGATCAGTGATGTTGGTTTTTTTTTTTCATACAATTGTTGGTCGCATGCATGTCTTCTTTTGAATCCCTGAACAGAACAATTTCAAAAACAGGTGGCTCATGCCTATAATCCCAGCCCTTTCGAAGGCTGAGGTGGGTGGATCATCTGAGGTCAGGAGTTCTAAACCAGCCTGGCCAACATGGTGAAACCCCTTCTCTACTAAGCATACAAAAAGTATCAGGGCATGGTAGCGGGTACCTGTAATCCCAGCTACGTGGGAGGCTGAGGCAGGAGAATCACTTGAACCCAGGAGGTGGAGGTTGCAGTGAGCCGAGATAGTGCCACTGTACTCCAGCCTGGGGAACAAGAGTGAGATTCCGCCTCAAGAAAAGAAAAAAAAAAAAAAAAAAAAAAAAA
>NW_016803417.1:4192201-4195957 GCF_001698545.2 Rhinopithecus bieti | reverse complement strand
CCCTCCCTTCCCCCCTCCCTCCCTCCCTCCCTCCCTTCCTTCTTTCCTTCCTTCCTTCCTTCCTTCCTCCCTCCCTCCCTCTCTCTCTCTCTCCTCTCTCCTCTCTCCTCTCTCCTCTCTCTCTCTTCTCTCTTTCTCTCTTTCTCTCTTTCTCTCTTTCTTTCATTTTGCTCCTGTTGCCCAGGCTGGAGTGCAATGGCATGATCTGAGCTCACTGCTACATCTGCCTCCCGGGTTCAAGCAGTTCTCCTGCCTCCGCCTCCCAAGTGGCTGAGATTACAGGTGTGTGCCACTATGCCTGGCTAATTTTTTTTTTTTTTTTTGGGTAGAGATAGGGTTTCACTGTGTTGGTCAGGCTGGTCTCGAATTCCTGATCTCAAGTGATCTACCCGCTTTAGCCTTCCAAAGTGCTGGGATTACAGGTGTAAGCCACTGTGCCTGGCCTGCCACACCCCTTCTTACACACTTTAAATGGTTTTCTTCTGCCCTCAAAACACTTTTTATTTTAAAAGAAGACTAGGTCTCACTCTGTTGCCCAGGCTGGAGTACAATGGTGTGATCATGGCTCACTGCAGTCTCAAACTCTTGGGCTCAAGTGATCCTCACACATCAGCAACCCCAAGTAGCTGAGACAACAGGTATACACCACCACTCTTGGCTGATTTTTAAATTGTTTCTTTAGAACAGGGTCTTACTATATTGCCCAGGCTGGTCTTGAATTCCTGGGCTCAAGCAATCCTCCCATACTGGCCTCCCAAGATTTTGGAATTACAGGTGTGAGCCACGGCGCCTGGCCCAGAACACATAATAGACACTACATTGACTTCCATTCTTCATCTTTCTCTGCTTATTCTCTCTTTCTTGTTCTCATATTTAGCTATAAAAAATTTGGTTTTCTCAAAATACTTTCTTAATGGCTTTTTATTGAAAACAACCCCAAACTCATGTTTATACAAGTTTAAAAAATGTAATCATGAAACTTATAACAGTTTTCTAGGGCTGCCATAACAAAGTATCACAAACTGGGTGGCTAAGAACAAGATCACCTGGGTCTTCAGCTTGCACATGGCATATCATGGGAATTCTCGGCTTCCATAATCATGACAACCACTCTCCATAATGAATCTTCTCTTGTATATCTATATCTGCATATTCTATTTGTTCTGTTTCTCTGAAGAATCCTGACTAATACATCACCTTTGTATGGTTCTCTCTCTTTGAATCTGGGGTGGACCCATGATTCCCTTGTAGGCAAATTTGAGCTATAGAAAAATGTAAAGCTAGGTATTACTGAATTAGATGAAAACCTAAGGGATTATTTTTTGGTCAAGATATTGGTAGCCAAGGGAAGTCTCTTCTCTAGCTGGAATAAGGAGATACTTTTTTTTGATTTTATCTGGTCAGAAGTCTGTGAAACGACCCACATCTACGCTTTTAGGAGCCAGAGTTCAACCTCTAAAGCTCTGAGTGATTAAGGAGCTTCATGGAACAATATAACCAATTTCTGTTGGTACAGGTACATACTTTACAGGCTCTTTGTGAAAGTGAGACTATGAAGAACATGAATGAAAGTATCAAATATTCTAAATCACATGTGGATTAAGTTGGTGAAAGGTGAAATTTCTTTCCATCATGAGTTAATAATATCTTCTGTTTAAAATTAGAAACTTTACCTGGAGGTTTTGAATACTTAAAAGCATCCACATACATATGGCCAAAGTGATAAAAGACATGTTTTCTTATCTGAGTGCAATGACATCTTAAAAGGCTTCCTTTGTTATATTTAAACTTGCATGACAAAAACTTATTCTCTGCATGCAATTTATTCTCTACTTATTCAATGTTACTATACAGTGATGTTGACATAGAATGAGACAGCACACTTTTAAGTTCTAAACTACAATTGCTGGATAAGAATCTTGACAGTGCCGACTAATCTCTTCTGATTGGTGCCGTGTTGATATCGGCTGACAGCATAAACCCACGTTGCAATATTCTAATCCATCACCTGGCATAAGAGGCATTTTATCTTGGGCTTCATGGGAAGAGAATCCATTTACGTCTGTGTTTCAAAGTGAGATTTCCCAGGAATGTCACTGTCTCAACCTGCCACCCATCTCTTTATAAGGAGGGATCACAAGAGGCAATCTCAAAATTAAAGAGATGGCAACATGTTTCTGTCGAGGTGTCTGCACTTTTACTCAGAGCCTTTACCCTTGTTATCTTTCAAATCTTTCTTTGGAATTATGTGATCTCCATCATGTGAAAAAATCTGGGTCTAGATGAAGATCCTCATAAAATGGTCCTCACTAGAATAATAGAGTTTTCCTCCTAAATAGTAATTTGTTTCTTGGTGGAAATGGGAGCAATCAGACATCATGGAGTAGACGTAAATCATCTCCCCTGTGCTCTGTCAGAGCTGACCCACAGAATCCAATCCATGAACATAATAAAATGGTGGTGGTTTCATGCCACTAAGTGTGGGGAGGTTTGTTATGCAGCAAGTGAGAACTAGAATAGATATTATGATTGGTACCTGGACAATCTTGAATGAGTTATTTAACACTATTGCAGCTGCTGGGGTGCAATGATGCGATCTTGGCTCATTGCAACCTCTGCCTCCCAGGTTGAAGCAATTCTCCTGCCTCAGCCTCCCAAATAGCTGGGATTACAGGTGCCTGCCACCACGCCCGGCTAATTTTGTATATATATATTTTTAAGTAGATATGGGATTTCACCATCTTGGTCGGGCTGGTCTCGAACTCCTGAACTCAGGTGATCCACTTGTCTTGGCCTCCCAAAGTGCTGGGATTACAGGCATGAGCCACCATGCCCAGCCTCTTCATCTTTAAATGAGGTTAATGACAGTAATATTGATCATCTGTTGACTGCCTGTTACTTAAGTATATATACTCACACACACACATACACATACATGGACATACCCATACACTTAGATGTATGTTATACATATGCATGTGTGTATAACATACTTAGATATATGTTATATATACATACATATAAATGTATGTATGATTGGTATGATTGATTGTTGTTGTTCACAGTAGTTATAGTCTATAAAGTTGCTAGGAACACTGAATTAGCAAATATTGAAGCATTATTCCTAGAGAAAATACCAGGGTTAAGCTCCCGTGTGTCTCTAGTCACAATATTTTCATCAGCCAATCAATGCATAGCCTTGTTTTGTGTATTTCTGTTTGAAGACACCTTATTTAATATATATTGTTTATTCATTAACATTGAACTCACAGTCAACAGTGCCATAACTTGTATTTTCTCTGGAAGGCACATCACAGCCTTTGCACTTGAGAATACTAGGCAGCATGTTAGCACACTGCTTAGGGACATTTGAAATAGCAAAACCACCAACAAAAGGTACAAAAAAGTGAGAAAAGCATGATGCTAACTATCCCACGAAAATGACTCTTGTTTTTAATATGAGAGCTGGAACAAGAAGCCAGAGGGTGGCTTTGTTTAACCTGAGCTAGGGTTGTATACTTTGGGTGACTCACATTTTTACCACTTTGACATGCCCATGAATGGCTATGGATGTGCCAGAGTATTGATTTAAGGGTTAAGAAAAAATTTAAGTGAGCAAGTGAGTTTGCAAATATGGAATCTGCCAGTGGGTATTGACTGTGCTTATACAATCTCATTTGGTTCTTTTATTATTATTATTATTATTATTATTATTATTATTATTATTATTATACTTTAAGTTCTAGGGTACATGTG
>NW_016803417.1:4173570-4191409 GCF_001698545.2 Rhinopithecus bieti | reverse complement strand
TTCTCCCATTCTGTAGGTTGCCTGTTCACTCTGATGGTAGTTTCTTTTGCTGTGCAGAAGCTCTTTAGTTTAATTAGATCCCATTTGTCAATTTTGGCTTTTGTTGCCATTGCTTTTGGTGTTTTAGACATGAAGTCCTTGCCCATGCCTATGTCCTGAATGGTATTACCTAGGCTTTCCTCTAGAGTTTTTATGGTATTAGGTCTAACATTGAAGTCTCTAATCCATCTTGGATTAATTTTCGTATGAGGAGTAACTCTGTTATGTGAGATTAGATGCCTGTGTTCTTGACCATTCCATTATGCCATCCTACCATTGCCTTTTAATGTTTTGAATATTAAATAAGATAATGTGGGAACAGAATACTATTTGAAAATCCCATTTTCTCTGTTGCACAGCTTTGGGTGTGACTTCCATCTATTCTTCTAGAGATATCTATTTGCTTCAGAGAGGACTGAGAAGTTACAGCAGGGTTGCTATGACAAAAGGGGGCCAGTAATCATTGCCAGCCCTTTATAGTGCATGCTAGTGGCCAGATCCTGGTCTCTGTTCTTTGTATATGTTAATTCAATCCTCAGCAGAGCCCCACAAAGTCCTACTTTGTAGTTACACCATAAGCCCAGGCAGTCTGGCCATGGAATCTGCTGTTTACCTTTACTCATTAGGGAACCCTTCAGCAGTCAGCTTTTGACACACAAAGCAAGATTTTATACCTAGAGCAAAACAATGTCCTTAAATAGGCATTGTTAGAGAAGGAATTTCTCAATTTCCTTGTTCACATATCAAGATCTAAGTTTGGAGACTGGAGACTTCCTTTGTATGACTGCCCCTTCACCCTTAAGGCTTAGCGTCTTCATGAAGAAATAGGAGGCATGTAGGGGGACTCCAGTCAGATTGGAAGAAATAAAAAGCTTGTCCTTGGCTCCATGGTGGCCCGTGGGAAGGAGAAGGAAAACAGAGGGAGGTGAAAGCAGAAAAGTATTCAGTCACTTGGATTATGGTGCTACACTAACTCCCCTGTTGCCAATCAAGGTCAAAATCCTGAAGAAGGGAAATATTAGATACACAGAGAGGAAAGTGGAAGGAAGATGTTTTGCAGGAAACAGACTTGAAGGATGCTCTGTGTATCCGAGAAATTTGTCACTGTGGTGACATTAGGCAGAAGAAGCCCTGAGTAAGGGTTACTGCATACAGCTATGCAGATTGTGCACTGCACAACTCCACAACCCCTCACATAGACGTTGCCGGGAGTGCTCTGTCCCCTTGGGTTGTGCTTTGTGGTGGCCTTGGCTTGAGTTGGCTTTCTGGAGTCTGTTTTGGCTCCTGTGTCATATGGAAGTATCCAGAAAGTCCCCCATGCTTTTGAAGGTACATGAGTGGCATGGTGTTGATATGCCTAGCAGTCAGCACTATCAGAAAAGATATCCCGTAATTGGCAAAGCTGAAATGAAGGGCCACAGGACAGCTCCTGGAACCAGAAATCAAACGGGAGTTGTATGAAGACCTCAGATGGATATGCTGTGCTAGGGATGCTGAAAGAGGGCCAGTTCAGTCAAAAGGACTTGCCAGGCCTGATGGAGCCGAGAGAGGGGATCACAAGCTCTTTGGCCGCAGACTTCATCAGCAGATGCCTACAGGCTAAGCAGTGACCAAGTCAATCCAGGATCTTTTTGTTGCAAAGGCTAGCAAGTACTAAAACCTGAATACCTATGATGCTTTGGGGATATAAAAATGAATATCTTATAGGCTCATGGGAAAGACAGACTGAAATAAATAAATGCAAATAAAGTTTAATAATAAGATATTTAGAAGTTTGCCAAGATAATGCATGGCATATAAGGGAGAGTGCAATCAGAGCCCAGGGAAGAGCAGGCAGGAAAGACTTTACAGGAGAGGTAATGCCCTAATGGGTTTTGAAGGATAATTAGGAGTTTGTCAGGCTGATGAGGTGGGAAGGGACATTATGGAAGGCAGAGGGACCATGTGCATGGGCATGTGAGAGAATCTGGGCTTCAGGCTCTACATGCAGCAGCAGGATCAGTCTGTGGAGCTTATAGCAAATGAAGGACCCCATGCTTGAGGTTTGTTGCTCTGTTGTCATAGTCTGGAAATTCTTAATTTTACTTTTGAATTTATGTTTGTAAGTGCAGCTGATGGGACAGTGGAGCCTGTGGTAAGGTGTTGAATCCTTGGCTCACCTGTGGTCCTGTCTCCCCCAAAGTGAATCTTGGCTGCCTGCTCCCTGCCTCTTGGAGGCCCAGGCACTACCCAGTCTCCCCGTGTCTTTCCCTCTTCCTTCCTCTAGCTGGTAACTGCTGCTGCCCTCTGTCCCAGTGGGATCCTGGGTATGAGTGAGTGCCAGGGAGGTTGGGGTAAGATGCATGGGCTATATGGCATCTTGGGGCCAGGCATAGCATTGGCTATTTCTGCCTGGGGCTGGCAGCACCATAGTGCATTTCACAGGTGACTTGACGAGGCCTAGCCTGTTGCATCCTGGTGCAGAAGTTGCAATATCCTTGGAGGTTGCTCATGTATCATGTATTGGGGTAGCAGTTCCTGGCTTGATTTTCCTGTCTTGGGCTGGAGGAAGGAGAAACTGGCAGCCAGGGGGCCATACACGTGCCAAGTCGCCCTCGAACCTGTGAGGGTTTGAACTCTCCCTGCAGGTATCCCAGGGCCTGAGGGAGCATGACTTTAAATAGCACGTAAAGAAACACCATGACAGGTCAAGAGAAAGATTGTGTAAAACAGGAAAACATTTTCTTTCAGAAATTTTAATGGCCCTTTCTCTCTTTCTTTTCTTTTTTTGAATAAGGAGTCTGGTGTTTTCATTTTGCACTGGGTTCCAAAAATTATATAGCCAGTCCTGAGCATGCGGGAAAGAAAGAATGAATGAATGAATGAATGAATTAATATTAATGGAATGGGATAGCTCTGAGTATAGATCCAAGTCACCACATATTCCTGTTCCTGTTTGGGTGTTGAGTAGTTTTTCATTACTTCACAGGGGTTCCTAGTCAGTTCTTGCTTTACAAATGAATAAGGCTCAGAATTAGGATTCCAGTTCACCTGGAACTGGTGAGAGGTCCCAGCTCTAGGTTTCGCCCTGCTGTTAACCCTCGAGGCACCTGTTCTTTTGTAATCCTCCATGGCCAGAGTGATGTAAAAAATGCAAGGCTAATGCAAAGGGAAAGGAGGACTGCTGATTTATTGCATCAGGAATGTGTTAAATTGTACCCCAGCGGCCTAAGAGAGCTAATGCATCTTCCAAAGCAGGTAATTTACTGGCCAGAGAGAAAATAATATGGGATCTTAAGACAACAGGGCAGGGGAGGGAGAGGGTGTCCTTAATGATTGTGTAGCCCAGTTGTTAACTTAGGCTCAGGAGGTGAAGTGACTCACCCAAAGTCACGCAGCTACTTGCTTTCAGAGCTGGGCTTGACCCAGTTCTCTGACCTCAAGGCTAATGCTTGTCTAGCTCTCCTGCCTCTGAGTCCAATAACTAAGAAAAGTGACCGTAAATCTTGCGGCAAAGAATTCACTTGACATTTGCATAGCACTTTGTATGTGTAACATCACAGTGATGTTTGAGGTTTTTTTTCCCTTTGGCAAGAAATGTCAATGGCCTAATATTGATGCCAAGCAATAGTTTTTGAGGATGAAATTCAGTATGAAGCATAAAAAACTAGCCCCCATCAGCAGGGTTTCCTAACCTGGGTCTGAAAACAACCAAGAGGATATCCAGCCTCCTTATCTTTAAAAAAAGATTTATGTATGTGTGTGTGTGTGTGTGTGTGTGTGTGTGTGTATATATATATATATTTGTATTTTTAGAGATAGGG
Source organism: Rhinopithecus bieti (assembly GCF_001698545.2). Lineage (NCBI taxonomy): Eukaryota > Metazoa > Chordata > Mammalia > Primates > Cercopithecidae > Rhinopithecus > Rhinopithecus bieti. The sequence continues at coordinate 4,187,567 of NW_016803417.1, read as the reverse complement.
TCTCTCTGTTGCCTATGTTGGAGTGCAGTGGTTCAATCTAAATCACTGTAACCTCAAACTCCTGGGCTCAAGCAATATCCTGGCTCAGCCTCCCAAGTAGCTAGAACTATGGGCATCTGGACTATGACTGGCTAATTTTTAAATTTTTTGAAGAGACAGGGTCTTGTTATGTTCTACAGACTGGTCTCAAACTCCCAGCCTCAGCAATTCTTTAGCCTTGGCCTCCCAAAGTGCTGGGGTTATAGATGTGAGTCACCATGGCAGGTCAAATTTTGTATTTAATCGATGCCTAATAATTATACATATTTCTGACGGTATACAGTGTGATGTTTTGGTACATGGATACATTGCATGATGGCCAAATCAGGGTATTTAGCATATTCATCGTTTCACACATTTATCATTTCTTTGTAGTGAGAACATTCAAAATTCTCTCTTTTAGCTAATTTGAAATACTCAATATAATATTGTTAATTAAAGTCATTGTACTGTGCAGGAGAACACCAGACTTATTCCTCCTACCTAACTATAATTTTGTACCCATTGACCAATCTCTTCCCATACCCTCTTGCTCCTAGCCTCTGGTAACCATCATTCTGCTCTCTACTTCTATGGGATCAACTTTTTTTGATTCCACTTATGAGTGAGGTCATGCAGTGTTTGTCTTTCTCTGCCTGGCATTTCACTTAACATCATGTGCTCCAGGTTCACCCATGTTGCTGCAAATGACAAGATTTCATTCTTTTCTGTGGCTGAGTAGTACTCCATCATGTGTAAGAACCACTTTTTCTTTATCCATTCATCCATTGGTGGACACTTAGGCTGATTCCACATCTTGGCTACTGTGAATAGTCCAGCCTCCTCATTTTGAGGTGTGACTGTCTCACTCTTGCAGAGTCGGCAGCACATTGACACAATGAGCTTTGTTGTTTGGTTGCTTGAAGTTGGATGCAAAGGACTTGTTGGTATGGGCAATGTGAGAGCTGACAAAATCACGCGAATTCCTGGAATAATAATGCAAAGAAGAAAATGTTCTGGTAAAGGATCCCCTTCCAAAATGGTAGATTTATTATAACCCAGGGTAGTTTTGCCTGATGCTTAGGAACAGTGTTTCTTCTGATTTGGTCAAAGTAAATCTTTGAAACTGTGGGGACAGCCTCAGAAATCCAACTAAAAGAAGTAGATGGGATGTGGGAGCTCAGCACACTTGGCTAGGAGCAGAAATGAGAAGTAGAGTGGGTTTTTTTCCCAAAAGAGTAATCTCCTTACAAAACTGTGTCAGTTAATAAGGACCTAGTTACTTCTGTGATCCTGCATGGCAGTAGAGATACTTGGTTAGTCTTAAGAATATTCTTCCATTGTTGGATTCACTTCTGGGATGAGACTTGGAAGGAATTATGTGTCATCCCCCAAGTGCCCAAGCTTGGAGCATCAGAGTTGGCTAGTTTTATTCTTAGCCCTACTCCACACTCCCTTTATTCCTCCCCCTCATCTGGTGCCTTGTGCTGATTGTATGTACTGCACCCTAAGCAGCATCTTAGAATGTTATATCTCAGAGGAGACTTTGGCTCCTGTTGATCAAGCTCTGCATTGTTATACTATGGGAAAACTGGGAATCAGAGAAGATTAGTCACTTATTTTAGGCAACCCAGTTTGTTAGTGGCAGATCTAGGATTAGAACCCATGTTTCTTTCCACTATGCCATGCTACCTGGAAACATGCCTGTAACATAAATTATAAAAATGTCAGGAGAAACTCTTGAAATAGTAAGCTGAGCTTTCAGGAATAGGATTTCAAATAATGTCTTTTGAAAGCTGTTTCCAATCATTTCACATGAACTCTGGTACCTGATACAATACCCTTTGGATTCATGTCATGATTGCTGTGGATGTGAAATGGACAGGTGGTTTGGCTTGTCAAGTTTTCAGTTAACAGGAAGAAGAAATATCCTCTCAAGGGCAGGGCCTTATCTTATTCATGAGTAACATCCCAGTGCTTAATATAGTACTCTGCATAAAGTAGCTACTCAGAGGTTTCATGGATTTCTGAGGTACGTCAGCAGAAACTCTTGCTGGTACCCTCCAAAGGGCTTCCAAATTATTTTATCCATCGTGTTTTCACTTTACTTGTTGATCAGAGGACTTCAGAATAAAGGGAACATCAGAGAAAAGATAGCATCACTGCTTTTTGAGCTAAAGAAGCATCTTACTCTTCATTCATCTAACTCTTCTGAGCTTGAGTTCGCTCATTTGTAAAACAAGGAAGTCAAACTAGATCACTGTTTCCTTTATGTGCTAGTATTACATGATCTCCCCCAAAAGAGTGGAATTTTCAACAATAAAAATTTTGATTGAGACATTGAGTGCTTGAGTTTGGCTTGCTCTATAGTCATAATATATGGAAAGATGGTTTTATAGTTCTGGAAATCAGATGAATACGGTTTAAATGACTCTAATGGAATATGGGCTGATATTTCCTCTTGGCCAATTAGACAACAGTTTCCACAACCACCATAAAAAAATCAAAAGTTTTCTTAGTGGTTTATAGAGAAAAAAACAAAAAAACTAACCCCCAATGAAATTAAAATGAAATTTATGTATGTTATTTGTTTAGTTTGAAAGGCATGTTGCACATATTTATTTGGAGACTCCACAACTTATTCCTCTGTCTGTCATAAACCACCATACCGTGACAACAAAGACACCATATTGCTTATTTTGTTAAAGCTGAGGATACCGTAACTCACATTCAAGGTTGGCTCAGGAATTGGGCTCTGGCTCCAAGAACTGATTTATAACTTTAGGTGAAACCATGAAACCACATGGACTGTTGTCTGAGAATAAGTATGACCAATTGCACCTGTATTCCTCAAAACAAATGCTACTAAAATCTCAACTCAGCATACTTTTACTCTCAATAGTATTGAAAAGATATTAATCATACACTGCTCCACAGAAATAATTTACTTAAGGGGGATTGACATACTTTTATATATTTCTCCAAAGTTCAAGCAATAGGGGGGCTTGGAATCAGAGACTCTTGAGAGTGAAAGGAGACCATCAAATTCAACCTCCTTATTTTATAGATAAGAAAATTGAGAAACAGGGAAGGTAAGGGACTTGCTTATGGGCACACAGCTAGTTGAAAACATTCAGGCATAAAAACCTATGTCTCCTTATTTCCCAGTTCACTACTCTGTTCTGTACTTCCCTGAAATCCCTAGTGTAACTGTTACTTAAACGCTAAGTTTTGCCTATCACTTATTGTTTTCTATGTAATGAGCATTTTACATGCTTTAAGTCATTTAATCCTCAAAATAACTCATTTTACCATTAAGGAATCTGAACTTAGAGTAATTCCTAACATGTTGGGGTCACACACCTACTAAGAGGTGGGGCCAGGCCAGAAATAAAGGCAAGTGAACTTGGAGCCCAAGCTAAGGTATATGGGACACTCAGCTAAACTTGAATTTTAGATGAGGAACATATAATTTTTTTTTACAGTATAAGTATGTGTCAAATTTGGCATGGGGCAATTCAAATTTAAGGGAGCATCCTTTATTTTTATTTGCTGAAGATGGCAACTTTAACCCAAGCTATCCCAGCATTGTCCATCCCATGGTGTCTCATCTCTTTGGCTTTAAGAAGAAGTATGTGGCCAGGTATGGTGGCTCATGCCTATAATCCTAGAATTTTGGGAGATTGAGACAGGAGGACTGCTTGAGGCCAGGGGTTCAAGACCAGCCTGGGCAACAGAGTAAGACCTTGTCTCTACAAAAAAATTTAAAAAATTAGCTGAGTATGGTGGTACATGCCTATATTTCCAGCTACTTGGGAGGCTGAGGTGGGAGGATCTCTTGGTCCTGGGAGGTCAAGGCTGCAGTGAGCTGTGATCACACCATTGCACTCTAGCCTGGGCAACAGAGTGAGACCCTGTCTCAAAAAAAAAGTATGCTAGGATTATTTTTCCGCTGACATTTCTCTGATCCCATCACATCTTGAAATTAAAAGCATCCTTGAATGAGAATTTACTTAATGGGCATAATGTATGTTATTTGGATGGTGGTTACACTAAAAACTAGACTTCACCACTACACAATATATCTATGTAACAACTGCATTTGTACCCTTGGAATTTTTACAAAAAAGAAAAGAAAAGCATCCTTTATTACTAGTTTACATTTTGATTTCTTACAGTTCAAATTTGATCTAAGTCCACTGGGAGTTTGGTTCTGAGAAGAGATCTGACTGGGAGTAAAATGGGGTAGAATGTTTCTGGGTATAGGATTTCACAGGTGCTAGTCACAGTACTGAAGACAACTGTGCAAGCAGTGTTGTAATTGGGTGGTTTCTTTCCTAGGATATGATTTCTGTTGATATAAGTTTTCCACTGGCTTTACCATTTCCCATTTTCCCTTAGATAGCACTAATAGTAAATGAGGCCCATGAATTGTGTTATTCAGTGTTACTGGAGGACATGGAGCTGGGAGAATCACTATAGCTTAGGTAAGCTAATTGAAGACTGTCCTTTATCATGTCCTGAGGAGTGTGTTTTCCTAAGCAGGGGGAGAAGAATTTTCTCCAGGTTTCCTTTCTTTTCAAGTTCACCCTGCACTGACATCTGCATTGAGTCAGAAGCCAGTACAAACATATCCCAGGAATGTAAGAAGGTTTCACTATTAGAAAACCTTTTGATGTAATTCACTGTGTTTTCTCCCATGAGATCATCCCAATGGACATAAAATGAGCATTTGGTAAAATCCAACTCCCATTCCCATTGAAACAAACACTCAGTAATCTAAGAGTAGAAGACAGGTTTCTTAACTTGGAAAAAGGACTACATAAGAAACCTATAATCGGTTATACACTTAATAATGACATATTAGAAGCATTCCTATTAAAGTTCAGAATGAGGCAATAATTCAACGTTTTTCTAACCAATGCAATGAATGGAAAAATAAAGTAATAAGAAAGAGAGAAAACTTTAATTACTTATATATGAGCCAATCATGTAGCTAAAAAACCCCAGACTATCAATTGAAAATTATTAGGATTCATAGAGGGAATTCAGGAAGGTGTCCAGATTGAGAATAATACATATAAACTGATGATACTCTTATATTTTAACAGTAATTAAATGAGTGGCGAAAAACCTACTTAAAACAACAAAAACATCCTAAAAAAATATCTTAAAATAATATTAAAATATAACTGGAGAGGGAATATATAAGGCTTATTGAAGAAAATGATAAAACTTTCTACGAGGATAAAAATTCAGACACAAATAAAAGAAGAGACATATATTTTTAGATGAGAACACCACACAGATACTTATTCTGTACAAAGTAAGCTTTAAAATCTCAACAAAAATCTCCAGAGGATTCTTTTTGTGATACAATGAACTGACATAATAACTCTTACAAACTAACAACTCTGGAGAGATGTAAATTAGAAGCAGCAATTGGGTGTCTATCAAATGTCTATCAGATGTTGACAGTTTGGGGGAAATAGGAATCGCGTATATAGTTTATAGAACTGTAAACTGGTACATATCCTTTTTGGAGTTCAATTAGACCAGGCCTATTAAGATTTAAAATCCACTTAACAAACTTATCCTACAGAACAACTCATACACTGACACCCACATACATATGTGGACAAAAATAAATATAGATGAGTATTCATTTTAAATGGCTTACAGAAGACTATTTGTATGAGTAAAATATTAGAAACAGCCAAAATGGTTAAATTGTAGTACATACTTCCTTTGGATTACAATATAGAGATGAAAAGAACGTGGTTCTGTATGTATTAAAGTAGAAAAATCTGTAAGACGTATTATTAAATGGAAAAAGCAAGTTCCAGTATGATCCAATTTATGTTGAAAATGCCTAGGAATAGGCAAAAAGGACCGAAGGATACCCCTCAAACTATTAACAGTAGTTACTTCTGAGGGGCATGGGAAAGATGGTTGAAGGAAAATAGTTTCTTTTTATTTCATATACTTCTTCATTAGAAATTTTCATGAGTGTTCATATATGTTTTATCTTTTGTTCTAGTTCTTCAAAACAATATTTTACAAGGATTTTAAAAAGGAAGTCTAGGTGGTCTAAAGTCTGACTTAGTGAGTAGTTGATGTGGGAGAGGAAAAAGAATGATATAGATGTGAGTATAATAGCATTTGAAAAATGTGCATATGACTGTACAGTATATGAAAATGTAATATACGCAATGTAAATATGTAGAAAAAATTTGGAGGGATGTATTCTAACTGTGCATAGTGATTATTCTTAGAATGTAGGAACTGACGGTGATGGGTCCCGGGTTTTCTTCTTATATAATTCTATACTGCTTGAATTTTTTGTCATAAAAATATTAAAAGGAGTATAACTCAGAATGAAGTTGTTTTCTTTTAACATTCATGGTTTCAAGGGTTGGAGTGAGGATGAAGTAGGGGAACAGAGTCGACTCGGGGCTAGGTTCTTTCAAAATACCTTTTAGGTCTTTGAACAATGACAGAGGTATGAAGGATGAACGTGTTTTTAAGCAATGGCTATCCATTTGTTACCAAATTTTCCTCTTTAGTGATGACTCCCTGTCAGAGTCTGGTAAACAAACATGGCTTTCATGGATTCTTCTAGAAGCAGAGAAGAGAGATCAAAGTTTCCCACAAACTCTTGGTGAACCTTGTAAAATACTGGCTGTTGTGTAGGTTGAAGAAGATGTGACTTCCATTTGTCTTTCATATTCTAAATATTTTCTGTGATTTAAAGCATTCATTGCTTCCTTTTGCTGTCAAGGAAATGAAGGAAACACATTTCAGTAGCACTTTGCTGAATGCACTTATCTTTAGTTACTGCTATAAATATGTAGTGATCAGATTCTAGCAGTGCCCAATAAATCAAGATTTTTGGCCAGAACTTCACTTGTGTCTTATGAAGAAATAGTCTTCTCCCAAGTTATATTGTGAATTCTACGGTAACTTCCTTCCCCAGGGATAGAAAGTAACCAAAGGTAAATGTGGGTTTAAATAATGCTAATTTCATGGTTTGATTTACAACAGACTGTGGAACATCTGTGTGAACTGGTGACTGGTGGGTGCAATTAGGTTTGAGAGTCACTTACTGAGCACCAGTTATGAGTCAGGCACTGTTTTTGGTGCAAAGGTTCAAAGAAAAACAAGTCCTGGTTGCTGTTCTCAGAAGCTCAAAGTCTTGAGAGAAAGTAGCTATATTTGGGTCAAAGTTAGAGGCAAGGCAATGAATAGGCTTAAAAGGAGAAACCCCCCTGATTAAGAATACAGGAATCTGATTTTAACTTTTTGAATATATCATGGCTTTCCCGAATTAAGATGTGAGAATGGCATTTTTACTGTTGGTGTTTTGTTTATTTTGTGGGATTTTATTGATTTGAGCTCTAGGCACCATAGGAGGTCTTTGAATACTGACAGAGTAATGAGTTTGTTATAGATATTCTAGAACACAAGGCATAGTAACTCTCTCTCTACCACCATCCCTATGATTTCCCTAGACAATCCCTTACTGTGGTCTGAATGTTTGTGTTCCCCTCCAATTCATGTGTTGAAATCCTAACTTCCAAGGTCATAGAACCCTCACTAGTGGGATTAGTGCCCTTACAAAAGAGGCCCCTGAGAGCTCGTTCACCCCTTCTCCTTCCTCCATGTGAGGAGAGAGCAAAAATGAGCCAGGAAGCTGACCCTTAGCAGACACTGAATATGCTGGAACCTTGATCTTGGACTTCCCAGGCTCCAGAACTGTAAGAAAAAAATTTCTGTTGTTTATAAGCCATCTAATTTATGATATTTTGTTATAGCAGCTGAACAGGCTAAGACTTTCCTCTTAGAGTGAATGCAGGAAGTCAGTTAAAAAACAAAGTTCCCAGATATTGTGGGATAAGAGTGCAAGTGTAAATGTCCTTAGTATATGACCTAAGCACACTTTAGGCAATGTTTTCAAACTTTAGCATGCATCAGAATCACCTGGAGTGTTGTTAAAGCACAGATGGCTGGGCCCCATTCTCAGAGTTTCTAACTCAGTAGGTCTAGGGTCGGGTGAAGAGTGTGCATTTCTAACAAGTTCTTTGAGGGGATACTGATGTTGCTGGTCTGGGGATAGCACATTAAGAACCACAACCTTACAGCAAACCGTCCCAAAGAGAAAGCTCGTTAGTCTCAGAGAAGCTGATAGCCTGCTGCTAATCAATCAGTTTTAAATTATGTGCTGTGTGTTTGGTGAATTTGCAAATGAAAAGCACACTTGCAGGCAAGTTGCTTGTTGTCTCTAGGAATTAGCTAACTCTGAGAGGATAGTCCCTGCCCAAGCAGCCAGACACCAGATGCCAGAACATCAAGAATACAGAAAATAAGAAAATAGAATTAATACCAAGAGGAAATGTCAAAGGCTATTTGAGATAAGGCTGGTTGTGAGTATCCCTTCCTGGCTGGGTGACCTGCATACCTGCTCACTAATGTCTCAGGATCCACTTATTGTGTTCTCCATTGTTACAAAGTTCCATATGCCCTGGAGCACTGGGAAAATTCAAATTCACTGGAAACTAATTATGTTAATTTACTAAGGTCCATGATGAAAGAGAGAGTGTGTGTCTTTCCATCCCTCTACTCTAGGATTGCCCAATGAAATACAGGACACTCAGTTAACTTTGAATGCAGATACACAATAAAAAATGTTAGTGTATGTTCAAAATACTAAAAAATTTCCTTCTTTATCTGAAATTCAAGTTTAATTAGGCATCCTGTATTTTTATTTGCTGTATCTGGGAACTTGACTCTATTCTGTCAGTTACTCAGAGCTTGCAATATTTGTTGAATTAATAAACGAATCCATACATACTATTTTGGATTGAATGATTTTGTTTCAATTCCATTCTCATGGAAAACTGATCAGCAGTGATGCCAGTTTTTATGTGTGCTCTTCTAAGCCTGTTCACTTGCATAGTTCCTTGTTTTTTCTGTCTTCTCTCATATTTGAGGAGACACCCTCTGCCCTACCCCCAGATCTGGTACCAAATCTGAGCTTAGTTAGGATTGGAGCTTAGTTGGACTACATAGAGGTCTTGGTATCAAGTCAAACTTGCAGCCCAGGTTTGGTCATTAAGAAGATCTCTGGATAACCTTCCCAGCACTCCAGATCCTTTAAAGCCAGGACTGAAACTGCCTGAGTTACCAACAACTACCATATTTCCAAATCCAGTAACCATTTCTCCATTCTCATCTTATTTAACTTGTTTTATTTTATTTTTACCTTTTAGAGACAAGATCTCAGCCTTTTGCCCAGATTGAAGTGCAGTGGTGTGATCATAGCTCACTGCAGTCTTGACCGTTTGGGCTCAAGCAATCCTCATACTTCAGCCTCCCAAGTAGCTGGGACTATAGACATGCACCACTCCCAGCTAATTAAAAAAAATGTTGAGCCTGGGCAACATGATGAAACCCTGTCTCTACAAAAAAATACAAAAATTAGCTGGGCATGGTGGTGCATGCCTGTAGCCCCAGCCACCTGGGAGGCTGAGGCATAAGGATGCCTTGAACCTGGGGAGGTTGAGGCTGTAGTGAGCCATGATCATGTCACTGCACTCCAGCCTGGGAGACAGAGTGAGACTCTGTCTCCTTTCTCTCTCTCTCTCTCTCCCCTTCTCACCCCTTCCCTCCCTCCCTCCCTCCCTCCCTTCCTTCCTTCTTTCCTTCCTTTTCTCTCTGTCTCTTTGTCTCTCTCTCTCTTTCTTTCTTTCAGATGGGGTCTTGCTATGTTCCTCAGACTAGTCTAGTATTCCTGGCCTCAAGCAATCCTCCTGCCTTGGCCTCCCAAAGTGTTGGGATTATAGGTATGAGCCACTGCACCTGGCCTCTTATTTAACTTCTGAGGAGAATTTGACACAGTGGGGCCTTCTCCTTCTTGACACACTCTCTTTTTTCTGTGACCCCCTCAATGCATGCTCATTCCCCTTATAAGGTTGTTCTTTCTAGTTCTCCTTTGCCGGAATCTCCTCATTTACTAAACCCCTATGTTGTCTGCATATTACAAACACCTAGTATATTAAAAAAGCCCTACCAATAGCCTAGACCTCTCATCTGAGCTCCAGATCCACAGATGCGTCTACTTGGTATCTCTACTTGAACATCTTACAGATATCTCAGACCTACTGCTAGAACCTACCTGCTTTCCTGCCTATTTACTTAGATCTTTGCAGAGTGAGGACAGTGGTTCCTACTCTATGTTTAACCCACTCATCATCGCTCATCTGTCAGATTTAGAGGTTACTATACCCCACTTACCATGCTAACTTTCTGAACTAGGTCTCCTTGCATTACCTGGATGCTTGTCCTGTAAATTTTTTTTTTCTTTTTTGTCCTGGGCTGCTGCAATAACCTCCTCATGCCTAACTAAGTTATAGGAACTAACATAGATTCCTTTATTTTCCTGATGCATTTGAAATTCATCTTCAAATAGCCATGGCTGTAGGTAATTATCATCCTTGTTTTCTAGCTGGGCAACTGATCGTGATGGAGTAGAGCCTCAAGTCCCTAATTTTGGGGATGCTTAACTGTATTTGTCTTAAATAGACTTAAAAAATTATAAATTGACAATTTATAATTATATACATTTATGGGATACAAAGTGATGTTATGAGATATGTACACAACGTAAAATAATTAAATCAAGCTGGTTAATATATCCATCACCTCAAATATTTAACAATTTTTTATGGTGAGAACAATTGAAATTTTCTCTCTTAGCAATTTTAAAATGTATGATACTCTATTATTAACTATATTCACTATGCTGCACAACAGAACTAAAAAAAATTCCTCATGTCTAACTGAGATTTTGTACTCTTTGGCAATCATCTACCCATTCCCCCATGCCCCTGCATTTGTAATCACATTCTACTCTCTGCTTCTATGAGTTCAATGTTTTAGAGTCTACATATAAGTGAGAACATGCATTATTTGTCTTTCTCTGCCCACTTATTTCACTTAGCATATTGCTCTCCATTTCAATTTATGTTGTTGTAAATGACAAAATTTCCTTTTCAAGGCTGAATAATATTCAATTGTGTAAACATGCCACATTTTCTTTATCAGTTCATTTGTTGATGGACACTTAAGTTGATTCCGTAACTTACCTATTGTGAATAGTGCTGCAATGAGAATGTAAGTGCAGACATCTCCTTTACAAACCAATTTCAAATCTTTTGGGTAAATACCCGAAAGTGGGATTGCCAGATCATATGGTAATCCTTTTAGTTTTCTGAGGAAACTCCATACAGTTTTCCATGATGGTTATATAGTAGTCCCCTGCCTTGTCTAAAGGAGATACAAGGCACTCAATGGATGCCTGAAATCACAGATAGTACTGAACCCTATATGGGTTCTCTAGTATTTTTTCCCTCCCTAAAAATACTATGTTTTTTCCTATACATGTATACCTATGATAAAGTTTAGTTTACAAGTTAGGCAAAGTAAGAAATTAACAACAAATGATAAAATAGAACAATTACAATGATGTACTATAATAAAAGTTATATGAGTGTGGTCTTTCTCAAAATATCATACTGTACAGCATATAAGTTAGAGTATGGAGAGTGAAACTATGGATAAGGGAGGACTGCTGTACTAATTTACATTCCCTTTTACAGTGTACGGTATTTTCTACATCCTTACTAACACTTGTTATCTTTTGTCTTTTTTTGACAATAGCCATTCTAACAGGTGTGAGATGATATTTCATTACAGTTTTAATTTGCATTTATCTAATGAATGATCATGTTGAGCATTAAAAAATATATAACTGTTGGCCATTTGTATGTCTTCTTTTGAGAAATGTCTATTCAGGTCTCTTGCCCATTTTTTAAATTGCGTTTTTTGTTTTCTTGCTATTGAGTTGTTCGAGTTCCTTACATATTTTGGATATTAACCCCTTATTGGATATATGACTTGCAAATATTTTTTCCCAATCTTTAGGTTGCCTCTGTAGGAAACAATTGTTAATTGTTTCCATTGCTGTGCAGAAGCTTTTTAGCTGGATGCAAACCCATTTGCCTATGTTTGTTTTTGTTATCTGTGCTTTTGACGTTAAATCCAAAAAATCATTGCCCTGACCAATGTTGTATAGTTTCCCCATACTTCTACAGTTTCTGTTCTTGTTAAGTCTTTAGTTTATTTCAAGTTGACTTTTTGTATAAGGAGTGGGATAAAGGGCTATTTTCATTCTTCTGCATGTGAATACCCAGTTTTTCCAGCATCATATGTTGAAGAGACTATCCTTTTTCCATTGTGTATTCTTGGCAGCTTTATTGAAAATCAACTGGCCACACATGTGTGGTTGATATCTGGGTTCCCTATTCTGTTCCATTGGATGATGTGTCTTCCCCGCCCAGTATTATGCTGGTTTAGTTACTACAGCTTTGTAGCGTAGTTTGAAATGAAGTGGTGTGATAGTCCAACTTTATTATTTTTGCTCATGAGTGTCTTAGCTATTCAGGTATTTTGTGGTTCCATATGAATTTTAAAGTTGTTTTTCTATTTCTATGAAAATAATAATAGAATTTCATAGGAACTGCATTGAATCTGTAGATCTTTTGGGTAGTATAAATGTTTTAACAATATTAATTATTCTAATCTATGAACACAGGATGTCTTTCAATTTATGTGTGTTTTCTGCAATTTATTTCATCAACATTTTATAGTTTTCAGTGTATAGATCTTTCATACCCTTGGTTAAATTTACTCCTAAGTATTTTATTTATTTATTTTTTTTGGAGCTATTGTAAATGAGATTGTCCACTTCATTTCCTTTTTATAAATTTAGTTGTTATTGTATAGAAACACTACTGATTTTTGCATGTTGATTTTGTATTCTGAAACTTTACTGTATTCATTTACTAGTTCTAACAGTTTTTTGGTGGAGTCTATAGGGTTATCTATGTGTAAGATCATGTCATAGGCACACAGTGCTAATTTCACTTATTTCTTTCTTATTTAGATGACTTTTATTTCTTTCTCTTAACTAGTTACTCTGGTAGGACTTTTACTACTACACTGAATGGAAGTGGTGAAAGTAGACATCCTTGTCTTGTTTCAGATCTTAGAGGAAATGAGTATTTCCTCTTTTACTATTGAGTATAATGTTAGTTGTGGGCTTCTCATATATGCCTTTATTATGTTGAGATATAGTCCTTCTATACCTAATTTGGTGAAAGTTTTTAATCATGGAAAGATGTTGAATTTTGTCAAATACTTTTTGCTGCATCTAATGGGCTGATCACTTGGTTTTTGTTCATTTTTTTAAAAAATTATACTTTAAGTTCGAGGGTACATGTGCACAACTTGCAGGTTTGTTACATATGTATACATGTACCATGTTGGTGAGCTGCACCCATTAACTCGTCATTTACATGAGGTATATGTCCTAATGCTATCCTGCCCCCCTCCCCCTCCCCAAAATAGGACCCGGGGTGTGATGTTCCCCTTCCTGTGTCCAAGTGATCTCATTTTCAGTTCCCACCTGTGAGTGAGAACATGCGGTATTTGGTTTTCTGTTCTTGCGATAGTTTGCTGAGAATGATGGTTTCCAGCTGCATCCATGTCCCTACAAAGGACACGAACTCATCCTTTTTTATGGCTGCATAGTATTCCATGTTGTATATGTGCTACATTTTCTTAATCCAGTCTGTCACGGATGGACATTTGGGTTGATTCCAAGTCTTTCCTATTTTGAATAGTGCTGCAATAAACATATGTGTGCATGTGTCTTTACAGCAGCATGACTTATAATCCTTTGGGTATATCCCCAGTAATGGGATGGCTGGGTCAAATGGTATTTCTAGTTCTAGATCCTTGAGGAATCGCCACACTGTTTTCCACAATGGTTGAACTAGTTTACAGTCCCACCAACAGTGTAAAAGTGTTCCTATTTCTCCACATCCTCTCCAACACCTGTTGTTTCCTGACTTTTTANT
>NW_016803417.1:4158618-4171513 GCF_001698545.2 Rhinopithecus bieti | reverse complement strand
CTGATGAACATCGATGCAAAAATCCTCAATAAATTACTGGCACACCGAATCCAGTGACACATCAAAAAGCTTATCCACCATGATCAAGTGGGCTTCATCCCTGGGATGCAAGGCTGGTTCAACATACGCAAATCAATAAACATAATCCAGCATATAAACAGAACCAAAGACAAAAACCACATGATTATCTCAATAGATACAGAAAAGGCCATTGACAAAATTCAACAGCCCTTCATGCTAAAAACTCTCAATAAATTCGGTATTGATGGAATGTGTCTCAAAATAATAAGAGTTATTTATGACAAACCCACAGCCAATATCATCCTGAATGGGCAAAAACTGGAAGCATTCCCTTTGAAAACTGGCACAAGACAGGGATGCCCTCTCTCACCACTGCTATTCAACATAGTGTTGGTTTTTGTTCATTGTTAATGTGATGTATCACTTTTATTGATTTACATATGTTAATTCTTACATCCTGGGGATAAATCCCACTTGATCATGGTGAATACTCCTTTTAATGTAATTTTGAGTTCAATTTGGTATTATTTTATTTAGGATTTTTGCATCTATATATTCATAATGGATATTGGCCTATAATTTTCTTGTCTTCTAAAGTCTTTGTCTGGCTTTGGTAAGGTCAGGGTAATGCTGCACTTGTAAAAAGAGCTTGGAACTATTCCCCTATCTTCAATTTTTGAAAGAAGAGCTTGAGAAAGATTAGTATTGTTCTTCTTTAAATGTATGATAGAATTCAGCAGTGAAGCCATCAGGTCCTGGTCTTTTGTTTGGTGGGAGAACTTTTATTACTGACCCAGTCTTTTTACTCATTATGATCCATTCAGGTTTTCTGTTTCTGGATTCAGTCTTGTGGGGGTTGTATGTGTCTAGGAATTTATTAATTTCTTCTAGGTTATCCAATTTGTTGGCCTATAATTGTTCATAGTAATCTCTTATGATCCTTTGTATTTCTATGATATCACTTGTAATGTCTCCTTTTTCATTTCTAATTTTATGTGAGTTCTTCTCTCTTTTTTCTTAGTCTAGATAAGGGCTTGTCCACTTTGTTTATCTTGTCAAAAATCCAACTCTTATGGTTGTTGATGATGTCTATTGTTTTTATACTCTCTATTTCATTTATTTCTGCTCTGATCTTTATTTCCTCCCTTCTGCTAACTTTGGGCTTAATTCTTCTTTTTCTAGTTTCTTGAGGTGTATAATTAGGTTACTTATTTAAGATCTTTCTTATTTTCAATGAAGACTTTTTTTTTTGCTAAAATTTCCCTTTTAGAACTGCTTTTGCTGCATCCTATAAGTTTTGGTATGTTATATTTTCATTTTCATTTGTCTGAAGACTTTTTTTTTTTTTTTTTTTTTTTTTTAGTATGCATGAGCACTGTTCTTTTCTTACTGAACGGTCATGCTATCTCACTCCAAGCCCCCTCAGATAAATTAATTTCAGGTGCCGTCTTCCCAAGCTGCTCCTACTACCATTTTAACAGATGCCTATCCCATCCCTTTCCTCTTCTTCCCTGCAGTTCTGGAAAAGGATAATGTCTTTACCCCAGAAACACTGACCTCTTTATATACTTGAGTTGTGAACCTCTTCCCTTCTCCCTAAAGGGAGATTTGCTTCAGTCCTGTATCCTTTCTCTGGCAGCAACTCTTCCAGTTCTTTCTCCTTGGATCTAGAACACACACTTATGTCAGACATTTTTTAAATTTCCCTTTTGAGTTCTTCTTTGACCCTTTGATTATTCAGGGTAATGTTTAATTTTCAGGTATTTGCCAATTTTCCAAGATTTCTCCTGTTCTTGATTTCTAGTTTCATACCGTTGTCATCAGAAAAGATACTTAATATTATTTTAGTCCTTTTAAATTTGTTCAGACTTGTTTTGTGACATGTAATCTATCCTGGAAAATATTTCATGTGCACTTGAGAAGAATGTGTATTCTGTTGCTGTTAGATGGAATATTGTATATATATGTCTGTTAGGTTCATGTGGACTAAAGTATAGTTCCAGTACAATATTTCTTTATTGATTTTTCTGTTTGGAAGATTTATTCATTGTCAAAAGCAGAGTACTAAAGTCCCCTGCTTTTATTGTGTTGGAATCTATTTCTTCCTTCAGATCTTTTCTTTTTTTTTTTTTTTTTTTTTTTTTTTTTTTTTTTTATTATACTTTAAGTTCTAGGGTACATGTGCATAACGTGCAGGTTTGTTACATATGTATACTTATGCCATGTTGGTGTGCTGCACCCTTCTTTTTTTTTGAGACAGAGTCTCGCTGTGTCGCCCGGGCCAGAGTGCAGTGGCCGGATCTTAGCTCACTGCAAGCTCCGCCTCCCGGGTTTATGCCGTTCTCCCGCCTCAGCCTCCCGAGTAGCTGGGACTACAGGCGCCCGCCACCTCGCTCAGCTAGTTTTTTGTATTTTTTAGTAGAGACGGGGTTTCACCGTGTTAGCCAGGATGGTCTTGATCTCCTGACCTCGTGATCCGCCCGTCTCGGCCTCCTAAAGTGCTGGGATTACAGGCTAGAGCCACCGTGCCCGGCCTCCTTCAGATCTCTTAATGTTTGCTTTATATATTTAAGTGCTCCAATGTTGGGTGCAAATATATTTACAATTTTTTATATTATTTGGGTGAATTGACCACTAAATAATTATATAATGACCTTCTTTATCTCCTTTTACAGTTTTTGGCTTACTGTCTGTTTTGTCTGATATCTCTATAGCCAAGTTGGCTCTCTTTTGGTTTCCATTTGCATGGACCATCTTTTTCCATTTCTTCACTTTTAGTTATGTATGTTCTAAAAACTGAGGTGAGTCTCTTTTAGACAGCACATAAGTGGGTCTTTAAGTAAATTCATTCAGGCACTCTATATCTTTTTACTGGAAAATTTAATCCACTTATATTCAGAGTAATGATTGATAGCTAAGGACTTACTACTGTCATTTTGTAATTTGTCTTCTGGTTGTTTGTAGATAATTTGTTTCTTCCTTCCTCTCTGGCTGTCTTTTGTTGTCATTTGGCAATTTTTTGTAGTGGTATGCTTTGAATTATTTCTATTTATGTTTTTTACATGTAGTATATATCTTTGCCTTGTGGTTACCATGAAGCCTACTGAAAACATCTTACACTTATAACAGGCTATTTCAAGCAGATGACAAGTTAATTTTGAGCCTACAAAACAATGCACTTTTACTCCCTCTCCATGTTTTATATATCTGATATCAAAATTTACATCATTTTGTAATTTTTATCCCTTAACAATGTATTTTAGCTATAGTTGTTTTTTAGTAGCTTTGTTTCTTAACCCTCATACTAGAGTTAAAATTGCTATATGCACCACAATTACAGCCCTAGGGTATTCTGAATATGTCTCTGTATTACTTATATCATTGAGTTTTGTGCTTTCGTATGTTTTATGTTATTAATTAGTGTGGCTTCTCATTTCAGCGTAAAGAATTCCCTTAAGCATTTTCTGTAAGGTGGGCCTGGCGGTTATGAACTCCCTTAACTTTTGTTTGTTTGGGAAAGTTTTTATTTCTCCCTTATTTCTGAAGGACAGCTTTGCCTGGTAAAGAGTTCTTGGTTGGCAGTGTTATTTTTTCCTTCAGTACTTTAAACATATTATTTCACTTCCTCCTGGCCTGCAGGATTTCTCCCGAGAAATCTACTGATAGTTGTATTAGAATTCCTTTATATGTAAATGTGCTTATTATGTCTTGCTGTTGTCAGGATTTTTCTTTGTCTTTTAATTTTGATAGTTTGATTATTATGTGTCTTTCTAAACTCCCCTTTGGGTTGAATTTTTTTTTTTTTTTTTTGAGATGGAATCTTGCTTTGTTGCCTGGGCTGGAGTGAAGTGCATAAGGTTGGCTCACTGCAACCTCTACCTCCTGAGTTCAAGTGATTCCCATGCCTCAGCCGCTCAAGTAGCTGAGACCACAGGCATGCACCACCACATCCAGCTAATTTTTGTATTTTTAGTAGAGATGGGGTTTCCCCATGTTGGCCAGGATGGTCTCGAACTCCTGGCCCCAAGATCCACCCACCTCAGCTTCCCTAAGTGCTGGGATTATAGGCATGAACCACAGTGCCCAGCCCTCTTTGGGCTGAATTTGATTGGAGAGCTCTGAACTTCCTGTACCTGAATGTTGGTATCTATCCCCAAATATGAGCTGCTTTCAGCCATTATTTTCTTAAATTTTATTTCTTCCCCCTTTCCTCTCTCTTCTTCTTCCTTAACTTTTATGTGATTCTTAGTTTTCCTGATGGTGTCTTATAATTCCCATAGGCTTTCTTCATTCTTTTAAATTCTTTTTTTCTTTTTATTCCTCTGACTGGACACTTTTAGGTGTTCTTTCTTTGAGCTCACTGATTCTTTCTTCTGATTAAGTCTGTGATCGAAGCCTTTTATTAAATTTTTCAGTCATTGTATTCTTCATCTTTAGAATTTCTATTTTATAAAACTGTTTCTATTTCTTTATAAAAGTTCTCATTTTGTTTGTATATTGTTTTAAAATTTCATTTAATTTTCTATCCATATATTCTCATAGGTCACTGAATTTCTTTAAGAGGATTATTCTGAATTCTTTGACAGTCATTTCATAGATCTTCATTTCTTTAGGGCCCATTATTGGAGTTCTCAGTTTCTTTTGATGATGTCATAATTCCCCAGTTCTTTTTTTTTTTTTTTTAAAGACAGAATCTCACTCTGTTGCCCAGGCTAGAGTGCAATGGTGTGATCTCGGCTCACTGAAACTTCTGCCTCCCAGGTTCAAGTGATTCTCCTGTCTCAGCCTCCCAAGTAGCTGGAATTACAGGCGTCCACCACCATGCCCAGCTATTTTTTTTTTTTTTTGCATTTTTAGTAGAGATGAGGTTTTACTGTGTTGGACAGGCTGCTTTTGAACTCCTGACCTCAAGTGATCCACCTGCCTCGGCCTTACAAAGTGCTAGGCGTGAGCCACTGCACCCAGGCAATTCCCTGGTTCTTTATAATTTTTGTGTCCTTGTGTTGGCATCTGCACATTTGAGGAGACAGCTATTTATTCTGGCCTTTGTCAGTGTTCCTTGGCAAGGATAGGCCTTTACTATTTAGTCCAGCTTGTGATTCTAGATAGGCCAGCTAGTAATGACCTTGGTTAGACGGAAGTTACTATTAGGTTCTCTAGTTGGCTGGGCTGCCACTTTCACTCTGAGTTCAGGTGGGGCAGCTGACTGGGCTCCACTGTCTGACAAGACCACTAGGTAGGCTCTGCAATCAGGTGGGACTGTTGATGGACACTGTGATTACCTCTGATCTGTCTGGGTTGCAGAGTGTGTTCTCAGGCTAGATAGTATCACTATGTGAGTCCTGCAATTGGGCAAGGCTGTAGACTGAGCTCTGAAGTTAGGCAAGTCATTGCTTGGGACAGATGAGACCAAGCAGGATACATAGAAATGTACAGTTGAGGCTTGTCTCTATCCTGGGGATTAAGGTAGTCTCTGAGGCTAGTGCAGTCCGTTGCTTGGACTCTTGAGTCAGGCAAGTCCAGCCCTTAAGCTCTGCCAAAATGCACAAAGGTAGGTATCCTCTTGACTGGATGGGGCCTCTGAGGCTGGGCAGAGCTGCTGTTTGAACTCTTGTGTTGGCAGTTCTAACCTGTGCTCTCTGCTATAATGTGTAGTGGTGGGCAAATCCCTGCTGGGCTGGGATCTGTGGTTGGGTAGAGTCGCTGTTTAAACTCCTGGGTTGAGCAGGTCAGCCGCTAAACTCTGGTGAAATGTGTGGAAGCAGGTAACTTTCTGCCTGGGCCGGGCTGTGGGATGGGCTCTGAGGCTGGGCATGGAAGCTGGCTATTTAGGTACTCAAGCTAGGTTGAACTTTCCTCCATGCTTCTGAGAATGATCGGCTTAGCATCATGAGTGGGCTATGCTGTTGGTTGGTATCTCTGAGTGGGAGACATCATCAGTAGAAGCACAGAGTAACCACCAAGATCTGAGTGCTGGTCACTGTGAGTTCTGCCTCCTTTCTTTGTTTCTATCTAACTTCAAGTGGTCTAGCCCTGCCATTATCCCAAGTGTTTCTGGAGAGGTGAGACTGGAATAAACTTCCTAGGAAGCATTTTGGCATACCAGGGAAGCTGGATGTCCACCTCTGGTTCTCTTTTTCTACTGTGGAAATCATGAACCCAGGGGAATTCTCTTTGTGTAGTGCTGTGCCAACTTTGGGTAGGAGAAGGGGTAATACAGTCTAAGTCTATTTCTCTTCCTTTTCTAATGATTTTATTCAGTTTTTGTGGCCCTTGCAGGAGACTCAGTCTAATTCCCAAATATTGGGGTTTTCACAAAAGTGTTCTTCTGTGTCACTAGTTGCTAGTTGTACTTTCTGTGGAGGAGGGTAGTGAAGCCTGAGGCCTCCTGTTCTGCCATCTTGCTGATGTCACTCTGTTTCAGCTTCTTAACTTGACTCCTCAACTCTTTCCGGGCTATTTTCATCCATAGATAGCTGTCTAATTGTATTTTCTCTCTCTCTCTCTCTCTCTCTCTCTCTCTCTCTCTCTCTCTCTCTCTCTGTGTGTGTGTGTATGTAATGAAAAATGAGATCTTCTCTGCCATCTGGCTGACATCACCTTCGCTCCTCTATTTTAAATTGTGGGTAATTATAAGTTTGATTTTGGACCTTTTGATTTTGAAGTGTCACTATGAGATTCAAAAGGAAGTTTCTTCAAGTAGCTCCTTGGATTTATGGATTGGAGCACAGAGGAGAGGTCCAAGTTGGACATAAAAACATAGGAGTTATTTGCAAATAGATAAGTTGTTTGCTTGGATAAATGGGATCATCTAAGAGAGTGTAGAGTGTTAAAAAAACAGGTCTGTATTTCAACATTTATTTTCTTGGCAGAGAAGACTGAGACAGCAAAAGGAGAAAATTATAATATGGAAACAAAGGGAAACAGAATATTTCAGGAAGTGAAAGGAAGGCGATATCAGCAGTGACAAATGTTGCTGAGAAAGGATAAGAAGGCTGATAAAGATATTGGCTTAGCAAAACGGAGGTCACCAATGACTTCAGCTTTATCTTTTTTGGTGGATATTTGAGGCAAAAGTCAGATCAGAGTGGATTAAGTTGTGACTACATAGAGAAGAAATAGAGATCATAAATATAAAATCTTTCAAAAGATTGGTGTGACTGAGAGATTGAAGCCGAGAGAAAAGCTGAAGAAATACTTTAAAAAAATCTGTTTAAAGACATTGTAAATCTATAAGAAAGGCACAGAGATACCGCGGGCCAGCATCTCAGAAAGAAGGCTCAGAGCAGTGAGTCCAGCATTTGGGACTGATTTTCCCCTGAAGGCATTTGCTCATTTCATTTGCTGATAATAAGCTGAACAGAGACTTTAACAGACTCATGAGTCTGTCAGGCCAAAAACTGAATTTCAGAGCCCTTCAAAGTGTAGGGGCCCAAATAAACTATAAATTTTGGGTCAAAACACAAATGGTTGCGATAGAGTCACTATATGAATAAGGGTGAATCAAAAATAGAGCAGTTCTTACAGATACTGAAGCTTAGCTTTGAATAAACGGAACCCCTGATTGGACTATGATAATCTGGAATTGTTTGTGTGTCAGCCAGGTTGCCTGCCAGAAAAAAGATAAATCCTCTCTAGGAAGCCAACATATCCAATGTTTCAAATAATCTGTTGATTTTTAAAATAATGTTCAAATTTTAAGCCAAAAAAATCCAAGTATAAAAGTGGAAAAGACTTGTCTATAAATCAATGGAGATAATATACAATAGAAAAGACTCCTAGGGCATCCAGATGATGGAATTATCTGACACAGACTCGCAAGTAACCATTTTTTTAAGGAATTAAAATATAGGATTTAAAATTTCATTAAAAAAGTGGAAACTAAGATGAAGAACCAAATGGAAGCTCTAGGAATACAAATATAATGCTTAAAATTAAGAATGCAATGGATGAATTTAATAGCAGCTTAAATCAAGCTGAAGAAAAACTTCAGTGAACTGAAAGATAGGTTAAAAAGGTCAACCCAGATAAAACATGGAGAGATAAAAGGATAGAAAATAGGTAAAAGAAATTAAGAATCATACGAAACATCATGAAAAGACACCACATGCCCGAAATTAGAATTCTAGCACTAGAAAACAGGGAATGCAATAGTAGAAACATTTGAAGAGACACATGCTGTAAACTTTCCAAGTCCAATGGAAGATATGAAACCATAGATTCAAGAAATGCTATGAACACTAACAGGATAAATAAAAAGAAAATCATATCTTGGTACATTAGAGAAAACTGCTGAAAACCAAAGAGAAAAAAAATCTTAAAGGCAGGCAAAGGAAAAAAGCTGTGTTATCATCAAAGGAACAATGACCTAAAACTTTTTTCTCAACAGGAATGATGAAAATTAGAGGATAGTAGAATCATATATTCAAAGTGCGAAAGGAAAACAATTGCCAGCTTAAAATTTTATATTAATTGAAAATGTCTCTCAAAATTGAAGGAAAAATAAAGACAAAATACATGAATACACTTAATTGGACTATTTTAGATGCCTCATATAAGTGAAATTATATAGTGTTTTCCTTCCGTGACTGGCTTATTTCACTTAGCATAATGTCCTTCAGGTTCATCCATGTTGTTGCATATGGCAGGATTTTCTTTTTTTTAAAAGCTGACTAATATTCTATTGTTATGTATATACCACATTATCTTTATTCATTCATCCATTGATGAATATTTAGGTTTTTATTATATCTTGGCTATTTTGAATTATGTTGCTGTAAACATGGAAGTGTACATATCTCTTCTAGATTCTGATTTCAGTTCCTTTGAGTAAATACCCAGAAGTGGGATTGCTGGATTATATGGTAGTTTATATGGTAGTTCTACTTTTATTTTTTTGAGGAGCCTGTTTTCCATAATGGATGCAACATTTTATATCCTCAACAACAGCATTCAAGGGTTCCAATTTCTCTACATTGTTGCCAACAGTTATCTTTCATTTTATCTATTGTTTTATCACATCCTAACAGGTGTGAGGTGATATCTCATTGTGCTTTTGATTTGAATTTCCCTGACAATTAGTGATGTAGAGCATCTTTTATATACCTGTTGCCTACTTGTATGTCTTTTTTTGGTAGAAGTGTCTTTTCAAGTTATTTGCCTTTTTTTTTTTTTTTTTTTAAGATGGAGTCTCGCTCTGTTGCCCAGGCTGGGGTGCAGTGGTGTGATCTTGGCTCACTGCAACCTCCGCCTCCTGGGCTCAAGCAATTCTCCTGCCTCAGCCTCCTGAGTAGCTGGGACTACAGGTGCCCGCCATCCCGCCTGGCTAATTTTTGTGTTTTTAGTGGAGATGGGGTTTCACCGTATTGGCCAGGCTAGTCTGGAACTCCTGACCTTGTGATCCACTTACCTTGGCCTCCCAAAGTGCTGGGATTACAGGTGTTAGCCACTGCACCCAGCCTTATTTGCCCATTTTAATCTTATTATCATTTTTTATTCTATTGAGTTATAGGAGTTCCTGATGTATTTTGGCTATTAACCTCTTATTAGATATATGATTTACAAATATTTTCTCCCATTCTATAAGTTGCCTTTTAATTTTGTTGATTATTTCTGCTGCTGTGCAGAAGCTTTTTAGTTTGATAATCCCACTCATCTATTTTTAATTTTGTTACTTGTGCTTTTGATGTCATATCCAAGAAATCATTGCCAATGCCGATGCCATGAAGCCTCTTTTGTTTTCTTCTACGAGGTTTACAGTTTTAGGTCTTAAATATGTAACCCATTTTTAGTTCCTTGTATGTATGGTACAAGTTAAGTGTCCAATTTTATTCATTTGCATGGTTTATATCATTTCCTTGGTACCAGTTCTTGAAAAGACTATATTTTCCCCGTTGTGTATTCTTAGCATGCTTATGAAAGATCAGTTGACTACATGTGAATGAATTTTTGGGGGGCTCTCTATTCTGTTCCATTCATCAATATGTCTGTTTTTATGCCAGTATCATGCCGTTTTGATTACTATAGTTTTGTAGTGTGTTTTGAAATCAGGACGTTTAAAGCCTCCAGTTTTATTCATTTTTCTCAAGATTTCTTTTGCTATTCAGGATATTTTTTTGGATTCCATATAAATTTTAGTATTGTTTTTTCTATTTCTATAAAAAATGCTAGTGGAATTTTGATAGGGATTGCAATTATTTTTGGTAGTGTGAACCATCCTTGCATCTCAGGGATAAATGCTTCTTGGTCATGATGTATCATCTTTTCAATGCATTGTCATATTGCTAGTTGTATTATAGCTTGCTAGTATTTTGTTGAGGAATCTGGACACACACACACACACACACACACACACACACACACACACACATATATATATGTGACAAAATACATGTAAGGTGGGTAGTAAATCGAATTAAAATGTTTTAAAGTACTTGCATTTGGGAAAGTGGTAAAATATTTTAAGAAGTAAAAGATACATTGTAATCTCTAGCTTAATCACAAAACAATAGCAAAATAATGTATAAAAAGAAAATGGAGAGAAAAAGTGGAATAATAAAATTACTTAAAGAAGGCAAGCAAGGATAGAGACTAGAATATTAAATAGAGGGATCAATACAATACAAATATAAAAAGTTTATTTTGAAGCTAAAAGCATTAGTATGGATACAGAGGAATATTAATAATGATAAAAGTTTTATTCATCAGGAAAATACAACAATCTTAAACTTATATGCATCTAATAACTAGATTCAAAATATATAAAGCAAAATATAATTTAAAAAAGAAGTAGCCCAGTCCACATCATAGTAGGAAGTTTTAATATACTTTTCTCAGTAACTGATAGACAAAACTTCAGTACAGCTATAGAAGATTTGAGCAAAACAGTGGAAAACTTAACCTAATAGGCATATGTACTATATTGCACCCAAGAGTTGCAAGATATACGTTTTTCTGAATGCCCAAGAAAAACTCATCGAAATTGAAATTTACTTTACCATAAAATAAATGAGTCTCAACAAATCCAAAAGATTAACATTATATGAACCCATTATTTAACCCAGGAGAAAGAAACCAGTAAACAAAAGATATATAGAAAATCCACAAATAGATAAAAGTTAAGCAGTACACTTGTAAATAATTCATGAGTTAAAGAAGAAATCACAATGTAAGTTTAAATATTTTTGAGTAAATAAAATCAAAATATAGCACATCATAACTAGTGGTTTATAGCTAAATATATGCATAGAGGAAATTTATTGCCTTAAATGCATGTATTACAGAAGTAAAATGTAAAAGTAAATTATCTCAGAATATATCTAAAGAAGTTACAAAAAGAGAACAGCAAATTAAACCCAAGGAAAGTAGAAGGAAAAAATAATATTATAGAAGAAACAATTAAATTTTTCTAATATACAGTAGAGGTTATTCAAGTCCAATATGGTTTCTTTGAAAATAATAATTGGGGCAGGGCGCGGTGGCTCAAGCCTGTAATCCCAGCACTTTGGGAGGCCGAGGCGGGCGGATCACAAGGTCAGGAGGTGGAGACCATCCTGGCTAACACGGTGAAACCCCGTCTCTACTAAAAAATACAAAAAACTAGCCAGGCGAGGTGGCGGGTGCCTGTAGTCCCAGCTACTCGGGAGGCTGAGGCAGGAGAACAGCATGAACCCGGGAGGCGGAGCTTGCAGTGAGCTGAGATCTGGCCAGTGCACTCCAGCTTGGGTGACAGAGCGAGACTCCGTCTCAAAAAAAAAAAAAAAAAAAAAAAAAAAAAAAAATAATAATTGGTAATAAATAAACCCATGGACAATACTGAGCAACAAAACAGGAGAGATATTAGGAATGCAAAATGAGACTTTGCTATGTAGCCTATAGACATTAAACAACATTATAAAATATTATGAACGATTTATGGAAATACATTTAAAATTTAGATGAAATGGACAAATTACTAGGAAAACACAGTTTACTAAATTTAGATGAAATAAAAAAACTGTTATAAAAATGCAACACATCAAAATAACTGGAAAGTCTGAAGACTTCTACAAGGATTAAAAACATCATATTAGTAATTTCAAACTCTCAGTCAATGAAAACTCCTGGCTTAAATGACTTCTTTAATGAGTTTTACCAATTACCTTAGAAAGAAACAATACCATTTTACGCACTCTAATGGGTAGAAAAAAAAAAAAAACCAGAAAAAACTTTTTTTTAATCCAGCAAATCAAATATCAGTTCACTTAAAAATTTTAATCCTATCTTATAATTTTAACCTTTTCTGAAAAATTCTAAAATGTAGTCTGGTGTATTTCAAGTATCTAATTTCCTTTTGGTTCTGCCTTCTTTGATTTGCAAAAAGAATTATTTTTCTTCAAGTTGATTAATAGTAGACTAAGAACTCGGAATTTTCCTCTGTCCAACATTAAGTTATTTTCGTTGAAAACCATAAAATAATTTACTGATGTGTAAATTACTGTAACCATTTGAGGTGCAATTTCCAATTCCATTAACTGAATGAGAGGTGAATGTTTCTTTGATAATAAATGTCTCTTTCTGCTTATAGGTAGGCAGTCATTTATAACAACTAATTTACTTGATTTTTAGATAAGACACCACAATGCTTAAATATACAAGATATTAACACTAGACGTATTTTTTCAGTAATAATCTATATAAAATTCTGAGGTCATCTATTTTGAACAAATTTAAAAACACCCTTGATGTATAAATTTAGTTAGTGCTGCTTCTAGAAGACACCTAAAGGAGCATTACGAATTTAGCAATTCATCTGCATGAATACCCACTTAAATTACACTGTTTGCAATTTTTATTCATTTATTTATTTATGTATTTATTTATTTTTTATTTATTT